>NW_017731701.1:999004-1107820 GCF_001890085.2 Hipposideros armiger
CCAAAAGAGAAGTGGTCTTGGTCCAACATAATTGCTGGGTAGAAAATGGGTCAGATGTTTCTCTTTTGGAGAAGGATGAGAACCATAAACTAGGAAAGATACTTGTGAATGGCCACCTCCTCAAATTAACTACTCAATGATTCATCAAAACATAAGTCATATCTGTAAGTTAAGAGATGATTTACATGAAAATTGTGACTTCTAAGTT
The DNA here is from genome assembly GCF_001890085.2 of Hipposideros armiger. Classification (NCBI taxonomy): domain Eukaryota; kingdom Metazoa; phylum Chordata; class Mammalia; order Chiroptera; family Hipposideridae; genus Hipposideros; species Hipposideros armiger. The sequence continues at coordinate 999,213 of NW_017731701.1, forward strand.
ATTTCCATTTGGAGTTCATCATTTTGCAAAATCCCCTCCGTTACTGTGGTGATGATGCATCATTAGGTAGAAATTGTCCATTAATAGGAGCTTATTTATGTCATAATTACTTTTATAATATTGATTATCAAACTTTATTATTTAGGACTTCAAATATGATTCAAAATAAACTTTACAGATTGCTAATATTTAATTAAAGAAATCTGCTAAACATTGGCTTTTTCTAATATGTTCTTTGAAAAGTTATGTATTTTTAGATAAAATACTTCTGATGTGCCTAAATCTTTACAATCTATACAAGAGGGTTGGTAACTTGAGTCTGACTTAACTCCCCAACCTCACTTCTTACTACATCCTGCCTTGTTTCTGTTACTCTAATTGGTAAACCAAACTTATAATTTTTTCTGCAAACACCATACTGTTTCACCTTCATGGTTTCACTCATGTCTTCTCACCTTTCCCTTGGATGCTTCTTACTCAGCCTACAAAACTCAGTTCAGGTATCATTTCTAATAGTCTGCCTTGGAAACTCAGCCAACATGAACTAGCTCTATCTTTGACTCCCTTGTCTTCCATCTTAGCACTTACTATCACTTGATATGTTTTACTAGAATTCTCTCTGTATGTCCTAATGTTCCCAATAAAACATAGGCTTTGCAAGAGGAGAGCCACAACTTGACTTCGTACTTCCATTTCCTAAGAGTGTGCCCTTCTTCTCATAGGTCTTTGTATGTGTTTGAATTAAACTGTCCAAAAGCCCTTAAATAGATTTGCAGTACCACCTGGTATATTCATCTTTTGAGAGACATTAAAACTCATGTGGTTAGAATTTTACTATAAGAATATATCTTTAAATTTACAAAATATATAAATTATATGAATGGGAAATATAGTTTATGTTTCCTTCTATTGATGTAATTTTCAGGTGCTAGTTTCTTTGGGTAGCAAATCAGTGCATTTTTTTATAACTTTAATTTTGAAATAATTGTAGATTCACATAAGTTGTGAGAAATACAGAGAGATTCCAGAAGCCCTTTACTTACTTTCTACTATGAGGCTGTCCTTCAATTAGCATTTAATTTTGCAGGAAAGTATACAATAGAACTAAAAATTATTAATCTAACAACTGTCAAACAAAATTCTGGCACTCCTTCCCAAAAATACTTGCATAGGCAAACTTGATCATCCTCACCAAAGAACAGAGAACACTGGAGAGATTCTTTATGAAATAGAGAAGTCCTCTAGACTTGAGTTTCTCAGAAAGTCCTCCTCACATTCACAGATATTTATAATAAATGTAGTCATTGTCCATTACCCATAAGATTATCAACTTTTGACTTACTGACACATGATATATCCAAAAAATTATTTTCAGAATTCAAAAGGACCTTAAATCACCTACATCTTCCATCTTTTTATAGTATTTTGAAGCATGTAGAAACTTTTCAAGCTAGCCTTTAAATAGTTGTAGAGTGGAACAGATGACTAATAGATTGATGGATTTTTTGAATATTGGATTTCTATTTTGTGCCAAGCTGAAAGAAACCCAGGGATTCCCTAGCTAAATATGATCTACTATGGGCAGTGCATGCTCAGAAATAACCAGTCAAGGATTTGGTAATATTTATATCACAATACTTTTCCTTTTCCCAACTTAGTTACTGCAGCTTAATCCCACTACTTGTTCACCTTGAAACAAATCTTGGCTTATTCTTTGCTAAGAATCCTCTTTTTTTTTTTTTCATTCTAACAACGTCTACTTACAAAAGCAAACGTAAGGAACACCTTGCAATCCTGACAGTGTTTACTTGCTTCTTGGGCAGGCAAAGCAAATAGCAGCCTAAACATTTTGCCCCAGATTTCTACCTGCTGCCTTGTTTTGTATCTTCTGCTTATAACATACTCATAAGTATATTAGATTTCCTTCTCTGAAACTCAGACATTATCCTCTATGGCACCATGCCTGTTAAAGACCATTATCTTGATCAGTCATTTCGTCAGATGGTTTTCTAACAGGATTCCCTTGTAGGAATGGGAAAGAGTGAGGCGATATGATGCAGAGGCAAAATAGTCAATGATGGAGAGCAAAATATTCTGAAAGTCAAAGGCTTAAATGTTGAATCCATCATTGCTCACCTATGTCACTTTATCATTTATTGTATGAGTTACACAAAATGTCAGTGTCCTCCATTTTTTCATCTGCAATTGAGGATAGTAATACCCCCTTAAAGAACTGTTGTGAGAATTAAAGAAATAAACTACAAGAAAGTACGTTTTACGATATGCAAATAAGTGTGTGCGTATGTGTTCGTACCTTGAGGGCAACTACTGGCATAAAGAAAACAGATGTTAAAATTACAGATACTGTCTCCTTCACCCTTCACAATCTTTTCTTGGTTTGAGCTTGCCACTTGAGATCCATCTCATTCTATTAATAAGAGGATGTGCTGTGTTGGGTTGGAGGCTTCCTACAGGATACATGGATAGAATGGTCCTTGGCACATAGTTCTGACACAAATCTCTCGGGGTTATGTCAACTTTGCTATGGGGAAATTTAAGCATTTCTATCAATCTCCATATGGCTTAGAAACTTGTGAAGGAAAGGGAGGTGTTCATGTCTTGAGATCAAGACACATTTTTCCAATGGGAACAGTACAAACACAATTTGTCAACCACATTTAGGATGGCACTTCTTAGGATGATAGGTAATATATGCTAAATAATAACATGTAACCAACTTCCAGATTTTTATGGGCTACACCAATGGGAATTGGTGTATCCTGTTCAGGATTACACCACTTGGTGAAGAAGTTCCAAAATCTAGAACTCAGAGGAAACTTCCTTTTAGTGATAATTAAAGAGTCACTATGCTCTAGGCAAGTTCTAATTATTTTATATGTATATCTGATTTTAATCCTCGCAACAAGACTATGAGGGAGGTATTATTATGTTGCCCATTTTACAAATGACATTGAGACATAGGCAATTCAGCAACTTCTGCTGTGGTCATTCTCCAATAAATACAGAGTGGAGATTCAAACCCAGACACTCTAGATCCAGAGGCCTTTAATAACCACAACTCTGCTTCTCTACCCTAAGAAAGCTTCTCCAAGAGTGATGATATAAGAAGTAGTTAGTACCTGAGGTCTTCTTAACCTAAAATAAGTGGGAATTTGAATAGCATTATCAAATGCCTTTTCTCTATATACGTATAAACTTTTCAGAGAAAATTATCTCTACATGCATCAACTGAAACTTGTGTATTAGGGGAAAAGGTCTCTTGTCTATCAGTTACTAATTCCCTCAGTTTTCTATTCTATCTAGAAAAAAAAACAAACTTTAAAAAATGCTGATGGATTTTATCCCAACCCAGAGTAACTGATAAGACAATGTGGATGTGGGATTTGTCTCTCTGAATCTCAAAATGTCAACGCATTTGCCAAAAATGAATTTATCAGTTAAATTGTAGCCAAAAGATTTAGTTTATCTAAGTGTCCTACAAAGAAATAGTTTACCACTGTTTTTACAGATTGAGGTAAATCTGACATATTATTGACATATGCTATAGATTTAATTTAATACCATAGTACAGATGTGTGCTCTGATAAGTTTTTGTGAAATCTAGGCTAAGATGAGTAGAGTTGTTTCAATATTTATGGGGTTGAAAATGCAGACTTAGCAAAGGAAGCATTTTAATTGAAACAATATTTTCCCTATATGCTCAGAGTAAAATGCAGGGGAATTCCTTTAAAGGCTTACTACTTATTTCTATACAATTTCTTGGTTTTTAGGCACATTGAAAGAAGTTGGGGCTTTTCTTTTTTCAATTTCTTTACTGTTTTCATTTTAGGACCATCAAAAATCAACTCAGTAATTGACCCTGACTCTTCTTTTTTTTCAACTAAATTTATGTGACTCTTTAAGTGTAGCCTTTTTTAATTGTATGTTTTAGGTATCCTGGAAATAACTTCAGTGGAAATCGGAGTTGTTGCCGTCAAAGCCATTAACAGCAACTATTATTTAGCCATGAACAAGAAGGGGAAGCTCTATGGCTCAGTAAGTATTCTGTTTTTACTTTCAAAATTCACTGCAATAAATTACTACCACAGTTTTGGAATGTTTCCCCCAGACATTGAATAGCTTTGTTATCGTTCCATTGCTAGTAAATAGAGCCACAGTGGGCTGGTCACCAGAGTTTCAAGGGCTGGCAAGGCAGCTCCTCCAACTCTATAATCTCCTCTGTTGTTCACCCATTAGTCTACCACACAGGCTGTTGCTGGCATTCGTCAGTCACTGTTCTGAATTGCTAACCAGTCAGAATCTCACGGAAGCATCTGGTCAAATTGGCATGGGCACTGCAGACGACTTGGAGAAGAACTATTGAAAACAAAGACCCTGAATTGTGTAGAAAGCCATATACTGTGCACGTATTACCGCTGAAGAGAAATCAGGGTGTTCTGTATTCTGCTAAAATCTGAAATGGGGAGACATATTCAGAAATTCATCATTTTGTGTGCCACTCAATCAACTCCAGGATTTATTTACCTAGACAATAGTGATTAATTCGTTATGGAGCTGGTATCCAGCCAGTGCTTTGGGTACCTACATCCCTGTGTTCCATAGCAAGTATTAAGAAATGTCACTTTAAAATGTGTAAATGAACTTATTTTGTTGATTAATATAAGGGTGATTGTAGTGCCAGCAGCTCTCAAACTTGAATATGTGTCAGAATCACTGGATTTATTAAAACACACTCCCAGATTTTCTGGTTCAGTAAGTCCATGGTAGGGGCTAAGAATTGGCTGTTTTAACAGGGTCTGAGGTGTTTCTGATGCTACTAGTGTGGTAATGACAATTTGAGAATCATTGGAACTTGATTCCATCACTGGTCTACATATAGAATAGACTTGTATTTTACTCGTATCAGGTCTATTTATAATTGGAGAGTCAGACGTTCTTTAAGTCTGACTAGGGTAAATGCATTTTGGGTGGGGGTGGTCAGAGGAATTTTAGTTAAATTTTTCCATTATACATTGCTCAACTAATGAGCCTAGAAGAGTAAAAGACTATTTTAAAAAGTGGTTCCATTTAGGAGTTCACAGCACGATCACTTTTGAGGCATTCTTTTCCTTTTCCTTTTCAATGAACACACCCATGTCCATCCTTAATCTCCTATATCAGAATTACTGGGTATATATTCTTTGAAGGGCTACTGATGCATACACACAGTCAAAACCAATGTTTTAAAGTAAAGACAGCTAATATGAATTTAGATTAAGGAAGAAAATGTAAAAAATTTAATTGCAATAAAAGATTGAATAATTTTTAACTGATACAGTGTACTTCTTTAAAAAGGTGACATCAAAGAGAAGTGGATACCTCTCAAATTAACTGTGTCATAAAAATATTTAATACTTTCCCTCCCATTCCCCCATATTATTTTTGTCCCAACATTGTTCATGTATGGTGCCTAGACTTCCTGAGGTCTAAGGCCTGTGAATTATTTCATTCTATCTCTAGATCTAACGTAGATGTTCAGTTGGCTTCTATCACATTGCCCCATTTTAATGATCTGCAATGGCACTTATCATATATTTCTCTTATTAATGTATTTTTTTTGTTCACTGTCTTCTCCCAGCAGATTGTGCACTTCAGGAGGGCAGGTTCTCCTAGTCCTGCACTATTTCCTCAGCACTTAGAACCATACAATCCAGAATTCTGCAAGGCATAAACCTAACCACCTCTTCAATTAGCTCAGCTCATCACAGCCTATGCTTTCCACTTCCAGCCTGTCTCAGAGAAAAACCCATTCTCTAACCATAGTGCACTGTGATTTTACATTGCAATCAAGAAAAGTGAAAAATTGTAGCTTGTTCATGAGTACACATCTAATATAATTCTGTATATCAGGTGACAACTCTTGTCATTCCTATCTTTATTTTTTTCAAGTAATTTCCATTGATTTCATAAGCTTTCTTGAAAATATCAATTAGGCACCCAGGATGATTGAAAACTAGGACATGGATTGCCTTGCTTTGTGAATTACCATATCAAAGAAATTATAAACACGGTGACTAGAACTGCCTATATTGTATAAGCCTGATGGCTTTGATCTTGGGAAATTCCACCCTATAGCCATAGCGCTTTGGCTTTGTTTCAAGTGACCATGTGTTTTTAAGGGGATCTTTTAGGACAAAGGATTGATGTCTCATTCATTCCATAAATCCAGGATCTCACTCTGGAGTTAATAACGAAGAGGAGGTACCTCACTAATCTATAGACTCTGGCTTCAAAAATGTCTCCCTTCCCTTATACCCAAACTAAAGCAGTTAAGAAGCTAAAGAGTGGGGCTCACCATTTTCCTATAACTCGATTTTCCCCACGAGACACCCGAGTCATTACTTTGAAAAAGGGATTATAACACTATTCTTTATCATCAACTCATCACAAATATCGTTAGTGGAATATTTGCTTCTTGATAATCATTCTAGGCACTTAAACCATGTCATAGTCAAGGCACAGCAGTTTTTTAAAAGGGCCCCAATATGTGGTTATGATGATCAATTAAAATGAACGATATGCCTTCAAACGGAATCTGTTTTGTGGTTATGAGTTTTACTCTTCTGTTGTTGAGACTGTGTAGTAAGTGCACAACTTAATGTACAAATGTCAGCAGCCAACAAACTCTTGAAGTGGAGTTCTGTGGATGGTTTTTGTCAAGTGGAATCAAGTATGATTATCATAAAAATAAAAGATTTTGGGTTTTTGTTGTTGTTGCAGAAAGAATTTAACAATGACTGTAAGCTGAAGGAGAGGATAGAAGAAAATGGATACAACACCTATGCATCCTTTAACTGGCAGCACAACGGGAGACAAATGTATGTGGCACTGAATGGAAAAGGAGCCCCCAGGAGAGGACAGAAAACACGAAGGAAAAACACCTCAGCTCACTTTCTTCCAATGGTGGTACACTCATAGAGGAAGGCAGTGTTTGTGGGTGCAGTAGAACCAAAGGCTCTCTTGCCAGGAATAGTGGGTACTCTTCATGAAGACAGTAGCTCAAAAGGCAAAGACGCATTGCAGATGTCTGCTTGCTTGAAAGAAAGGAAGTCTTTGAAGGTTTCTGTTCTCACTGCTGACATATGATGTTCTTTTAATTAGTTCGGTGTTATGCCTTATAATCGAGATACAGGCAAATCAAATGGGATGGAAGTTATTCCTAAGTGAACAACATTGTCGCTGGGTTTTTTGGTTAAGGTTTTGTTTATGTTTTTGCTTTTTTAACTTCTGAAATAGGACTTAAAGGACATGAAACAATCTGTTGAATGATCTTCAGAAAAGTTATTTATGGAATACGAACTCATATCAAAGACTTTCATTGCTCATTCAAGCCTAATGATTCAATGAGCAGTAAGACACGCAAGCATTTACTGAAAAGCACTTGGGTCATATTATATGCACAACCAAAGGAGCTTTGGGCGTGGCATCATGGAAGCATTGGATAGGATTGAAAAATGTAAACATGTTAGTGTAAAACTGTTCTAACAAAACAAATAGTATGATATGCTTGTGCATTCTGCCTTCATCCCTTTCTATTTCTAAGTTATTTATTTAATAGGATGTTAAATATCTTTTGGGGTTTTAAAGAGTATCCTCAGCAGCTGCCCTCTGATTTACCTTTCCTTTTTCTTCAGCACACCACATGCATGTTCGTGACAAAGTGTTTTTAAAACTTGGCAAACACATCAATAACAGGAGATGAGATGGGGGAAGCAGTGTGGGTGCCCATGTACTATCAGTGGACTTTAATTTGCACTCCTGCACTAAGAACCATCAACAGTAAATACGACAGTGCGTGGCATGGCTTGAGTGAGAGATGTCTGCCATCATTTAAAAGCATGTATCACTGCTAAGGCTTCCTTTCCTAAGAAATAGACCAGAAGGCTAAATTGTTCTCTCCCAATACATCAATGGGTCTCCAAGAATATACTAAAAGAAGGGAAATTAATTGTTAAATGCATTTTAGTAGCCTAGCCTCATTATTTACTAACAATTTTCTGCCGTATGCCACCGCGATAAGTGATGAAGAGGCTGCCTGCATATGGAAGAACCCTTTATGAGTCCCACATAGTGCATCTCCCCCAAAGGAACTATCAAGGAATTTGGTATTAAGTACAACTCTCCCGAGGGCTTAATCTGAGAAAATATATCCCGGTATATGTGTAACCATATACTGAAACCTGTTTAAGCTGTATGATCCAGTCTTTACAAAACCAAATAAAACTTATTCTCTGTAAATTTAAAGAGCTTTGGGAGGTTCCGTAATGCAACCATATCGAAATTCAGTTTGTTAGAGCAGGTATAGGGAACGGGACGTAAACGTGTACCAGTCCTCGTCACCTTGTATTCCACTAAATAAATGCATAAGCCTTATTTGCAGTGTCTATAGTGATGTTAAAAATGTAGAAAAATACTCTTTGTTCTAAATACTTCAAGAGATAACTATAAGAGTATGCTGAAGCTGCAGTTTTATCTTCATATTTCTTGTTTTGAAAAGGTCTGGTTATTGTTTGGATACAGCATTTTGGTTCAAGGAAAAGACTCACAAAATGTGTCTTTTTACTAAAGTTTAACCACTATTAAGGCTGGTGTTTTGTGATCTTCTCTTATAACTTAATTGTGTCAATGCTTAACCAGCACTTTCAGTTAATAGATTATTTAAGAATTAGCTTTATTAAGAAACTTTCCCATAAAAGGTGATATTTTTCTCAGTCCTTAAAAAAGTTGGGATTTCAAAAGAAGTGAATTTGAGACAGTGTTTTGGCTTATGGTTAAAGTTGCATTTCATGGGTCTTGGCTTCCAACTTGCTTTGTGACAAATGGGATACTAAAAATGTTTAATTTTTGTGGTTGGAATCTGTAAGTTAAAATTTAATTGGTAACCAAGTCTGAGAGCTGTAATGTAATGCATTCCTATTGGAACTAGGTTATCTTTGTTCTTTGACTTTAAAGTAATAATTGCACCTGACACATGAACGTGGACCACCCACAACCAAAATTAAACGTTTGATGAGACAAATATAGTATGAGATGACCACGGTAACAGCACATAGGGTACAAACTAGATTCATATTTCACATAGCCATTTAGATTACCAAAGAGACTACGTGTAAACAGTCATCATTACAGTACTCAAAAACACTAAAACAGCTTCTAGCAAAATGTATCAAAGCCTGCAGAAGCCAAAAATAGAAAACATCTCCCTCAACTCTCCCCACTCCACACACACAAACACACATGTCGACAGAGATACAGACACAGTTTGGTAAGGAGTAATGAGATTCTCCTGCATTTAAAAATGGCATCTTTGCTTGATATTGAAAGAGATTTCGGGTCCCCTTTGCAGCTGGATTGTGCTGCTGAAGGAAAAGCAGTTCCAGCCCAAAGAATGTACATTTTCAAAAAAATGTCATCACAATTTTGGGAGCTCTGCCTCTGTGGGAATTTGAACTCCCTGCCACAATGTCCAGGTACACAAGTGTGTGCCCGTCTGAGTGCTGGTTCTGAGGAGATTCCTCATAAAGATATAGAATCCCTCTCCTCCTACCTCCCAAAAGACTGAACAGTGTATAGCATGTTACATTTAAATAAATTAATAAAAACTTCGGGAAAAGAAAAGAAAAATAGTGTCCTTGTTTATTTTATTAGCCTAAAACTATACCTGGTAATAAAGAGAGAAGCTCAAGTGTTGTGTGCATGGCAGGATGTGGTTAAATGCCCCACAGCTCCAAACAACAACAAAACAACAGGAAAAAAAATCACTCAAACATTTGTAAGGTTTGTTTAATGTTTTACATGTGTGAGTCAGCTATCCTTACTCTAATAACAACCAAATGCTTTCGATTTTCCCTAAGTATTCAGGTCCACCTAGTTTACACAGTGGATAAAGAAGGGTGAATTGAAAACAAGACGGCTTGTGAAACAATGAAGCGTTGGGAGGAAACCCAGGAGGCTACAAAATGTGATTTCAAGGGGATAGGGTAGGCCAGTGAATGTGATTTGAAAAGTAGAGACAGAAAAAATACATAATAAGTTGTGTCCAGGGCCCAAGCAAGGCTATGGAGACTATTTAAATAGACAAACATCCATGCTGCACATGTTTAATAATGTTGACGTCGTTCATTCAGGGTTTATGATTATTCACAAAAGTAAAATTTACCTTTTCCTTATCGGCGAAGTCGGAGCTTTGTTTAAATAATTGCAAGCCATGAAATATTTAAGAGAAGATATCTAGTGCATTAGGAGTAACATTTGCATGCAAACAAATACCATATTGATTAAGAATTCTTGTCTATTTCGTTAGGACTTATGCAGCTTAAACTAAACAGTAAGAAAAAAAAGAGGACTGTTTTGGAAGGATACTGGGGAAAAAAGGACAACTCTTGAGTTCCACCAGAACTGGAACATGAAGCAACTAAGATTTGTTTCCTCTCGAGCACTCATTTCCTCTTATCTCTGATTGGCTTTACTTGCTTGGCTGCTGCTTATGTTCAATTTACTTCTTTCCAACTCCAAAACCCAAAACCTATTTCTCAAGATCCTAAAATGGAAACATCCTAGGTATGACTCCCACTGGCCAAGTGTGAAAAACATTACCTTTAAGAGCTATGGGTATGACAAGGGATATGGGCACTGTGATTGACCAAGCTTCAGTCACATGACTAGAATGACAAGGTATGAATTCTAGCAGCCTACATAATCGGAACTAAGGAAAGACAGTTCACCAAACAAAGTTCAGTGCTGGGCAGTGCAAAAACAAAACAGGTCTTAGCTATATCTATTTAAATGAGACTACTGACTTACACATACACCTTTTAACCTTGCATTTTTCACTAATTCAAATTAGCCTTCACCTATTTATTCAAATCAGAGAGGTCAGAAGATTTTTCTTTCATGCAATTTTTTAAAAGGGAAAGATTGTATTTGTTTTTCTTTGTTTTAAGGCCAAGAGTAGGACCCTGAATGGCCGGGCTCACTGTAATTCTGCAAACTTTATAGAATGATAACTGAGATGAATGCAAGTTTTCACTGAATAAAAAGGTGTTCCTCCTACTAAATATCAATCTATATAACAACATAACATTATGAGTATTTTTTTAAGTTTATCCCAGGAGTCTGTACTAGTATTTTCAAGTATATCAACATGTAGAATAAATTCTGAAATTCAAATGCCATTTGTTTTTTTTTAAATTGTAAAATAAAAAAAAAGAAAAAACCTGCTTTATACCTTTTACTACGTCTTGTGTACATTCAATATTAGACAAAAGAAAACTTTGACTTGTACTTCTCTTTTCTTTTGCTGCTTAGAAAATACAGCACAAAATGCACTTACAAGTGAATAATCTGCTGAAACACCTTTACAAACACCATATATTAGTTAACATGGAATAACCATGATCCGCCTAATACAATCAAAGGAACTGATCTCATTCCTGATTGGTTGATAATGAACATTTCCATGTGGCTGCCCCATGATAGCAGCTAAGGACAATCCCATACTCAAAGAGAAAAGCCATATGCCAACCACATATTCATGTGGCATGTATTAGCTTATGTATTTTTATTATTCTCCACAAAAGAGTCTATGTTCATTTTTTAATATAGGCCATCGCATCCTCTAGAGATGAGCACAGCAAATGAAGAATCAAAACATTCCATGTTCCTCATTACAACTGTAAATTGAACATATGCCTTCGTACAACTTAGGCAGTGACCCCAGCTGCAGAATAACCAAGTACAGTAAAGCCTTAATCCTCCTATAGTTTGGTTTTAATTACCTTAGACACGTCTTAAATGCCTTCATAATCTTACAGCTTTCTAAATTATTTAGTTATCATTTCTGTGGTCAATGTGAGCTGCTGACAATGCAAATAAAAATTTAAAAAATCTCAGAGAGGTCTTTCAAGGAGAGTAAATTAAAATCAGTGTTTCATGAAGTACTATAAATTTAAAAAAAGACTGTTTTTTATGGTTACAGGAAGCATTCAGATTAGGGGTCACTTATCAATTCAACATTAAATATATATATATTTTTTTAACATTAAAAATATTTTAACATTTGGTATTTAAACAGCAGATTTTTCAATAGTCATGTTTTCCAGTGACATGATCAATATGTTCAGACATCAATGGTATTTAAGGCAATATCTGTAAAAATGATGTAAGAAAATATGTTTTGGGGAGCTTTCCCAAGAGAAAAATGAAAGAGAAACATTAAAAAATGACATTGCATATCATTAAAAATAGAAACAATATCTTATTTGTTTTCCTGATAATTGGATATTGGATATAAAGAGTGCATTTTAGAATGCAAGATTACCCTCATGCAGGAAAAAGAAAAAGAAGCTAAATAGTACTTTTAAATAATATTTTCAAGTCAGTATTGGCAATCATTCCATCTTATCTTACCCTAGGAGAGTTCTGTACTTCATCTTCCAAGATCTCCTAAGAAATAGTCAAATCAGCATATTTCAATAGCAAAAATTTCTCTTTCTTCTCATTTTTAACTCATGATGTTAAATAGCTATGTGAAAGCTATTTCCTTATTAAACTCACAAGGAAAAGATAGACTATATTTTGACCAATATCTATTTGAGCTATTTCAAGTGAGTAAAAGGCTTCACAGTGATGTTAATAGAGATTGTTGGAGGCAATTAATATTGGGTACCTGGAATTATTGTTGCACTCACCTTTCTATGTTTTTAAAACATGTTTCTCTTCACGTATACAAATATTCCATAGTAATAAAATTCATGGTTTCTAATCACTTAAATTATTCATTCCTACTATTGGGGAAAAAATAAAAATAGAATTTAAACAGAGGACCTATGACAGGTTAAAGTCCAAACTCCGGCCAATCATGGCAGTTTACACCAGAGATAGGTACCAGGACTCACACTAATTTACAATCTTAGCTTCCATCTTTTAGTCTCAATTTTCCCAGTAGAATTCCAGAACCAACTTTTGAATCCAAATACATGACTGAATTCGTTCCTATGATCCTACTGTGTGGAACCACAAAACGGGTAGATAATAAGGATCCCCTTCTCCAAAAATGTAGTAAATCCATCACAGAAAAGAATTATAAGGATCTCTTGTAAATATAGACACATTCACCAAACCTTATTTCCTACTTTGTTTATTCTCCTCTGGCCATCTACTGGTGAAGCCAATAATATCCAGCATTCCTTTGGTGCTCAGTATTTGATCCTCCATTCTTTACCACCTTGACTTCCATAGTCTTTTGTTCAACTAGTAGCTAAGCAAGCAAGGAGCCAGCAGGCCTTCAATCAAATAGACTTCTGCTACAGAAATAAAATTGCTCTGGGATAGCCCCATGCTAAATCAATGCGGCATGTAACCACAGGAACACTAAACATTCAAAGTAGCACAGATTGTTTCTGGGACACAACATAGCTCTGTCCCCGGAAAAGTTGTTCAAGATTTGTCTCATATCAAATGCAGTAAATTAGTCAAAATGTTGATCGCTATCATTCTTTTATATGTTAATTTCATAAATGATAAAACTAAGGTTCATTTTTTTTCCCCAGAGCTCAGTGCTAGGTAATGAATATAGGTCTCCTGACTCCAAAATCACTTTTCTCTCCATTATATGGGCACTCTACCATAAATAAATACATATATACATACATACATACATACATACATACATAAAACCACACCGTTTATAGCCCAATATTTTTCAAATTTTCAGAAATGTAATTCTAAGGATAATGAAAGTGTTTCATTTTAACTACACAGTTCTCTTTATGAATATATTTTTGGGAGGAATAGCATATATTTTTCAATCAGAGAGGTCATTTTTAATCCGGACTCTACCACAATCTATCAGTATAACCTTTGAAAAGTTACCTCATTTAAAACAAAAATGAATGAACAAAACTTGGATAACATGCCTAACACTAGACACAGTATTAAGGGATTGAATGTTATAATATTTATTAACTGTTTTGTATAATAACTAGCAAGCAATAAGTGCTCAATGCATTTTAATTTTCTGCCCTCCTTTTGGTCAATTTTGAACATTTGTTTTTTTAAAAAGTCCTAATGTGACAAAATAATGACAGGGTCATCTTCAAAATCTCCACATTTACTCGAGATTACTTTATTATACAGATTTCGTGTTTAATTTATGTATTTTTTTTCTTCTCAAAAAAAAAACAAAAACCAACTTTTTCTGATCATTGACCACACCATCATTGTATATTAAAACAATACTTCTTCTCAACACTGTGCATTACTGGGCTCTGGGTCAGCTCATACGGAGGTACTTTGTTTCTGAACCACAATTTCCCCCCTGGAAAAACGGGCTTTCTAAAGTATCAACACAAAGAAGGTAGAGATAATGTAAAAGGAACCTAAGCACAGACACAGCTTTCTTACTTCAGAGATGGAGGTGACATTGTGAAAAATTTGGTTTAAGAACCAAGAGGGACTGATGCTTAAAATATTCCCTTGAGAAGAAGGGTACACACTCTGAGCCTGAGGGTTTCTAGAAAAGTTACATATGTCTTAGTATAGCAACTATTTGGCAATAATTCAACATTTTTTAAGCCATGAATACAAAGCATCATTTTCATAAAAAGTGAAAGCAGTAACTGGCCAACCCACAGGGAACAGAGGGCACAAAAGGACAAAATATCTTGCGTATTCTACACTGCGTAGCCCCCCACCATCTGTTAAATTCTTAATCCTTTTTAAAATATATTAAGAAATAAGAAAAATATGCCTACATCTTTGTTTCCAAGAAAGCAATTCAGCTTTTAGAATCCTACATAGTAAATGGGGGGTACACTGCCCAGGTCACCTTTTCAGGACCTAGGTATTCATTCCCCAGTTGCTGAAGGGAAGTCTCATGCCCCACATCCAATGACAGCTCACTCTGAGGTATCAAAGCCTTGCCCTCTTGCTCAATCAGGGGTAATTCCATGGGGTCATCCCCTGTGGGATCAGCGGAGACATTTGTTGTGACTTCATCTCAGACCAACTTTTCCCCCTTTGCCTAACCTTGCTTCCTGTACCCCTCACAGGTGTCCCAAGAGCACTTTCCAACAAATGTCCTACATGCAAATATTTGTCACAGAGTCTATTTCCTCTGGCAGGAGATCTAAGACATCCTGCACGTGCAGTTTGTTTGTTTTTAAGGTGGAGACAATTTGACAGAACTGTAGCCAACAAGCTACCCTTTCTGAATGATGGTTGCCTCCGTTTTAATTTAAATAGCATGTGAGTTTAGCAAGTCCACTGGATAGACCTATGGGCACACAGTACTTCCTGGGAAAAAATTGATGAGGGAAACAGCAATTTTTAGGAATAGCTTGGAGAGTGACAACAGCATAGGAGAGTAAGAATGGGCTCACCAATTTAGTTCCAGGATATGAGCTAAAGCAACGGGCATTAAGCTAAGTGACAAAATTAGGCAGAGGCAAAATGGCAATTGCCTAAAATCTTTCTCTTTTTATTTTATGAAAGAACCAGCAAAGAGAACCTATGACAGACACAGTTCTGTTTGGAAAACCTAAAGTTTAGAAAAGTATACTCAGCCATTTCAAAAGGAACATCCCTAATTGTTTTCTTTCCGGAAAAAGTCACTGCAAGAGAGTTCATTCCAATTTACCGTGAGTCCATAAAGCAAAGGATAATATTCTCAAAACTAAGAAAAGCTCCAGAGTAATCCCCCCAAACAGTTTCTGGGACCTAAGTATTTGTACTTCATAAAGAAAATCACTGATAACAATTTCTTAAATTTTTTTTTCCAATGTGCCGTGGTGAAATTCCATTACTGGGAACCTCAAACGTCATTATCTAGGACAATTCCCTATTATTATGTTGGAAATGGAACTTAATTTTAGGTTTCCAATTCCAAGTCCCAAGTGGGAACTAAATGTCACAGAACAAAATGTCACGCAATGAGATCGGATGCTAAACTATGTGACAGTAACCAGATGTTTCCCTAACAATTACCACATAGCAAAGACCAGTCAAAAAATGAGGTGTAGTTCTTCTCACAAGTCAAAGGACATCCACATTGTTATTTAGCATGTTGATATTTGCCAGTTTTTATTATGATGAGCAGACCCTTTACGCCTCTGAAGAAATACAGAATAAAATGCAAAGTAGGATTCCTTCTATGAAAGACATTTTTAAAAAGATTATTCAAATAGGTCTCAAGGGGACAATTCATAGTATCACCCATATTATCTAGGTTCTCATAAAATATGAAGTAAAAGGAAATAGATCCTACTAAAAACCTCATCACCGTCATCCCTACCCTAACACTCTGTCATTAACTACTTTGCCATCTGTGATGTGTGAGAAGAGGCAAAAAGAACAGAAATGGGACTTAAGAGAAGGTCGCTCAGTTCAGGGAGAAAAAGGCAAAATTAGAGCTGACCAAAGAACAAGAAGACCACTCCCCCTTCACCTTGGATACTATTTATAACCAGACTCTTGAATCTTAGTCCTTGGATTGGTTCCTCAACATCAAATTGCTGACTTAAGGAAGCAAATGATTTGTTTCAGAAAAGATGTCCCTTTAGTCAATCAACATCCAGTTTTAACACTGTAATGGCCAGTAGCAAAAGCAAAGATGAAAAAGAAAAGCTCTTCAAGCCCAGTGGAGATGCCCAAATCTCCACTGGACAAGGATAAATATTAGTTTAATGGATCAGGAAATATTTCAATAACTAAAAGTAAAAAATACATATATAAATGGGGCTGGCTGAGTGGCTCAGTTGGTTAAGAGTTAGCTTAAGAGCATGAGCTCTGAGCAACTGGGCCACCGGTTTGATTCCCACATGGGCTAGTGAGCTGCGCCCGAGCTGAGCTGTCACTGAGCTGCCAACAGGTGGCAGGATGGCTCAGCTGGTGAGAGCACATGCTCCTAATAAGGCTGTCTGTTTAACGGTGGACTAAGCCTGCCCACAACTAAGAATGAATTCAGCACCTTGAGCTGAGCTGCTGCCCGGATGGCTCAGTGGATAGAAAGCATGCTCTTAACAACAAGGCCACGGGTTTGACTCCTGCATGGGATGGTGGCTAAGCCCAACTGCAACTAAGATTGTAACACAGCACCTTTTTTTTTTTTTTAGCTGAGCCATCCTGCCCCCTGTTGGCAGCTCAGCAGCTGCTCAGCTCGGGCCAGGCATTGAACCGCTGTTGCTCAAAGCTCAAACTCTTGAGCGATCTCTTAACCAACTGAGCCACTCAGCCGGCCCAATAACACAGCACCTTGAGCTTAGAGGCCACAAGCTGCTGACGGGCAGTCAGATGGCGACTGGCACCCTCCACAACTAAGATTGAAGAACAACAACTTGGCTGGTTCCTCTTTCCAATTCCCTAACACTGTTCCCCTCCCCCAATTCCCCAATTTAAAAAAAAAAAAGACATAAACGGATTACAAAACCTTTTGATGCAAAAATAAACAGATTAAAATGAGTCTTAGGTATAGTCACATGGTATAACTAAGTCCTAGGCACAGTCCAAATGGGCATAGTCATTTTACTCATAAATCAAATAAAAAATGTGTGTGTGTCAATTTTTTGACTGCTCAGTCTCCTCTGTTAAGACTTTTATCTATTGGATTGTCAGAAAAGCCATGACGTATTTTTTCTATGTTTTTTGTTGCAAAAATGCATCATGACTTTTCTGACAACCCATTATTTCTACAGCCACAACACAGTTTTAATGATTAACAATTTATACTATCAGACAGTTTGGGGCAAATTTTAACAAAATTTTCAGAAAGATAAAATCTTATAGTGTAGAAACTATTTCACATAAAGTTCAGGCTGGGGAATGATATTTGCAGCATATATCACTGAAAATGATTAGTATACAGAAAACATCAAGAATTCCTACAAATTTCTAAGAAATAAAACAATAAGAGACCACTTCACACCCATTAAAATAAAATAAAAAATTGGAAAATTTAATAACACTAAGTGTTGGAGAAGACTTGTTGAAATGGAAAATCTCATGGACTTCTGGTCTCTTGGCAGACAGAGAATGAAAAGAGAACAACTTAACTTCTTCACCAAAAATGTTCCAAAATGCTTTATGGCCCTTTTCTATTCAATATGAGTTTTCAGATCACTTCATCTTATTCCTCTAGAAACTGTTTTGGTTCATTTGTGTGGTTTTTCTGCTCTCAGCTGGCTATATCACAGCTTGCTTACCTAGGAGAGTATCAGCAAATTTAAATTATTGATAGTGTTGTTTTATTGCACCAAGAGATAAACATATTTTACCACATGAAGGGATAAACATGCCATGGAATATGTATTGCCAAGATAACCTTGGCCAAAAGGTAGTAGGGGAAGTGTCTTATGAGTGAGGGAGTTGAGTTGCCTCAAATTGTCATCTAGCACTACAGTGGTCATTATTTTTTAAACTTTTAAGTTAAACTTTATTTTGAGATACTCGTAGATTTACATGCAGTTGTAAAATCCTGGATAATCCTGTATTATCCTTTACCTAATTTTCCCCAGTGGTAATATCTTGCAAAACGATAGTACAACCAGGATATTAGGATTAATAGAGTCAACATATAGAAAAGTGTCATTGCCACAGACGTCTCTCATATTGCCCTTGTATAGCCATACCACTGCCTCCCCATCCCCACACCTCCTCAACACCAGGCAACCACTAACCTTTTCTCTATTTCTATAATTTTGTTATTTCAAGAATGAAATCATACTGTATGTAATCTTTTGAAGGAAGAGGAAAGAGGAAGCAAAGATCGGTGAGAGAAGAGGAGGGAAAGGAAGGGAAGAGAAAGGGAAGAGGAATTGGTAGCATCGACTTTGGGATTTCGATGGGTGTGTTCAAGATGCACAGCTTAATTAGGGAATGAGTTTTTTTTCAATTGTCCCCTTCTCTTGTTGAAACACGCTTTCTACCTCTTCTTGTACACTTAGGTTTCCTCCTTTTTAATTACATCCCTGACAATTGTCCAGACAAATTCGGTGAAAGAAAGACTCTGAAACTAAACTCAAATAGCAGAGTCCTTTCAGTTGTACATCTAAATAATGAAGGAACAGCAACTATTTCAATGAATGCGCTGGTTACTACTGTTTTCATAAATAAGTGTGTATTCTAGATTCAGAAACTGAGTATCTCTTTTTTGCTAATACTCTGAATACATCTCTTACCATTCTCTTCCATGCTTAGTCCCTTCTAGCACACTGTTCTCATTGCTTCTCAGGCCCACAAGCATGAGGACTTTTGTACTTGCTGGTCACACTTTGTGGGTCTCTTCCCCGTGAGGTCTCTGCTTAAAAGTCACTTTTCAAAAAGGCCTTTCTTAACTATTCTGCTGACATTTAATAATATCTAACATATTATATATTGATTTGTTCAATCTCTACTGAAATTTAAGTTCCATAAAAACAGATTTGTTTCTCTCACTATTATATATATCCCAGAATGCAGATCAGTTCCTGGCATGTAGTTGGCAAGCAAATATTTATTGAATGAGTGAATAAATGAAAGAAAAAAAGAATTTGCATGCCCTGAGAATGCTTGTGTATCTCTACTGATTGGGCATGGAGAGATCTTACTGCTGCATATTTTTAAAGTAGAGAAATTCAGAGGAAAAGCTTGAGAACAATCACAAATTAATGGCAAAACAAAGAAGAGAACCCAGGTTTCAGGAGCCAAAGCTTCAACTCTATATCTCGCCCCATGAAGTCTCTGACAATATCCTGCTTTCGCATTATTATCTAAATTTTGTTTCATGATCTGCAATTCTTGCATCTGTTCAGCCCACTGGAAATTTTACAGAGTTTTTTAACATAAAATTTATAGTAAGAGTTGGCTTCCTCAAATCATGTCTAAATTACCCCAAGAATATGTCTTCCCCATCGTATTTTGGCATTTCCTCTCCTGGCTCCAGTCAGATCCCACAAGCCAAAAGGTGTTCCAAAGTGAAAAGTAACAGGAAGGAAAAATTAACCAAACTTCTGAAGCCTCCAGAAAGATTGGTTTCAAGTTGCATTTGCATTTTGGTGCAGAGTAGTCATGAGAGGCGAAGGAAAAGGGTTATTATTTTATTCAGTTTTAAACATTCAGTTTTGAGATATTTCTCTGTGAAGCTATTCTTGGAGTTTCTTTGTTTAAATCTCTTCTGTTTCTTGCTGACAATTCATTTTTAATAAGTTCCCCCTTCATATAAATTTAGAGAATTTTCTTAACGGGAGCCAGAACACATTTAACATAACCAGGATGGACCTAATTAAATAGGGGACAGATGTGATCTTTCCATAATACATGGGAATCTTGAAAGATTTCTTTTTAATTGAGCATGAAATATACAACAGATTTGTTGCCACCTATGTAGAATTACAGATTCAAGAATAAATATATATATATGATGGTGTACACACACATGCACAAGTTTGCCAAAAATTCAGGAAAATAAAAAATAAACACCTGTAAAAAAAACTTTACACGTCATTTGTTATGTGGGTGAGTCTAAAACCAAATTTACTGGCCAAGTTTGAGAAAGAACTATCTTCCATTCCTTCCAGCAATATAAAAGTATACTATACAATAAGGAAAACCATTATCATTTCTTGCCTCTTCTCATTATTGGCCCCCACCAAACCCAAGGCAGAGTAACACAATACATTTTTTCCATACTCTACGTCACAGGCCTTTTAAAGATCTAGTCTCAATAATCTCATACATCGGACAGAATATAGATATGGGGGTCCGATATACCTACATTCAAATCCTGGCTCAGTCATTTATTAGCTAAATTTAATGTCAGTTTACCTACAGTAAAATAGGGATTGTAATTCTTCCTTGAAGGTTGTTGTAAAGATTTTAAAATACATATAATTCTCCTAGAGAAGCTCTTGGCTTATGGGAAAAACTCAATAAATGCAAAACCAATTGAACTATGAGAAGAAAACCTAAAAGATTTCTTACTGATGTTTGTTTCAAAAGAAAAATTAATTTGCCCTGTAAATTTTTCAGACACATACATCTTATATAATGTTAACATAGAGAAGGATCATAGAGATCAACTAAGTCAACCCATTCATTTTAGAGATGACAAAACAGAGGCCCTGAGAAATAAAGTGATAGACGAGATGAGACCTCAAGCAGCCTGGCTTCAAAGTAATAATAAAAAGTTCATTAAAAATGTAATTCATAATTCTATGACCTATTGCTTTCATTTTTGTGTTGTAATTCTTTCCATCTCTTATTATATGAATGTTTCTTCTCATGTGTTGGAATTATAGCCTAAATAAAATTTTACAGTTTTTTTGTTTGTTTGTTTGTTTTTAACAACCTATGATTTAAGACGTCGGGGAAGGAGAAATGGAATTGAAGAAGCACACACAAAAAAGAATATCCTGTTTGTGAAATTAGTGTTGTTTATAATCTCAAATTCTGTACAATTGTCTTCACATTTATACTCACTGAGCTGGAATTTTCTTTTCCTTTATGTCAGAGTAGAAGACCACTAGACTCTAACATCTTGGTTCTCCACCAGGGGAGGCAGAGAGGAGGTGATACATATGTGAAAATTGTGATTAAGAATCTTTGGTGATTCTTCATCCCCTGCCATCCTCCTCTGACAATCACTAGATTAATTCATGGGATCAAAAGCAGGGTGTGCAAGCCATGAAATTTTCTGTGTTCTGCATAAAAAAATGTTGTTATATATTTTAAGCTAAAAAGTAAAACAGAAACTAAGCATTCCTAATAGCTAATAAACACACATACACTGTTGACCTCTTGTAGTCCTTATGTCTAATACTCATCAGCACTCACATAGGTGAGGTGCCCTGAGGGGAGAGTAAGGTGTGCAGTGAGACACTCAAGAGTTGTTTGCTTTTAAGCATACAGTAGAATTTACATGTGGCCAACTAAGTCGATTTACAGGTTATATTATTAGTTTTAATTAAACTAACCCTAACGAGGTGGACAAGTGGCTTTAAAAGAATTCTATAAATATTCGGAATAAAGATAACATTACTAATAGGAGCATAAGCAAACAACTAGGAAATAGAACTGGCCTTTCTCCTAGAACAAGCTTTTAGCTGCATTACAAAGTTCAGAACAGTAACTGTGCAATCCCATCTGACATGGTAAGCTCACATGTAGTTTGTTTTTTTTTTTAAATAAACACTCTATTTCTTCAAAGAAAAGTTTTATCAATGAGCTTGAAAGTAAACCTTTTTAAAAATATATACTTTGTGTGTGGTGAGAGTACTTTAAAAATAGAGGTTGGCGCAATGATAATACCAACATGGGCCAGTGAAGCAACGTCCTCCACAACTAGACTGAAGAACAAAAGGACAGCAACTTGTCTGTTTTCCTTCCCTCCCCAACCCCCCAGCGCTGTTCCCATCCCCCAATTCCCCAATAAAAATCTTAAAAAAAAAAAGTTTAGTGTGATTACTAATATAATAAGCTACATTACAGTAAAGGCTGGGTAAATTCTGGAAGAGGACCCTGAAAAAAGGGCATTTTAATTTGGCTATTAAAAACTGGATAATATTTAACAGATGATTATTAGATGAGGAGGAAGAAGAGAGGCAAAAAGCAGAATAAATGGTACCATCTAAGAAAGTAGGGGCAGGATACTAAGAGAAAGGAATGTTAGATAATCATTTTTCGCAATGGTTTCATCATAAATGAAGGTATTCCAAAGCAACTTATTTGTTTAGCTTAGCCTACTTTTGAAATTTATGTGAATAAAATCAAACTATATGTACTTTCTTTTACTTTTTCCCCCAAATCAGGTTTGAGACATACCCATGTTGACAAACTGGCTGCAGTTAATTCACATACATTGTCACATAGTCTTATAAAAATATCACTAATTAAAGGGCCGGCTGAGTGGCTCAGTTGGTTAAGAGCTCGCTCAAGAGTTTGAGCTCTGAGCAACAGCGGTTCGAGTCAGCCCGAGCTGAGTAGCCGTGAGCTGCCAACAGGTGGCGGGATGGCTCAGCTAAAAAAAAACAAACAAACAAAAAAAAATATCACTAATTATTTGTTTATTCTAGTATTAAAGGATCTAGGTTTTGTTTGATTATTTTTGCTTTTTGGTTTTTGCTGCTAGACACATATTCTAACACACACATATTCCTAGTACTAGAATTTCTGGATTGTGTGCATTTACTACTCTACGAGATGATGTGAAATGGATTTTCAATGATGGTAATAGTTATACTCCCATGGTGTTCCCATTACAACACATCCTCACCAATACCTTGTATTTTTAGAACTTAAATATTTTTAGCAACCTGGTGGTGTGAATGGTAACTAATTGTTACTTTCACTTTTATTTTCATGATTATTAATAGAGATGAGCATTTCATATGTTTATAGGTTATAGCTTAAGGTCTGCCCTCAATAACTATTTCTTAAATTAATGCATGCATGAATAATCAAACCACATTATGTGAATTCTATTAAAATATGAATAGTGTTATAGCAAGATCCTATTTTTTTTAGGGTACCAAGAAATTCGAAAACCAAACTAATGTTATTTGGAAAATGTTGCTATATAATATTTTTTAGGGTTGTAGTTGATTCAATGAAAACGAAGTAGAATGGCATGTTTCTTATTTAACTCTGATCTTTTTTATCATTCACACTATATCTATAAGAATATTTGCTTTTAATTAGAGTAATGCCCAGGTATCCTTAGCTTGCCCTTAAATTTCTTAAACTGTTTGATAGGCAATTTAAGATTAGATTTCTAATCTTTATTTAACAGATCTGTAGTTAGAGATCACATGAATATTTACAAGCCAGGACCATAGATTGCTTGTGATTACCTGCTCTATATCCACTATAGAAATGCCCCTAACGTGGGGTTCAACCAGTTTCTAGCCATAGTGAACTTATTTCAGGTTTCTGAATGTGCCATGACCTTTGTCGCCTCCAGGTCTTTAATTACACAGTGCTTTCTGCTAGTAATTCCTCAACTCCAACCTATCTTACAGGTTACGGGTCCATGATTTCCTTAGACTCCACATACCAAAAAATTATTTTTCCAATACTGACACTAAACTACTGTGGTAGATCCTTTCAATTACTTCCTCCTTGCCGTTTTCACACAATATTGTTCTACTTCATCACCTTTCCTCATTCCTCTTTGAAAGATAAAAATCATGCAGAAAGCTATTATTTTGAATTTATATTTTTGAATAATCTTCATGTTTTTAATAATATCCACTGACTCCAAGAAGCCATTGTATTTTTTTTTTTACTAAAGACATATTTTAATATAAAACTAATGGCATAGTCATCGGAATCTTTTTGTTTGTTCTTTACACGTCTAACATTTGGGAACAGTTACATTCTGTTCACTACAAATTATACATACATATATTAGGAATATTCGTATATATTTTAGGAGTACTATTTTCATGAGTATTTATTCATTATTTGAATTAATCCCATTTGTGTTTTTCTGTTATACTTAATGTATAGTTTAAATAAAGAAATGTGTTTAATTAACCATTTCAATGAAAGTGGTAAAATATAAATAGCACTTTCCAGAAAATAAAAGAATCAAGTCCACAGAATAATGCTGGCACCAAATTAAAGATTTTTACTTATCCAAGTATGATCATATCATTCTTTACATGCAAATGAAGCTTCTTCTCTGAGGCCAAAGTATTTTTCTTGGTGAGCTCTTCCCACACACAAAAAAGCAGAGTGTAAGGGTGTTTCTTAGAGCTTCACATATTGGCTTGGTTTTCATTTGCTTCCCCTTGAAATAGTGTGCACTTTTCCATGCTTTAGATATTACTGTGCATCTGTATCTATAGAGTTTAATATTAGAAATGTGTCATTTTGAAAGTGTTTGTATATAAATATTATTTTCAACTTACATTCTCTAAGCATTTTTCTAGGCATAAAAGAAAGATCAGCTTTGCACATAGAAGGTAGAAATGTGTTTCATTTCCATGCTTTTACTCCTAACATTCAAATTCTTCCCCTAGACTATAAGCAAGGCTGGGAAACCTCTCAATACTTCATCACCTGCTTCCTTTTGGAGAATATGTTTTCTATTACTTCAAGTAATTATTGGCATTGCTATCCCTAAGACACTAGCCATTGTATGTAAGGACTTGCAACTAGGGTTTTCATTCTGCTCCAGGAACACCAAGGTTCACCCTTACCCCCACGAGTTTCTTCCACGGGGAATAACTTGAAAACACAGAGTATTGCCCCATGAGTAAAGGGGCATTAAAATTAGATGAGACAGAATGCTCCCCTTGTCCTGGGTACCTAGTGTGAGGTGCTCATGTGCAGCACTGATGATTTCTTAAAATTGACCACTCTCATGTCTTGTCCTCCTTTCAATATACTAACCCATTTGATATCTTCCTTACATTTAATCTAGTAAAGCAATCTTTTTAGTCTGATTCTAGCACCCCGCAATAGAATTCATGTTTTTAAACTTTTTAATGTTCTGTATTGCACCCCAAATTATTGAATACTGCCAATTAAAGTTAGATATGAAGGGCGGCCAGATGTCTCAGTTGGTTAGAACGCGTGCTCTTAATAACAAGGTTGCCAGTTCAGCTCCCTCATGGGATGGTGGGCTGCGCCCCCTCCCCCAACCCCTCAACTAGATTGAAAATGGCAACTGGATTTGGAGCTGAGCTGCGCCCTCCACAATTAAGACTGAAGGACAACAACTTGACTTGAAGCTGATGGGTCTTGGAAAAATACAGTGTTCCCCTTCCCCAAGTCCCCAACATGGTTCCCTTCCCCAATTCCCCAATAAAATCTTTAAAAAAAATTTTTTAAAGATAGATATGGAATTAGTTATTTTATTAATATTTGATAATATGGGTATAGACATTGAAGAAGAGACAATATTCTTTGTACTTTTAAATATTAATTGTAGCAATACATCTTGTTAGAGAAAGTGTTTTGATACTTCATGGTTTGATCTTTCTTTAAACATGTGTGTGTCAATTACAGTAATTTATACACAATTTACATACACACAGAAGAAAAGAAATCCTACTGATTGGGTAAAACCTAATTTTCTACATGTTATATATTATTATAATTCCCATTGAAGTAATTTAATTACTTGGATTTTTTGTTATTTTATTATGCTGTGTTTTTCAATCCTGTTAAAGAATTTTATGAATTTTTTGTTTCAAGTTCCCAAATAACTTTTGTGGTTATCAAATAATTTTGTATTTTTGCTCTTGTGTTTGTATTAAATAACACTCTTATCACAGAGTAACCTGTGAAATGAATTTTAAAATCTTACAATATAAATCAACCCATCAAAATGAGGATGAATGGATCCCAGGAAAAAAAGAGAATTCAGCTTCATCTCAACAGCTCATAGAATAATTAGAGCACTTAAGGTTTTGTAATTTCACTGGATCAATTCTATTTACTAGTTAGAATCCAAAAATATCATTTTTCTTGTAACTTCCTTACACTGTGATGTGGGGTGAATATAGAACAGTCTACCTATGACCAACAATTAAGACAACCCACTATTTAGGGGGAGTTGTCAACAGAGTACCTACTGTGGACTTGACACAAATTTTTGTCTGATTGTTAACCATTTCTCTCTCAAGGGTTTCTCCAACTATTGCTATTTAGAAATATGCCTAAATAAATCATGTTTTTCCTGAAATTGATCTATCCAACTGACACAAAGATAAATTGATAGAACTGAAAACAGCAAATTGAGAAACTACAATCTCATCTCAGACACTAGTTTTTGTTCATTTTGCTTTGTTTTTTTTTTGACATTTGTTACTAGCAAGAATTAATGCTGTGGCAAAAGTATGACAGTTTTCTATTTTCATGGACCTACTGGTCTGGCTGGGAAGAGAAGAAATAAAGACAAGATTTATGCATGGAAAACAGAGATCTAAATGTGAATTAGGTCTCCACCTAATGTTAGTACCTCAACGATTGGGTTGTCGGAAAAGTCATGACGTATTTTTTCTAGGTTTTTCATTGCAAAAAAGGGTCATGACTTTTCCAACAACCCAATAGAATGTGACATGGCAACAGGGTCCTTAGCTATCTTATTCTTCAATATCCCAGGACCTAGGACACTGCCTGGTATACAATAGCAACAAACCCTAGTAGTCTGTGCTGTCCAGGCCATGACCTTGCTTTTGAATGTGGCAGCATGTGAAAGAGGGAAAGTTCACTTGACGTAGAGTCTGAACAGACAAACACATCTTTGATTCTTACACATATGCTAACTGAGAAATAGTGAACACTGCTAGTGATACACAACTTTCCTCAACTATACTCCAGTGGCTGCCAAATCCTTTACCACGTTTGAACTCTGTTTCTGATTCTCTTTCTACCAACACCACTACTATTGTAATGCTACCAATAATGCTTCACTTTAAACATGCTTATTTTTGAAATATTTTCTTTCATGGTCTTCCTATGCACAACAGTTTTTTTATTTCCATTTAATATTTTTGAACTCCCTTATCACCAGGTGTGTGATAATGTGCTGAGTGTATAAATATGAATGAGACATGGTTAATTCCTCAAGGACCTCACAATCCAGTATGCTTAAAATATAATTGTTGTACTGAATAATAAATAGTATAGCAGGAAAGAGAAAAGCCAGATGCTATCAGGGACCTACTGTGTTCCATGCTTCGGAACGTGTAATATGCTACTTACTGCTTTCCACGACTTTGCAAGTCAGGTTCTATAATATCTAATTTTATACCTGGGATTTTGGTATTCATAGGGGCAGACTATCTTCCAAAAGCAAGAATTTGTACTCCTGGGATCCACACTGCATTGTGCTGACTACACATTACCACAACTTATACCTCTGGAACCCAAACTTCATCATACTGAGCACCCTATGTTGTGCTGCCTCTTCTGTCTGTCTCTTTGCTCTCTCTCCTCTTCTTATCCCCTGGCATATCCTCCAGCATAGGTAAAAGAAACACAGCTACCTAAGCTTAGATACTCTTTGGTAAGATGTTTTTAACATCCCAAAGTTTCTTCTCATGATCAATGAAACCTTACAATTTGATACAGTGACCCCATATTCTGTGTTATAAAAAATGCAGAATTGCTATTGTGTTAAGGGAGATCTAAGGCACAACTCAAGCTGATTAAAACAGTGTTTTGCTGAAGATGCAATTAACTCAACAGGAATATATTCCCATAGCTATTACAAGACTTCTGGGAGTTTAAAAACATCCCCTTTGGCCATACAATAGCCTTCACCAAAGAAATAATATCAAAGTGATATTTTTTCCCATAAATCTGCTAGATGGTTCAAATACTTAATTTGCAAAATCTTATAAGTATTTATATATATTCCTATTGGATTTACTTGAATCAAGATAATCAGGTTGTAGGTTTTTTATAACGCACTCTGCTAACTAGACCCCCTAACTTAAATTGTGAGTTCAAAACAACCTTGTAAAAACTAATAGATGCCATTTATGTGCACTAAGCCTTGTCTCTGATTTCATAAAATTCTTTTTCCAATGGCATCATTCATATAAAAGAAATATGTTTGTTTTGAGTTTTTTTTCTTCTCCACATTTGTGGTAACTATTTACTCTTCATTATTAATATTGTAATACGGAAAGTGTACTTCTCTGAACAATGCTGTGGCTACTGTGGCTGGAAAAACATGAGAAATTGCTTACAAAGAATTAGCCACCAAAGCAAATAAACTGGTTTTGAACTATACAAGCTTCCCACAAAATGTTTCTGGGCTTTTAGACCTTATTTTTCCTTTGGGTAAACAGAATTCAAGGACACAAATACTAACCATTGCTGACATAAAGTTCTTAGACTTCACTCACTAAATTTATCCTTTCCCTGTTTCTGAGCTGATGCTACCCTTCCAGAGGATAAAAATAATCTGATACAAATCTTCAAGGTCAATCTCACTGTCTTCCAGCTCCAGCACATTTTTAAGTTATTTTGACAGAGCAGCAGGAAGCTACATATCTTTTTTTGTCTATCTGGCAATATTTTATATTTTAAATGTTTTATGTATTTAATTTGTCATTCTCTCAAACAAAGAAGTAGGATATAAAATTGACCATGGAATTCAAAATCGTAGAATAGTAATAGTCTTTGTCCATGTGACAACTGTTTTTTATATAGATTCTCTCCCAGACAGAATAGAAAGGTACCTTTGCTTGCAAACATAATGAACTAATCTATTTCATTGCCTCTGGATTTGAAGATTTTATTTCT
Source organism: Hipposideros armiger (assembly GCF_001890085.2). Taxonomy (NCBI): domain Eukaryota; kingdom Metazoa; phylum Chordata; class Mammalia; order Chiroptera; family Hipposideridae; genus Hipposideros; species Hipposideros armiger. The sequence goes on from NW_017731701.1 coordinate 1,028,508, forward strand.
TCTGCATTAACTAGCTCTTAGAAGTAATTCTATATAATCTTGTTTCACTAGTTTCCTACATAATTATTTATGTATCTTGCTTCAATGTCTGACACATACTAAGTTCTCACATTTTTGAAGAATGAACAAATGAATAAAATAATATATATAGGGAAATACTTGAGGAAAAACAAAATCATATCTTTATGGAATATATAAAGGCCTCTTAAAATAACTTACCAGCAAATGGGTAGCTTTCAGTGTGGCTAATATTCTACTAGAATAGTGGATGTAGAAATACCAGATGTTTTTACTTAGGTCATTGTGGTGGCCTGAAAATAATTATTTCCTCTTTTGAGGGCCTTGAGGACATGAGGCCAAGAAAAAAATTTCAGTGCCTTGTAGATCTAGTGGAGATACACGGTACATCTATCATCAGGCAGTTTGGGATAAACACCTTGGCAGCTTATGAACACAGCAATGCCTTATTATATAATGCACCTTGTGAAAACATAAGCTGAAAAATCTACATTGAAGAAATGGAACCCACCATTTTTCAACTCAGTGGTTTGAAGAAAGTTTAACATTTAAGTTAAAAGTAAACAAAATCGGAACCATATCCAGACCACATCTATGCTTTGCTTGCAAGTGATTACCTATTAATAGGTTCACGCTGTAAGCCATTCAGAATGACACTTTTTATGATATGCATAGTGACACGTTGGGTTCCAACAGATCTGAAGTTCTTTTCAACTGACACCTTTAACAGTCCTGTTCAGGAAATCTTTCATTTTCTCTCTCTTCCTTATAATTTATTAAGCATATATTTTTGGGTGATGAGAGATCACGATGCAGATCTTTGTTAAAAATAATAGCTCTTGTCAATCTGTGTTGCACATAACTTCTGAGCTTTTATTGCATTATCAGAAATGTAAAATAACACTAAGAGTATGTTGAACCATGAGAAGCCCAACCCAATAAATAATTTTCTTTGAAGAACTTCAAAAATCCAAGTCAAATCCTGGCCAAACATCTTAATGACAGACTATCATTAAGAAAAAATAAATTAATTTTACTAAATTAATGAGTGGACAGTCATTAAACTCCATTCTAGGTTTTCAATTCAATTTCAAATTGTTCATAACTAGTATACACCAATACAATTGATTTTTGTGTTTTGACCATGTATCCTGTGCTCTTACTTAAACTGACTTTTTAACTCTCATACCCTTTGTAGATTCTTTCTAGTTTTTTGTTTTGTTTTGTTTTTAAAATTTTTTATTGGGGAATTGGGGGCAGAGGAACAGACAAGTTGCTGTCCTTTTGTTCTTCAGTCTAGATGTGGAGGACATTGCTTCACTGGCCCAAGTTGGCACCATCATTGCGCTCTTCCCAGGAGAGGCAGATCAGTTGCTGGCTTCTGGATGGATGCTCACACTGGCTGCTGGCTACACATGGTAGCCCGTGACAACCTATTGCAGCAGGGGCTGCAGCTTATGCAGGGGCTACAGCCTACGCCGTTGCCGGTGACTCACAGCAGCCCAGCTCCAGGTCAAGGTATTGTTCAGCATCTTAGCTATAGAGGGCAGTGTCACTGGCCCTCATATGTGGGGTCCAAACCAGGGCCCTCTGGCGTCCCAAGCCAGCTCTTAACCAGTGTGCCACTTGGCCAGCCCTCTAGGTTTTTTTTTTAATAGACAATCATATCATCTGTGAATAGAGAACATTTTCTTACTTTCTCTCCAATCTGTATGGCATTTATTTATTTACTTACTTTTACTTTCTTGCTTTTCTTCTACTTACTTCCTTTGCTCACTTTTACTCACTTACTTTTATTTACTTACTTGCTTTATTGCACTGTTAGAACCACCATTGTGATATGGAATAGTAGTGACGGTGACTGTGCATACTTTTCTGTTTTCCATTTATAACAGGTAAGAAGTCAGTCTTTTACAATTAAGTATTATATTAGCTCTATTGGGGGGGGTATATGCCCTTATTGGGTTGAAAAAGTAACCCTTTTTCCTAGGTTGTCAAGAGTTTTCTCATAAATGGATGTTGAATTTTGTCAAATGTTTCTTCTGTATAAATATGATCATGTGGATTTTCCTCTTTAGTTCATTGAGATGCTGGTTACATTGATTTTGAATACTGAACCAGCCTTATTTTCCCAGATAAATCCCACTCAATCATGGTGTCATAAAATTTTTTAATTGCTGATTTTTATTTTTGTTGATAATTTTTGCATATATGTTCATGAGAAATATTAGCCTATGGGATTCTTTTCTTGTAATGTCTTTGTCTGGTTTTGTTAAAAGGGTAATTCTATCTTCATAAAATGAATCAATAAGTATTCACTCCTCTTTTCTATTCTGGAAAAATTTGTGTAGAATTGATATTATTTCTTTCTTAAATGTTTGGTCTAGTTTTCTAAAGATCTAAGTCAATTTCACTCCACCAAACATACTCTAAAATCAATAATTTTATGTAAACCAACATGATTTATACAAGAAGTACTATGTAACAACCACCGTTTTGAGTAGAAATCCTTAATGTTTCAATGATGTCACTTCTTAAATTGACTTTTAGAATTATTTAATTTCAATCTGAATTGTAATAGGATTTTACAAAGAAATTGACAAGTTGATTCTAAGTGTATGTAGAAGTACAAAGAATAATCAAAGTTTGGTGGAGAAAGATAAGAAGATTGTGTGATATGCCCCACATAATATCCATGTTTACTTTAAAGCTATAGTATTTAAGATAATGTGATACTGGCATAAAATAGACAAATTGACTAATGAAACTAAATTGAGAGACCAGAAATAAACCCACACATGTTAGAATATGAGACTAATGAGAGAAATAGATTATAACTCCCTGAAGAAAGGTTGAGCCCTTAAAAAAATGTTCTGGGACCAATAATGATAAGGCCATATGGGAAAACTAAAATTTAATTCCTGCCTTATGCTATTTATAAAAATTAATTTCTAATAGATTAAAGACAAATGCGAAAAGAAAACTTTAAACTTTAAGAAACCGTAGAATACCATCACATTGATGGAGGAAAGAATGTATTAAATTAGATATGAGAAAAAAATGCTGACAAAGGAAGTTGATTAGTACAAGTACATTAAAATTAAGAATTTCTGTTAATCAAAAGACATTAAGTAAAAATAGAGACTAAAACTGAGACAGGTTACTTGCAACACAAAACTAACAAGGGAATAGGATAGACATAATATATAAAAATTGATAAGTTTAAAATTGGTAAGTATATATTGATCAATATAATGATAACTATAAATTCATAAGAGACAGGCAATAGGAAAATCAGCAAAAATATGAACAGACATTCCACACAAGAAGGAATGTAAATGTGAATAAATACAAGAGAAAATACAGAGCCTCAGTATTAGTCACATAAATTCAAATTAAGATTATGGTGACATATCATTGTATGTCTACCATATTGGCAAAAGTTAAGAAGCTAGATATTACCAAGGATTAGAGAGTAAGATGGATCAACAGGAATTCATATATAATACTTGTTGAAAAGCTAATTGTTATGAACATTTTGGAAAACAGCTAGGCACTCCTTTGTAAAGTGAAACATTTTTATGCCTTAAAACAGCAATTCCACTCCCAGAAAATACTTTGCACATGTGCACCAGAAAGTATGTACAAGAATCTTCAAAGCAGCAACATTATTTATAATTGCAAAACAACGGGAACTATAATGCCCTTCAGCATCAACAGGGAAATGAATAAATTGTGCTATACTCAGTAAAACGCTATAGAACGAATTTACAGCTACAAGTATAACCACAAATGAATTGCAGAAATACAATATCGATAAAATACACAAGACCCAGAAGACTATATATAACATTTTAATAAAGCTCAACTGTGTAAGGATTTATATATAGTAGAAAACTTTTTTATAGCAAGGTAACGATAAGCAACATTCAGAACAGTGGTTGTAGGGAGAGCAAGAAATTGTGATAGGAGAGGAACACATGAGCCTTCAGTGACTTTGGTTTCATACCTCAGCATTTTATTATTATATCACATAACCTGTTTTACATATATGAGTTTTGGTCTATATCAATTATATAATTAACAGTTTTTAAAGATTAAATAAGGTTGTGTGTGTGTATGTACTTTCAAAAGGTTTAGTTGTTATTACAATATATAATTTAATCCTACACAGAGAGAATGAGCAAATGGCCAAATTTCCCAGATTCCTCCATCCTTTTACACTGAGTGATGGGAGAAAGACATTCCATCTGGATCAAGGATTCCGTGAACAGTATGGTTCAGTCCAGCACTGCACCATTTCTGCTAAGAGACCAAATCCCACATGGTGTCTCTAGCTTAGTAGTTTATGCAGGGATTTTGCTCTCTATGGTTAAGACATAGAGTCAAAGCAAAAGCTGCATCACCAGGAAATGAGCTTTTTGTCTTCCCAACTCCTCACCCCAAAAGAGAAGCAAATAGAAGACCAAATCAGTTACAAACCCAAAAAGTAAACAAGCCCAGTGCCTCCTGCAATCCTACAACTCATCCACTATCTTCTCACTGGGAAGAAATCAAATCAAAGAAAAGGGAACCAAAAGGGAAAGGAAAAGAAACAATGCTGAAATTCTTCCTTTTTTGACCCCTTGAAGCTCAAGGCATATTTTTTAGCTTTCAGATAAATTTGTACAACAACTAGATTCAGATAAAATGATGATATATTCCCTCCTGTAGGGTAAATAATTTTCACAACTGTCCAATTTTCTAGAAATACTCTGAACATTCTATTGACATCTTCCTGTGGTCAAATTATTCTAGCAAGAAACATGCTGCAGATCCTATGTTTAGTGCTGTGAAGCAGCACTTTCCAAAAGATGTTTTGGCCATGCCCTTACCAAAATAAGTCGAAGCACCTGTGAACCTGTCACAATTCACACTCAAAACAAAATGTCTATCCATATCAACTATGTGATTATGGAAGTCTTAATGAGCATATGGTGGTTTCAACGAATTAGAAGATCTTGTGAGAATCATTGGTGGGAGATATCTTTATTCTACATTTATTGAAGCCATAACCCACTGGACCAGTGTTAAAGCAGAGATAGAACACAGAGCAATAAGTGAAAGGTACTCCTTTCAAACACAATTAAGAAGATACACTCCACAGCAAGACTTGTTTCAAAATTGTCTTTCTTTGCTCATAAGTTTTGCTCATATACTGCTACTACTTTCATTCTAATTTCTCTCTTAATAAAAAAGAAAAAGAAAAAAATGTGATAGGAAGAAAAGAATAAGAAAAATTCTGTTCATCTTAATTAGCCTCATTATCTACCTCCTCTTTCTCTCCCTTTGTTAGGTAGGCTTGCTCCTGGAAGGTGAAAGGGAAAAGCTGAATTCACAAAGTCAGAATCCTCTTTAGCGGTCAATATGAGACAGGACTGTGGGCAAATTGAAGTTTTTCAACCAAAACTATTTATGAGAATCATTCCATTTATTCTTACAGTCTAAGCCACCTTTACCTAGATTTGGCTGTGATTTTGAAACACGGAGTTTTCATTTCTCCTTCACTACTGAAGGATGATTTTGCTGAATATATAATTCTAGGTTAGTGAGTTTTTCTTTCGACACTTATAAATATTTCATTCCACATTCTTCTTGCTTGTGTGGTTTCTGATAAGAATTCTGATGTAATTTTTATTCTGTTTCTTTACAGGTGAGATGTGCTATTCCCTCCGGCTCTGTCAAGATTTTCTCTTCATCTTTGGTTTTTTGTTTTGTTTTTTGTTTTTTTTGCAGTTTGAATAGGTTATGCTTAGGTGTGTGTTTTTTTTATACTGCTCCTTGGTGTTTTCTGAGCTTCCTTGATCCATGCTTTGATGTCTGTCATTAATTTTGAAAAATTCTAAGCCATCATTACTTCAAATATTTCTTTTATTCCATTCTATCTTCCCCTTTTTATATTCCAGTTACACATATCTTATACCTTTCGAAATTGTCCCACAGTTCTTGAATGTCTGTTTTGCTGTGTTCATTTTTTTGTTTCTCTTTGCTTTTCAGTTTAGGAAGTTTCTATTTACCTATGTTCACACTCATTAATTCTTTCCTTGGCCATGTCTAGTCTACTGATTGACCCATCCAAGGCATTCTTCATTTCTGTCAGTGTTCTTTTTTTATTTTAGGCATTTTCTTTCTATTTTTACCTATATTTTCCATCTCTCTCTTTATATTACCTATCTGTTCTTGCCTATTGTTATAATACCTTTCATTAGAGCCCTTAATATATTAATCATAGTTATTTTAAATTCCTTTTTTGATAACTCAAAAATCTGTGTCATATCTAAGTCTAGTTCTGAGGCTTCCTTTGTCTTTTCAGATTTTGTTTCTTATCTTTTCAGATTTTTGTTCCTCCGTGTTTTTTTAAATGTCTTGTAATTTTGTTGTTATTGTTGAATGTTGGGCATATTGTATCAGATCATAGGAACTGAGGTAGGTGGGCCTTTAGTGTCACAGTTTATGTTAGCCTGGCTAAGACTTGTGCTGTGTTTAATGTTTGCTGTAAGAATAGGTGCCAGAGGCTGCAAATTCTTCTACTGTCCTCATTTTTGTTTCCTCTATTATCTTTCTGCTTCCCCTAAGAACTCCATCTGCAGGCCTCATGGTGTGAAGTCAGGTGTGAGGAAGGGAAAGCATTATATAATTTTATAACTAAAGCTCAGTCTTTTAGGGGACCTGTGTTTCTTACTTCCCTCCCTCTTTAGGTGAAACAGGAAGCCTAGAGTGTAACTTCAGTGTGGAAATTTCATTTCCTCAAATGGTTGTCTTTCCCCTGGAGAGTGGGCCTTTGTAATGGAAAATGCTTTGGGGTTATTTCACAATGGTTAGTTTCGCTTTCCCCTGCCAGAGTCTTGAGAGTTCTTTCTTGACTCTTCTCCAGGAGAACCTGATTAGGCTCTTGGAGATAAACCCCACAAAAATGTGAGGATTCCCCTAAGACTGTGACCTCCAGGAGTATCTCACACTTAAGTTAGTCTTCATTCAGCCTCCAAGACTTGTCAAAATTACCATTTAAGTGTTCTTACCAGTTTACTGTTCTTTTGGCTTCTGCTCCCAGTAAGTTTGGGGCTGGCTGTAACTCTCCTGATTCATCTATCTGTCCACATTTCAGGAGGGTGGTTTTCCCTATGACCTCAGCCATGTGATAGGTTGAACAAATCATTGGGTTTTAGTATGTTCAGATTTTTTCTTATTGTAAGGACAGAATGTGATCTCTAATCGCTTATGTTAGAGCTGAAAACAGAAGTCTTAAGGTCTTTTTTAAAATTCACTAAACTGTGCTGTGGCCAGGAATTTGTTTTTACTCCTCCCAACTGATTATAATGTACAGTGAATATTAATAGTCACTCTCTTAGATTTTTAGACTTTACAACATTTCTAAATTTTGTCACTACTCAAGGATAACTGATAACAGATAATATGGGATACCTTACATATTTATACTTTTCCTTCTGACAAACATTACACAGCATAGTCTTTTAATACATTTTCCCATGATGATAACCCTAAAATTTAAGAACATGGTTGTGGCACCTCTGGGCTTGATCCCGCATGCCAGAACTCATCTGCTACTTTTACTTAATTACATCAGAACCTCACTCCCATGAACAAAGAGCTCCTGGATCGGTCACCTTTCCATACTGATCCCTGCTATTATCCCAGAGGACTTCAAAATCCATACTAAAACATCAAGCTCTAGTCTCATAGATCCATGTCTTCCTCAAGTTGTGAGAGCTTTACTTCTACTCCTCTAAACAGCCAACAATATTGTGCCCTCTTACCTGTCTTGATAATACTCAGCACTATTGCTCACTCTGTCCTTGATGATATGTTCTCCCATACCTTTCATAATACTTTTCTGGGGTATCTCCTTTCTCTTTGACTATTGTTTCTTATTCTCCTTCATGGTTTCTCTTCCTCCATACTCTCCTAATTGTGTCTTTCAATGTTTCTCTTCTTCCATTCCTCTTTCTGCTCTTTTGCATGGATGATTTCATTCATATTTTTGGCTTCAATTATCATTCATCAGTGAAACCAAAGAACTGCTTCTCTTTTTCTAAGAAAATATGTTTAAAGGTAGATATTTTTTACTATTTTGGTTGCATATTTTTACATGTATCATAATTTGAAGGTACATAGTTTGAGTCTTTTTTTCTTTTTAATTTTTTTTTAGCTGAGCCATCCTGCCACCTGTTGGCAGCTCAGCTGCAACTCAGCTCGGGCCAGGAATAGAACTGCTGTTGCTCAGAGCTCACACTCTTGAGTGAGCTCTTAACCAACTGAGCCACACAGCTGGCCCGAGTCTTATTTTTTTAATTAAACAATACAATAATTAAAAATATATTCTTTTTGAGACCACATCAATATTACAACTAAACTACAGAACAGCCATCATTGAGAGCCACCTGAAGTCTGGCTGAACAGAAGTCCCATAACTAATAATATAAAGAAAAAGCCACATAAAGACTGGTAGGAGGGGCAGACATGTGGAACACAGTGTGATGGTTAAGAAATGGAAGGGATATTTCAGCTGTGGAATTGAGGGGTCCCAGCTGCACACCAGACTCCCCAGCCCAGGGCTCTAGTGCCTGGAAGAGAAATCCCCATAACTTCTAGATTTGAAAACCAGAGGAGATTGTGTCTAAGTGACACAGGGGGCTACTGGAGTCCCAGCTGGAGTCCTAACATCCCACATGTGGACTTAGTCATTGACAGACTCACTTGTTCTGAGCTCCAGTGCTAGAGCAGTAGTTCAAAAAGCACCAGAGAAATATAGAGAGGAGATGAATTTTATGGCTTCATGGTGAGGCCTGGAGGGGCAGCTTTCTCCCAAACAGAAAAGCTAGCAGGCACCATTGTTCCTTTGTTGAGCACTCCCCCTACACAGCCTGCAGGTACAGACTGACACCAAGCCTGAGTCTCCATCAATCAGGCTAACATGTTCTCCCACCCTGATGATTCCTTGAGACCTTTCCCCTCGCAACTTTCAGGTCCACACAAGCCACATCCAGCAGCTATTCCATACAAATGGCCTACCTCAGCTTACACTGCAGATTTTCCAAAAATCTCTCAAAGGTTCACAAACCCCGAACAAGCAGCAGCAACCTCCTGCTAAGTGGCCCCAAGGCCAGAACTTTTGGAAGCGAGCCTTGGTTCACAGCTTAGCCTCTCCCAGGTACCTCCAAGTTCAGCAAAAGTGACAACCACCTGCAGATCATTTTGTACCTTATAACAGGTGGTCTCAGGCAGGGCACATGCAGTGGCTTCCCCAGAGCCCCTTCCAAGAGGCCCCAGAACCAACATACCCAGTGGCCAGCATAAGACCACATCAGAGCACCACCCAACCACCTCCACAAATGACACACCCAAAGGGCAGACTCGGCAGGCACCAGAGTCCCACTAAAGCAAATCCTGCTTTTATAAGGATGCTCAGAAACTTAGGGGAAGAGTAGATGAACTCAATGAAAAGTTTAACAAAGAGATAGGAAACATAAAAATGGAGATAGAAAACATAAAAAAGAACCAATCAGGAATGAAGAATACAGCAACTGAAATGAAGAATACATTAGAGGGGGTCAACAATAGACTAGATGAAGCAGTGGATCAAATCAGTGATTTGGAAGATAAGGTAGTAGAAAACACCCAATCAGAAAAGAAAAAAAATCCAAAAAAATGAGGATAGTTTAAGAGGTCTCTGGGACATCAAGTGTATTTGCATCATAGGACTACCAGGAGGAGAAGAGAGAGAGCAAGGAATTGAAAACCTATTCGAAGAAATATGACAGAAAACTTTCCTGACTTGGTGAAGGAACTAGACATACAAGCCTAGGAATCACAGAATCCCAAAAAAGATGAATCCAAAAAGACCCACTTTAGGACACATCATAATTAAAATGTCAAAGGTTAAAAACAAAGAAAGAATCTTAAAAGCAGCAAAAGAAAAGCAGTTTAGTTACCTACAAGGGAGCTCCCATAAGACTGTCAGCTGATTTCTCAAATCTTTGCAGGCCATAAGCAATTGGCACAAAATATTCAGAGTGCTGCAAAGCAAGGACTTACAACCAAGATTACTCTACCCAACAAACCTATTATTTAGAATTGAAGGACAGATAAAGAGCTTCCCAGACCAAAAAAAAAAAAAAAAAAGCTAAAGAAGTTCATCACTACTAAACTAGTATTACAAGAAATATTAAAGGGACTTCTTTAAGAAGAAAAAAAATAAAAATATGAATAAAATGAATATGAATAATAAAATGGCAATAACTACATATCTCTCGACAATAACTTTAAATATAAATGGGTTAAATGTTCCAATCAAAAGACATAGGGTGGCTGAATGAATAAGAAAACAAGACCCTTATATATGCTGCCTACAAGAGACTCACTTCAGATCAAAAGACACACACAGAAAGTAAAGGGATGGAAAAAGATATTTCATGAAAATGAGGAGGAGGGGGAACCTGCATAGCAATACTTATACCAGAAAAAAATAGACTTTAAAACAAAGGCTACAATAAGGCACAAAGAAAGACACAGCAATTCTACTTCTGTGTATTTATCCAAAGAAAGCAAAACATTAATTTAAAACACATATACATTCCTATGTTCATTTCAGCATTATTCACAATAGCAAAGATATGGAAGAAACCTAAATGTCCATCAATAGATAAATGGGTATAGAAGGTATGGTACATATACACAATGGAATATTACTCAGACATAAAAAGTGAAATCTTGCTATTTGTGCCAACATGGACAGACCTAGAGTATATTATGCTAAGTGAAATAAATCAGACAAAGAAAGACAAATACCATATGATTTCACTTGTATGTGGAATCTAAAAATACAAAATAAATGAACAAACAAAACAAGAACAAATTCATAGATATAGAGAACATTTTGATGGTTGCCAGATGGGAGGGGGTTGGCGGGTGGGTAAAAAAGGGGAATGGATTAAGGTGTGCAAAGTACCAGTTATAAAAACAGTCATGGGAATGTAAAATACAATAAAGGGAATATAGTCAATAATATTGTAATAACTATGTATGGTGTCAGATGGGTACTAGACTTATTGGGGTGACCACTTCTTATATTAAATAAATGTCTAACTACTATGCTGTACACCTGATAATATAATATTGTATGTCAACTGTAATTAAAAATTAAAATATTATTAAAATAAGGCAAATGTGTAATAATATAAAATATGAGGTGTGATCAAACAAAATGGTGAATGTTTCAATATATAAAAAATGTATTACAGTAAAAGACACATTGCCATTAATCCCCCTCAGAATACTCCCTCTCTCTTCAAACACACTTATCTCATCTTTCTTGCCACTTTCTGAAGTAGTTCTGGAAGTCCTCTTTTGTGAATGTGTTTAGTAGTGTTGCCGTGGCTGTCTCGATGTCCTGAATCATTTTGACTTTGGGGAAGAGCCAGAAGTCGCACGGTGCCAGATCCGGTGAATAAGGTGGATGAGGACACACCGTAATGTTTTTATTTAACAGAAATTACTGTACCAGAAGCGATGTGTGACAAGGAGCATAGTCATGATGGAGGATGATTTATGGCACACTTCATTTTGTTTTTTGTTTTTAGCTGAGCCATCCTGCCACCTGTTGGCAGCTCAGCTTGGGCCGGGAATCAAACCAGAACCCTGTTGCTCAGACCTCACACTCTTGAGTGAGCCCTTAACCAACTGAGTCACTTAGCCGGCTATGGCACACTTTAAAACACACCTTCTCTCAACCATAGCTCACACCCCACTGACTACACTGAACAAGTTGAAATTTGTCACACACTGTTACTAAGGCTCAATGTGCCGCTTGCTGTATGGAAGATCCCTGCCTTTCTGTTGGGTGGCTCTCAGCAGCAGCATTCACCATATGTTTTTATTGCAACGGAAAGGCTCCATGTCCCACATCGCTTCTGGTATATGGCAATTTCTGTTAAATAAAAACATTACGGTGTGTCCCCATCCACCTTATTCACCAGATCTCGCACTGTGCGACTTCTGGCTCTTCCCCAAAGTTAGAATGATTCAGGACATCGAGACAGCCACGGCAGCACTACTAAACACACTCACAAAAGAGGACTTCCAGAACTACTTCAGAAAGTGGCAAGAAAGACAAGATAAGTATGTTTGAAGAGAGGGGTAGTATTTTGAGGGGAATTAATGGCAATATGTCTTTTACTGTAATTTTTTTTTAATTTAAACAATCACTGTATTTTTTTTTTATGCCTCGTATATATACATTTCTTTCCAAAAGTTTTAAATACTCATGATGTTCAAAAGGGGCCTACTACCAAGAAAATATTAAGCATCACTGGTCAAGGCAAAAGATATGACATATTTTACTGATCAAATAAATTTTAATTATCTACTCACTTGGCCAATGCAAAAAAATAGGCATTGTCACTTGTAGTTGGAGAATTGCAACTTGTCATCAGTTACTTGCTGTTTTTATTTTCTGTGTAAAGGTTAGTCCCCTAAACTATATAGTAATCTCCTCCCACTATGATTTAGGTGTTTCACTTCTTTAGGATAACTCCCCCAGAAAAATGAACCTCAAAGTGGGTTAGCAACACAATTATGGTGCCACAACACCGTCTGCATTTACAATCTGCCCAGGTGATTTTGTCACAAAGCACAGTAGCTCACACCAGTCCAATGTTGAAGATTTAGTAATTATTAATAGGTGCTTGTTAATTGATTAAATGATTCCTATCCAAAGCTGGAAATTTAACTCTGTATTTAATACCGGAAAAGAATGACAGTTTTTCAATAGGTAAGAAAGGCTTTTTTTCTTGTTTTGTTTTGCTTTGCTTTTGCTTTTATTTCCTGTTTAGCAATTTGACTTGGGATGCCAATAGGATGATTTTCTTGCATTAATAGGATTACTATTCCTCTATTTTCCTTGACTCATTTATTATAAAAGAGGCTTAGAGGGCCAGCCGAGTGGTGCGATGATTAAGAACTGGCTTGGGACGCCAGAGGACCCCGGTTCGGATCCCACATATGAGGGCCAGTGACACTGCCCTCCACAGCTAAGATGCTGAACAACAGCTCAACCTGGAGCTGGGCTGCCGTGAGTCGCTGGCGACGGCGTGGGCTGCAGCCCCTGTGGCAGTGGGTTGCCATGGGCTACCGTATGTAGCCAGCAGCCAGCGTGAGCGGCCGTCCAGAAGCCGGCGACTGATCTGCCTCACCCGGGAAGAGCGCAATGATGGTGCCAACTTGGGCCAGTGAAGCAATGTCTTCCACAACTAGACTGAAGAACAAAACAACAGCAACTTGTCTGTTCCCCTTCCGCCAATTCCCCAACACTGTTCCCATTCCCCCAATTCCCCAATAAAAATCTTTAAAAAGAAAAAAAGAGGCTTAGAGTTATTATATGAACATATATAAACCCTCTAAAAATTTTAATTCCTTTGTAGCCTATCCCACTTCTTATAAAAGAAAAATAATTTATTCATGGTTATTCAATATAAACCATAAGTTTATCTGCTATGTATGACTCTTAATACTTTTCTGTTCCATTTTTAAGTAAGCAGTCACATCTCCATCATTAAACACCATTCAAATCATTATTGTATCCAGAGAAAATAATTTCAAATATGGGAGAACATAAAGTCTAGATTTTAGCACTAGTCATGAGCTAAGCTTATCCAGACGGCACACATTTGGAGAGGAGAGATATGACGTAGCCTTAAGTTTAGCCATTAAGTGCAGAAAGATGTTTAGTGGGCCATTATTTTCACAGTTCATCATAATGAGTAGCTTTGCCATATTTGCCTTATAGGGAACATTTTATCCACTCCATAAAAAAATCTTATTTCCCTCCCCTCCTCTTTAAGCAAGGGTTGATAATTAGACATTCAATTTTAATGAGTGTAAGAATATTCTAGTTTACTGAGATTAGAAGCTTTCATTTGTAAGGTCCAACTCTAATTTCAGAAAAAATTTTCTAACACTCTTCAGGATAATATATTACTACTGCTTTGAGTTTCATTAACCAAATAATTCCATTAATTACCAGCCACCAGACTTCACTTCCTTGCGATGTTTTGTGCACCTGGTTTGCAGACAGAATGTAGTTACAGAAGCCGACGGAGCACACCCAGACTGCAGCACAGACCAGAATGTTGGCTACTTTCAACTAATTTTATGTGTCTGTGGAAAACAGAGCTTTGGATTTCAACCAGCTGAAGTCTGAACCAGTGTTGTTCTGCACAAAGTCAGAACAAGGAAAGTGAATTTTCAAGATGTTGATCAAGTCATCGTTTAGTTGCAGCTCTATTCAAATAACTATGAATTCATATGTTGTAATAGAAACCACACAGATCAAAGCCTCCCAATAATTTGGAGCTTCGTCATTGATTCTGTGTATTAACAGCATGATACTTTTTAAGTACTATTTTCACAAGAAAGGCTCGGGGCTCCTTTGGAGAAACAAATAAAAAAATTCCTTCATATTCTGCATTCTTATTTATCATTTATGTCTGTATTAGTTCAAGGAGTTGAAATGTCTCCTTAAAGTAAGTCTTAAAATATCTTCTCTGCATGTGGCATGAGCTGCATGTCTGTACATGCCCAATAAATATTGGAGTAAAGAATGATGTTGTTTTTCTTGTGAAATCAGACTCTATTTGCTCCTATTTCTCTCACATTAACATGTTTTGCCATTTTCAGGGGAGGTTTTCTGACTAGGAACTAGCCATAGGAACCTGTCTTTGCATCTTGCTTCCCTGGATCTCTTTAATAAACCCTGCGGATAAAAGTATTGATGGTGTTGTAGTGAACTGTTCCAACATAGGCCTTGCTGGGTGTGAGAAGCAGTCTCCCTGCAAGAGTATGGGAAGAGTACATTCACCACTTTGACTAGGGGTAACACTCTGCTAAAGATACAGATGAAGCGAAGAGCCAGGAGTTTTTCCTCAAAGATCTCCAGCACAGCTGAGTTAAAATTGATAACCACAGGCTTTTCTCAGGTACATTATAAAAATCCTTACACTAACATCAGCATTACAAAATAAAATGCAAAATGATCTAGGAACTCTTGTAGGAGCTTTATAAGCTGTCTCTGGATCTTTGATTTAGGGGAGGTCTAGGATCACAAAAACCATGCCAAGACTGCCTTCAGGGCTACTATGTGGCACCCCAGGGAACTACCAGAATCTTCCCATAATAATAACAACACACTATTTGGCTCAAATTTATTTTACTACCCACAATGTCATCAAGAAAAGTGGGTGAGGCTATTCAGGGTGATTGATATCATGGGAGGACCAGGGAGGAAAGGGGGATGTGACAGTTATTTAACGCTAAAGAAAATTGAAACTTCAATTCTTTTCTCTCTTGTAAATATGGCTACTTCATTTTTAAAATAAGTAGTTCGGCTCAAAAAAAAAGTTTAATACTCTATTTTAATGTTTTCTATCTATAGTAAGAATAACTATAGAGGTAGAAAAGTCTATACTATTCTAAAAGTCTTGACTATACAACAAAATATAGCATTTCCTCTAATCTTGTTTTTACCACTGAAAAAAATAATTGGAATTTTTCTTCTAGAGAACAGACTTTGATAGAAATATCAAGATATTTTTGCTAACTTTATCTTTTAATTTCAGCCTTTGTGGCAATTATTCCCAGACCTTATTGTGGTTTCCTGCACAAAATTATACCCTTAAGCACAGCAGTCTTACATTTACTACAGACCCAGGACAATAAAAAGTCAACAGCAGAAGAAAATATGTTTTATATGTTCAGTTAACTTTACACAGAACTGGAAAATATTGGCAAGTGGCACTTAATTATGTTACCCTAATTTCTTTAATAGATCTCAAAAATTGCCAACATGAATGGAGATTACTAATTTCTAGTTCTTCAAAGATGAAATAATTCTATTATTATTTAAAGCCTTCAAATAATAGTCTATATATGATTTTAAAAGTTTTCCCTATTCAATTTTATAGCATTATCATCTTGTATTTTTAACTTAAACTGTCTTCAAATATGAAATGAAGAAAATTGATTTTATTTGAGATACATAAAAATATACATAAACTAGACGTGAGTAATCCTAATTTCTTTAGCAGGTTGATTTGGGACTTGTATTTGTTTAATCGCATTTGGATCAGAGACTTTCCCATGGATGATGGAACACCTATGCATTAGTTATATGTTGCCATATAACAAATTACTCTAAAATGTGGCTGCTTGAAACAACCTACATTTGTCTTCTTACAGTTCCTGTGGGTCAGGAATTCATGGGTGGCTTAGCTAAGTGATTCTGGCTCAGCTCTCCTCATGAGATTGCAGGCATATGTCAGCCGGGGCTGTAGTCATTTGAGGGCTTGGCTGGGGCTGAAGGGTCTGCTTCCAGAACTGCGCACTCTCGTGTCTACTGGCGAGAAGACTCAGTTCCTCACTGGTTGTTGGCAGGAAGCTTCAGCGTCCTTGTCCTATGGACTTTTCCACAGGGCTTCTTGAGTGTCCTTACAACATGGCAGCTGGCTTTCCCCAGAGCGAGTAATAGAAGAAAGCAAAAGGAAGCCACACTGTGTATAGGTTACACGGGTTATGTCTATTCAGTGTGTGTGGGGGTGAGGGTGGGGGGTAGACTATACTGGGCTGTTGGTACCAGGAAGGAGAGGTTATTGAGATGAGCTACAACAATCCGGTCCAGCAGAGAAGGAAAACACATGACAGAAAGAATCCCCATGTACATGAAGGGTGGGCTGCAAGGTCAGACAGTAAGAATCTCAGAGCATGGCTAGTTGGCAGATTTTTAGTATTAAAATATTTTTGAAAACACAAAAACTATTCACATTTTAAAATGAAGCCCAGATTCACATGACTAAAATTATGTGTGATTCTAGGACATCCACCTGCCTTTTATTTCTTTATTTTAATTTCATTTCAACTCTTTCAATAATTGATATTTATGATCATTGCTTAGATTCCCTACTCCCTCTAAGCACAGAATAACAGGTATAAGAAGGCTCTCATGAAATTCTGCAAACAGAAATTAAATACAAATCACATAAAGAATAGGCTGTTACCATGTGAATTAGAAGCTGACACCACTGGTTGCTAATAGTCTGTGGCTATATAACTAAAAAGTAAGATTTGCACATCATAATCTGAGTGTGTACATATAAAAATGAAACCTCTGCTAGAAATACCATAGGCATACCTTACATGTAATAGAGACCAAAAGGAGGTATCAATAAAAATCATTTTTGCAGTTTCTTAAAGTCCTATTGGATGAATGACTCATTGGTCCTACTTCTTTTTTGATAAGAAATCTTCAAAGGAAATATCATGGAGCCTGGATTGGTTTTGTTTCCTCAGGACTGACTTTCTAGTTGCACTCTAGGACACTATACCTCCAGAATGACAATGTCCCATCATGGAATTGTATAGTGTCCCTCACCATCCAGGAAATGAGAGTGAGAAACATGTAAACAGCGAGGTTTAATACTTTATTAGCCTAAAGTCTTCCCTTAGTGGCAGATGGCCAGGAAATACACAGCCCTAAATTAAAGTTAGACATTAGATTGCAAAAAAACACAGTAAATATAAGTGCAAAAGATGGTAACTTACCCCAATAGAATAAGGGAATGAGCTAAAGGCTGGGAGAGACAACAGTATGGATAGCTGTGGCCACAAGGAACTATGAATGTACTGTGCAACTTCAGGTAGGAGAAAATGTAAAATTAAGGAAAAGTCAAGAGTGTGGGAGAAGAGGCAAAAAGAGCTCTATTTGAATTTGTAGCCTGTATGGCAGGTACTGAGAAATAAATTGCAGAACACCAAGTGCATGCTGAGAAATACTCTCATCCACACACAGCCATCATAGAAGAGGCAGAAGAGAGTCTTGAGGTGATAGCTGTCTCAGGAATCAGAAGTTAAGGGTGGAGTTAAAGATAAATCAAGGATTGTATTTAGGGAGTGCTAAGCCTCATCCAGAAGGAAATCTTATAGGAGTGTGTTGAGTGAGGGCAGAGGTGGAGAAGGTTCACAAACAGGGATTGGAGCTCGGGGTAAAATGTGACCAAAAAGTCAGGAGGTTCTAAATATCATCAAGTGTCACAAATTGAGCAGAGGAGGTTGGAAAACAGGGCCCAGGCAAGTTTCAAAGATTATGATCTAGGTTTTATTTCCCTAGACACAGATGACAGAGCTCCAGTACCAAATTCACCTAAAAGCACAGAGTAGTTTATCGTAAAAAAAGTGACCAACTAATCAAGAAACCATGAATCAAACTTTAATTATCCATGACGAGGGAGACTATAGGATTTATGATGGCTTTCAAGATGGCTTTACTGAGATTCTTAATTTGCAAACTTCTACATTTATGTATATAGCATATTATCAGGCACTCTCCAGATACTAATCGAGCTGTCATTTCTTACTTCCCTGTGACTTAAAAATTATGGGAAAAAAGTAGTGCTACCTTTGGGCATTTTTAGTAGGAGGCTAAACAAATGTTAGTGGGGGTAACCATGTAGCAATCAAGGATGTGGCTCAAAATATAGAGGTGGAATAAATTGAGGAGTCAAGTAGCTCTACAAATCTGTGGTTTTATTGACCACATTTGAGTATCAGTTTATATAAACAGTGCAGTTTTCATCTTTTGAAGTCCTTCCACATATTTTCCATATTCCCTTTCATACCCTTATAACAGTCCTGGAAGAAATTGGGTAGGTATAATTATATCTGTTCCTTGAGTTGGAGATAGACTTATGAAGGATAAGTGATGTTATAAGCCAGTAAGTGACAGAGCCATGGCATACAAGTGTCCTGAATTCAGGCTGGTGTCTGTTTCCGAAAGACCAGCACTTCTGGAAGTTTAGTATAAATCACTGGGAATCTTGTTGAACTACAGATTCTGATGTAGTAGGTTGAAGGTGGGGCCTGAGATTCTGCATTTCTAACAAGTTCTCAGGTGACACCAATGCTGCTGGTCTGTAGTGCTAAGCCAGGCTGCATCTAATCCAATAATCTCTTAACTGAACGCACATCAATTTTTTCAAAACATAAATTCAAGAGCCCTAACCCCAGAGGATTCAGTAGATCTGATATAGAACACTGACATCTGCATTTTTTTAATAAAAAGTTTCACCAGAGATTTTGATTTATAACCAAGCTAAGAACTTTTGTACACTAAGAAGTCTCATTTTAAAACTTTAAAGTGAGAGTCTTTTCATTGCAATTATACTGACTCTCATTCCATCCTAACTCACAAGAGAACTATGTCATGCATTTATAGAATATTGAACTTTCAGATGTCTATCCCTCATCTTTTGATCTTAAGATTTTTATTTCTCTAGTTCCCAAAGTACAAAATATCATGGCACTCTATAATGTCACAAGATGTCAGTTTCACTCACTTTTGTTTACAATAACATCACTTACAAATTTCAACCCCTATATTCTTTGATCTTCTAAGATGTCTATACTTGGAGAATTGATTGTCAGGTGTGACTTTCATTATAAGGCACATTTTCGAAGTCTACATAGAGATAAGGAGGAAGTGTTCAAGATATAAAAACCATTTCAAGAATTACATTTTGAAAGGGAAAGAAAAACTAACACCTGAATGACAAAGAGATGGCAACCTTACTGCCACAGTTACGCTTCCTAAGTAAGCACAGGTTGAGATAAGAGCAAGCACTGATAGGAGGCGTTAGGGATGAGTTGTGCCATGTTGGTCTTGCATGTGGCCTTTGAGAGTTTCATAATCCAACAACTAATCTTCCAGAGTTCCCCCTCATTGATCTGAGGGACAGGTTAAGAGCACTCTAAGGATACATATAGCTTTCTTTTCTTTGTAAGGATGACCTTGGCTTTCAAAGTGCTAAACTTTACTGTAGCCCATGTTTACTCTTCAGATAAAGGCAAACAAAGGTGGTGGCAATAGACTGTAGGATTCCAGAAGAACAGTCCAAGGGACTGTGAGCTTTCTCCACCTCCAATAACCCCTCACCCACAATCTCCATTTCTTTTTGCTAATGCCTTTGGGCCCCAATAGGGTAATATCCCCAGAGCACAGACACTTTCTCAGTTTACAGTCCCATTAATGTCACTGTAATTTTTTCACAGCACATCACATCCTAAGCTAAAAGAAATCCCTAACAGCTCTATTTATTAAGTAGCTAGGTCCTAACAAATTGCAAGTACCTAGATCTTAACAATTCAGTGCCAGCTGAACACAGCACAACTTCTCAAACTTTAGAATCAGATGGGACCCTGCTACCTTAATTTCCTAATCTGAAATGATTTTCACATGGTTCTTGCTTTTTTTCATAGAAAACCCAGCTTCACAAAGATATGATGTAAACAAATGGAATATAGCAATCTAATGTTAAAACTGTTTGTAGTTCATGTAGTATCCAAAAAAGGTTACTGTGTTTCCCTTAGAATGTTCAATATTCCATTATGTCCCTATACCTTAGCACACAATTTTGGAATGGTGGCTCTGGAACCCAAATTTGAAGCCTACGACTCAGATTTCTGGTCCTGGCTGCTGAGCCTTAAGCCATGTCTTATGTGGGAAGTCTATTAATTATTCTGAGCCTCAATTTCTTTATTTTAAAATAGAAACAATAATTTTCAGCATTCTAAGAGGGAACCAAACCAAATATACTTTGTAAGTATGATACTAAAATATAGTGTGTTCCCTTAAAGTTGGTTTAGTATAGTGAATTTTAAACTTTTAACATATAATAGAATTGCTTTTTTCAAATAAAACATCCTTAAAATTCAAAACACATATATGAGATTAAACACATATATGCCCCGCTGAAAAAGGCATGCTGTCTCTTTTCCTCAGACCCATTTTCCATCCTCTTTATGCTCTGCTGTTTTCCATGGGGGATAGATTCCCACTATGTCTCCCAGACTTTCTTGGAAATTGGCTTCCTACTGGGCTTGCGTTGTAGGCTATCAGAGGGAGAATCCAGGTATTCCCTGACTCTGTCTCGCAGAAGCATCTTAAGTAGTCCTGTTTTCAGTCCCCTATCAAACGTCCCTTCCTACAAGGTTCTCATGCCCATCACATGGCCTCCTCCTCCCATCTCCTCTCCAGCCCTATGAGTGAAGGTGGATACCTGCAGTCGCATATCTTGGCCTTGCTCAACTTCCATGAGTTGCTCTTCCGAGTTCCTCCAACATGTAGCTGATTTTCTGTGTTAAATATCCTTCGTCCAATTTTTTTTTCTGTTGGTCTTGTTTTCATGACTGGTCTCTGATTGATATTAAGATGTGAATGGCCCAGATCCCTGCCTTCTAGGCCCCAGGTTTTGTGACATGCGTTTCCTTAGGCACATCTGAAAAAAATTTTAAGGCTCATTCCTCATTCTAACACAAAATAGCTGTATGATCTTAGGCAAATCACAGAACATCTCTGAGCTCTACTGTCCACACTCTGTAAGAATCATACTTACCTTGACCTCTCATGATAAATGTAAAATATTTGGGGTTCATTTAAAATGTCAGACTCACCTTTTATTACACCTCAAGACTTTGTGTATTTGGATGAAGGGTCTATATTAAAAAATAAAATAAAGGTGTTGATTTCCCAGGGACCCAAAAAATATACTTCTCCCCCCCACCCCCATAATCTAGGCTTAGCTTTGAAGATAGGAAATTCTGAACTGTTCTTTTAGACGTTTAGTAAGACTAAATGAGGACTAATGCACTTCTATCATTTGAAGCAAAGTTATAACAGATCTTAGTTACAGCTACTGATTCATGTTTTTATTCTGATCTTTGTGTTTATATCTAACAACCCACACTGGTATTGTCCTCATTCCATCTTATATTGTGGTTTCAGCACTTCCAGAGTGGTTTTAGGCACTCTTAACCCAAATTTTAGGTTCATGTACTCAGAGATAATTACGTTTGGTTGCAAGGAGGATGCATACATATGACAGAAGATGGAATTAGACAATTATGGTTTGAAATTGCTGCTCCAAATAGAAAAGTTCAAATATATATGTTTGTAAATAATTGCGGCCTGGTTTGAATTGTAGGTTTTGGTTTTTTTCTCAATATTTTTTTTTTTTAAGTTTCACTTTCTGAGTCTGGAGGGAAGAAGACATTTGGGTAAATGTCACTACCACACATAGTCTGGTCCATGATTAAGAGTACTGACTAAACAGGCGATAGCAATACTTAATACATTGTATTGTGAATGCCTCTTTACTTATCAGCCTGGTCTATGGCTATTACACACATAGAAGGGAAAAGGACTGAGTCTTTTTCATTATGAATATTTAGCACAGTTGCCTGACATATAGGAGATTTTCAAAACATGAAGTAAATTAATAGATGAATGAAAGGTGGATTAAGACCAACTGATGCCCTCAGCACAGTCCAACAATGGTGCTCCCTCAGCCCTTTGATTGCTCAAAATAAAAAACTGAGGGGTCATTTACAAATCAGCTGGTGAATTAAATACCAGTCAGACTCAGCAGCTATGTTTAGAAGTCCAATTCACTATCCATTGCACAACGGAGCCACCTTCAGCAGCTACGTTTACATTAAATATGTGGGAAATTATAAAACCATGAGAAGGAAACAAATGTGATATCTGACAACAGTGTCAAGCCAAACTTTTAAACTTTAGACACTCTTACTATAACAACAACAAAAAAATTTGTCATAATACAAATTAAAGTAAAACAGTGTCAAACAAAAACAATACGTTTTAAAAAATTGGACAAAAGTCAAAGGAAGCAGTTCAAGAGTTAAGGGCATGACAGCTAGGGCAAGGGGAAACTCTGTAATGCTCCCCTTCCCTTGATACACCTGCTTATTTTGCTTTATGGTTAATCCAGGGCTAAACGAATGGCAGAAAATGCAGAGCTGACTAACACTAGAGAAAGGCTCCTTCAGTGTTCCCAGTCTGATTTTCCTAAACTACTTTAAGCCTCAGTTCACAGTCCCTTTCCATGACTTTTCTTTCTTCATGTATCTATTGCCCTTTTCCCAATCACATGACAACATGCCTGACTTGGATTTTTCCTATTATAGTACTCTGTATTCCCACCACCCAAAACTTTGCCTCCCAAAATTAGTCCTCCTTAGCCATCTAGTCAACCATTTTTGTTGCCTAATGTGCACAGCACTTTGTGAAAAACAGAACAGAATATAAAGGAAAAAAACCCCAGCAGTTTTCTCATTTTGAAAACAGCTATTATCTAGTTTGAGATGCATGAAAACATTCTGGGTCTCAATCTCCTCATCATTAGATCAACAGTAAAATGTAGGTCGTTCTAGCTCTATGATTCTTTGACTAAAGACTTAGAAAGTACCAACTCAACAAGTCCAAATTGATAAAATATTTGCAAATTGATATAATACAAAAGGAGAGGTACAAAATAATACAAAGTTAAGGAAGAGTCACAGTTAAGTGGGTTAGAAGGACTTCTGAGAAGAGGATGCATTTGAATGATATTGGATAACTGAGAGCTCAGGAATGGGAAGCCCTCAAAATACCTCTTCTCCCACACTTTCATCATCCAGCTTTATCAAATCTTGAGAAAATCCCATCTTTTTCTCAATTTTTTTATTTTTAAGAAATTATGGTGAAACAATTGTGACTCCTATGACCTTGATCCTATTTTCCGTGCTCCTTCCCCACTGGATAAATTGGAAGAAGAATGAATAAATTGATTGAGGGATAGTCACACTGTAGACTACTGTACAATAGTTTCAAGAAATAAAATAAATATCTACCGGGCCGGCCGAGTGGCTCAGTTGGTAAAGAGTGCAAGCTCTAAGCAACAGGGTCACCGGTTCGATTCCCACATGGGCCATTGAGCTGCACCCAAGCTGAGCTGCCAACAGGTGGCATGATGGCTCAGCTGGTGAGAGCACATGCGCCTAACAACAAGGTTGCCAGTTTGACTCCCGCATGGGATGGTCAGCTACGCCCACCTGCAACTAAGATTGAACATGGCTCCTTGAGCTGAGTGGCCATGAGCCACAGAAGGGCAGCCGGATGGTGACTGGACTTGGAGCTGAGCTAGCTGTGCTCTCCACAACTAAGACTGAAGGACAACAACTTGGCTGTTCCCCTTTCCCAAATCCCCAACACTGTTCCCTTTCACCAATTCCCCAATAAAATCTTAAATAATAATAAATAAATATCTACCAACATGTATACATTTTTAAAACATAATGAATGAACAGTTAGGTTGATTCCAGTGGTTCACCACTATAAGCATTGTTACAATAAAATTCATGTACATGTCTTCTTATAGACAGGTGCAAGACTTTTTCAACAACATGTGCTTCAAAGTAAAATTATGGGTTTGGAACAATAGGCACATTTTCAACATTTTTAGATAGCATCAAAATATCTCCAAATGTATTTTTAACCAATTAGCAGCATATGGAAGTTCCCATTTCTTCACAACATCAGTGACATTTGGTAATGTAAAATTTTCCATTTTGACATTCTAATAGTTGTGGAATGGTATCTTTCTTTTGTTTTTATTTATACTCTCTGACTATTTGTGAATTAGCACATCAGTTCTTAAGTTTATTGGTTGTTCTTCTCCTATGAATTGCTTGTTATATCATTTGCATATTTTTTCAGTTGTTTTATTATTTTAGGAATATAGAAATTATACATCCTAGGTAATATCTTGCTGGCTATATGCATTTTAAAGAATAACATTGTTTATGGGATCAATGGTTACTTAGAATTTGTTCACTTTTTGATATAGTCAAATTTGACAATATTTTATATTATGGTTTAGGAGTCTTGTGTCTTCTCTAAGAACACTCCTGTATATTTGCTTCTAAAATTTTGCTTTTAAAAATTTAGATCTTTAGTCAACCTCTACCTTCCTTTGTACGGTACAACATAGGAATCTATTTTTTCTTTGTGAACAATTTTCATAACATTACTTATTGTTACTTCTTTATAATTGTGTCTCTGACCTATTCCTAAGAGTAACCTTTTCAGAAAACTACAGCACATTCTAAAGGAGATATTCTCTCTTTTTAGACAGCAGTATCTGGAGGAAATTTAATGTATTACTGCATATGTGCATGTGGGGTGGGGTGGGGTGGGGGGTTCTAGAAGCATTGAACTACTGGAAACCTTGTCTTTAAAATACTCACAATGAGACAGTCTTGGACTGGAGTAAAAGGAGAAGAAAAAACATTAAGTAAAGACGCTGGGGCCCCATGGGGTGTTGATGAGCTCAGATGTCATCCTCAGTCATATCAAGAAAACCAGAACCACTCTGGCATAACCAGAGTCTCCAGCTCATGCCATGAGCTTTCAGGCTTCCAGTGAGTGTCTGAAATCTATGTCTAGAACCTCATCTTTAATCTGAATTTATCTTTGGCCCACAAATTAGGAGTTCATGACAGCAAAGTAGGGAGGGACATTTTATAGCTGTTTTCAGTACTCCACTATCTTCAGGGTGACATGGTCTACTATCAGCACATTTCCTGTAGAATCATAGCTCACCGTAGTGTTTTACTGAGGGAAGCTGACTATGAAATGCTTTCATCTGGGACATTGGGTAATCTATCAAGGAAAGAGAAATGACCTAGTACACACTCCTCACCAAACCATCTCCAGCAAGCATTCTGAAGAAGGCAATGATATGGTACAAATGGTCACTATTGAATTATCTCAGATAAAAAAGGAGGGGCTGCTAATATAATTAGACAGGGCCTGCAGCATTGTTGTTTAAAAAATAATTCTGAGCCCAGATAATAAAGAGATATATGATAGTAGTAATTTATGTTTTTGGGTTTTTTTTATTTAACACTCCTATAACTTAAAAAGAATTTAATAGATTTTCATTTTCAAGACCTGGAAAAACAAAAGTCCTCCTAAGCTGAGAGCAAATGCTTCCAGTGCTTGCCTGAAGCCATTCTTTTTATTGGGGGAGTTACAGCCCCTTGAGAAGAAGGGATTTATAATGGAAAAAATGAGGCAGCATCAACCATAATGAAGCTCAAAATACAAATAATAAAAACCATGCTAAGGCCTGACATTTAATGTTTGTACAGAAAACTCCTGCCTTTTACCTAAAAGAAGACAGGTGCTGAGGAAGTGGATAAAGACCAGGTTGACCTGATGCAGTGGTTCATTCCCTTTAGAATATCCCTCAGACAAAAGACTAAGCATTTTATGAGAAAGACAAGCATATATTTAACATGGTTTTTTTACTTTACCTTTATTATCCTTCAGGGAAAATAGTACTTGATGCATGTTAGATTTCCCTCCATTTCAATCTTCCATGTAAATGCAGCAGAAACCCTTTTCGCAAAATCTCCAGTGAAGAGAGGACCATACCTTTTTCCGCTGAATCCTACAGTGTCTTAGTATGTGAGGAAAAAAGAGCAAAATTCCCAGGGCCCATTTCTCCTTGTAGTAGATAGAGTTTTTATATGTACAATTCCTCCATGAAGGGGTGTGTGATTTTTTGCAGCGATAGTCCCTTTTAAACTACTATATGAAGATAAGTACTCAATCCTACCCTCTTGGACTGGATAGCAGCAGTATGTGTGATGATGTCCCTGTCCTCAAGGAACTCCTAGTCCAGGAACACTGAGTCAGTCATTCAACATGATTGCCGAAAATTATTAAACATTTTATGCGTGCTTTCCACTAGGCTTAACTCTTCCCATGCATTATGTCCTATAATTCACACATGAATCCCGCTGAGGTAGGGACTATAATTATCACCACTTTTTAATATGCTGAAACAATCTTCCAGGGATTAATGCACCCCTCAGAGTCAGTGGGCAGGAATATAACCCAGGGATTATGCCACTTCCCTGCTGGACATACAGCAAGCAAGAGTTTGTACATATGCCCAGGTCCACAGGCTGAAATACGTACTGGTGGAAATAGACTCTTGTCATGTTTCATTTAAACATAAGACCAACAGCTATAGTTGATTCTGAAAACTTCAATCCCCATCAGCAAAATGTGGAGATACATATATATATATATATATATATATATATATATATATATATATATATATATGCCTCACACAGTACTGCTATTAGGGTTTATGCTAGAGCACACTCTCAAAGAAAGTTTCCCTAGGACATGTTTAGTTACTTAATTTTTCTACATGATAGTGAAGACAAGCTGATATTACTCTGATTTTTATTAAAATGAATTCATATTAAGATAGTGGCAATCTGTGTATTAATAATAACATTATCATTCATCAAGTGAATTCCTATTATTGCTCATGCTCTTTCTTTTATATTCCAGGTGTTTCTCTGCCTTAATACTATTTCACAGTATAAGCTTTTTGCACAAACTGACTTGGTAGTTTTTTAAAATAGAATTTGGTCCTATACCACATTCTAAATCCTGGTTTGCTGTGTTTATAAACTGTTTTAGGATATATAAACTAAACTGCGTGCAGTGACCTTTTGTACTTATCTTACTGTTATATTAGATTTTAGTCTCCTTGAAGGTGGACAATGTTTTACTCATTGCTGAGTTTTGGACAGTTTTGGACAGGCAAGGTATCCAACTAAAATCTCAAAATGTAATTGTTTGGGAAATTCCTTTTTTTAAAATTTGAGGATATTGAGCAGTCTTAAAATTATTGTACCAATAGTTCAACATTATTTTTATTACTGTGACTAAGTATACAGAATAAAAAGAATAAGTCTATTTCTTCTCCCTCTGCTCCTATGCCTTCACTGGAGGTAACTGATACTATGAGTTAAGAATAAATCCTTCGATCTTTATCTGTGTATTCACATGCACATATTTATAGTAGTATCAGTTAAAAATAGAAAGAATTGAGTGATTACTATGTGCCTCAAACTATGCTAACACTTTACACATTTTAATTTGCAATTCTCATAACAACTCTATGAAGTACATGTTATTAATGCTCTCATTTACAGTAAATAAATTGAGGCAGTGAAAGGTTAGGTAACTTGTCAAGGTCACTCAGGTAATAAGTGAAGGAAACAGAATTCAGGCCTAGGAAGTCTGATACTGAGCCTAAGTTCTTAATTACAAATAAACTGTTTTTAACTATTAAAGTTCCCTATACCTTTGGGGAAAATCAAAATGAAATGGATTAGAGATCAACTGCAAAAAGAAAGCAGGAAAAACCATAAATATATGGAGATTAGACATGCTTAAAGAATGACTGGGATCAAAGAAGAAATAAAAGGAGAGATCAAAAGATACATAGAAGGGCCGGCTGAGTGGCTCAGTTGGTTAAGAGCTCGCTCAAGAGTTTGAGCTCTGAGCAACAGCGGTTCAAGTCAGCCCGAGCTGAGCAGCCGTNTTGAGCTCTGAGCAACAGCGGTTCAAGTCAGCCCGAGCTGAGCAGCCGTGAGCTGCCAACAGGTGGCGGGATGGCTCAGCTAAAATAAAAAAAAAAAAAAAGATACATAGAAAAAAATGAGCATGAAAATGCACTGTATCAAAGTGATTGGGATGCTGCAAAAGCAGTATTAACAGGGAAATTTATATCTTTATAGGCCTATCTCAAGAAACAAGAAAAATACCAAATAAACAACCTAACATTAACATTACATCTTAAAAAAAACAAGAAAAAGAAGAACAAATGAAACCCAAAGTCAGTGGAAAGAAGGAAATAATAAAAATTAGAGCAGAACTAAATGAAATAGAGAACAAAAGACAATAGAAAAGATTATGTAACAAAGAGCTGGTTCTTTGAAAAGATTAATAAAATTGACAAACCCTTGACTAGACTCACTAAGGAAAAAAAAGACATAAACAAAATTAGAAATGAAAGAAGTTACAATGGATACCACAGAAAACAATGGTTCATACACGAATACTATGAAGGACTATAAACCATCAAATTCAATAATCTAGAAAAAATGGACAAGTTCTTAGGAATATATAACCTTCCAATACTGAATCATAAAGAACTGGAAAATCTAAGTGGACCAATCAACAGTAAGGAAACTGAAACAATCATCCAAAACCTCCTCAAAAGCAAAAGCCCAGGAAGAGATGGCTTCACAAGTGAATTCTATGAAACATTCAAAGAAATCTATCCTTTAATACTTATCCTTCTCAAACTCTTCCAGAGAACTGAAGAAGAGACAATATTTCTAACTCATTTTATGAGGCCAGCGTTACACTGATACCAAAACCTGGTAAGGGCAACACAAAAAAAGAAAACTACAGACCAATATCTCTGATGAATACAGACACAAAAATCCTAAACAAAATAGTAGCAAATCAAATACAACAATACACAAAAAAGATTATACATCATGATCAAGTGAGGTTCATTCCAGGGGCACAAGTTTCAACATATGCAAATTGATCAATGTGACACACCACATAAACAAAATAAAGGATAAAAATCATATGATTATATCAATAGGTGCAGAAAAAGCATTTCACAAGATACAACATCCACTTATGATTAAAACACTTAATAAAATGGGTGTAGACTGAAAGTATCTCAACATAATAAGGGCCATATATGACACACACTCAGCTAATATCATACTTAAGGGTGAAAAACTGAAAGCTTTTCTTCTAAAATCAGGAACAAGACAAGGATGCCACCTTCACCACTGTCATTCAACATAGCATTAAAAGTGCTACCCAGAGCAATCAGGCAAGAGAAAGAAATAAAAGGCATCCAAATTGCGAATGAAGAAGCTAAATTATCCCTTTTTGCAGATGACATGATTCTTTATAAAGAAAACCCTAAAGACTATACCAAAAAACTATTAGAAACAATAAACAAATACAGTAAAGTTCCAGAATACAAATCAATGTACCAAAATCCATTTCATTCCTATATACTAACAACGAAATTTCAGAAAAAAAAAATAACACAAAAAATTTATTTTGCAATTGCAAGAAAAAGAATAAAATACCTAGGAATAAACTTAACAAAGGATGTGAAGAACCTATACATTGAAATCTATAAGACATTATTACAAGAAATTGAAGAAGACACAAAGAAATGGAAAGATATTCTGTGTTCATGGATTGGAAGAATCAACATAGTTTAAATGGCCACATTACCCAAAGCAATATACAGATTTAATGCAATCTTCATCAAAATCCCAATGGCATTTTTTAAAGAAATAGAGCAAAAAAATCATCAGATTTGTACAGAATCACTAAAGACCCTGAATAGCCAAAGCAATCCTGAGAAAAAAGAACAAGCCCTGAGGCATCATACTCCCTGACTTCAATTTATACTACAAAGCAACAATAATCAAAACAGCATGATATTGGCAGAAAAACAGATACACAGACCAAAGGAACAGAACTGAGAATCCAGAAATAAACCCACATATACATGGGCAGATCACTTTCAACAAAGGAGCCAAATACAATAGAAAAATGAAAGCTTCGTCCATAAATCGTGCTGGGAAAATTGGAAAGCCACATACAAAAAATAAAATTAGATTGCTATCTGTCACCATATATCAAAATTAACTCAAAATAGATCAAATATCTAAACATAAAACCTGAAACAATAAACTGCATAGAAGAAAACACAAGTACAAAACTTATGGACGCTGGTCTCAGAAAGAATTTTGTGAACTTGACCTCAAAGACAAGGGAAGTAAAAGCAAATATAAATGAACTGCTCTGTATAAAACTAAAAAAGCTTCCGCACAGCAAAAGAAACTATCAACAAAACAAAGTGACAACCAACCAAATGGAAGAAGCATTTGCCAACACCTCCGATACAGGGCTAATATCTAAAATATATAAAGAAGTCATACAACCTAACAACAACAAAAAACCTAACAATCCAATAAAAAAAAGGGGCACAGGACCTGAACAGACATTTCTTCCAAGAAGACATACAAATGGCCAAAAGATACATGAAAAGATGCTCAAATTCACTGGCTATTAGGGAAATACAAATCAAAACAACAATGAGATACCACTCACACCTGTTAGAGTGGCTATTACCAACAAAACAAGTAACAAATGTTGAAGAAGTTGTGAAGAAAAAGGAACACTCATACACTGCTGATAGAAATGTAAATTGGTACAGCCACTGTGGAAAACAGTATGAAGATTCCTCAAAAAATTACGAATAGAATTACCATATGCAAACCCTCTTCTGAGTATCTACCCAAAGGTCAGTTGAACTGTCACAGCTATATACAATGTCAGAGGGGTAGTAGATTGGGGAGGGGAGTTATCACCTCATGAGGGGTATAAATGCCTAACTATTACATTGTTTTGCACACCTGAAACTAATAAAAAAAATTTTTTAATATGAGAACATTTATCTGTAAAGATATATGTACCCCTACGTTCACTGAAGCATTACACAAGGTGGCCAAGACATGGAAACAACCAAAGTGTCCTTCAATAGATGCGTGGATAAAGAAGTGGTACATATACCGAATGAAATATAACTTGGCCATACAAAAAGATGAAAGACCTCCATTTGGGACAACATGGATGGATCTTGATATTATCATGCTAAGTGAAATAAGGCAGACAGAAAAAGGTAAGAACCATATGATTTCACTTATATGTGCGAGATATTGGGTTGTCGGAAAAGTTATGACATATTTTGTCTATGTTTTTCAAAGGTCATTTATTTATATAAAGAACAAAGATCAATCAATCATATGTTGCCCATTTTGTTCGATAACCTGTTGCCATCTTTCAGTGAGCTTCATAAGTCCTTGTTCGTAGAAGAACCTGTTTTTATTTGTGAAAAACTGAACAAGGCACTGATTTACAGCCTCATCTGAATTGAATGTTATACCACGCAAGAGTTTTGAAGAGAGCGAAACAAGTGGAAGTCTGACAATGCAAGGTCAGGCGAGTATGGTGGGTGTGGCAACACATGCCATCCAAGCTCCAATAATTTTTGACGGGTGATCAAACTTGTGTGTGGTCTCGTGTTGTTGTGATGGAACACAACTCCTTTACAATTAACAAGCTCAGGATGTTTCTGGATGATGGATTCATTCAAACTGTCCAATTGCCGACAGTACACATTCGAATGGGTTGTTTGGTTCCTTGGTAGGAGCTCGAAAAACATGACAGCTTTAAAATCCCACCACACTGAGAACATAACATTCCTCTGACGAATGTCTGCTTTTGGTGTTGTTTGAGGCGAATCATCACATCAGGACCAAGACCATTTGCGCACCACATTGCTGCAATCAATCCACTTCTCATCACCACTTATCAGTCGCTTCAAAAAAAGATCGTTTTCCTCATTTTTAAAGAGCATATTGCAGATGTTTATACGCCCCATCAAATGAACTTCTTTGAGTTCATGCGGTACCCAAATATTGAGCTTGCTTACATATCCCAGCTTCTTCAGGTGGTCGTAAATACTTGA
This sequence comes from Hipposideros armiger, assembly GCF_001890085.2. Taxonomy (NCBI): domain Eukaryota; kingdom Metazoa; phylum Chordata; class Mammalia; order Chiroptera; family Hipposideridae; genus Hipposideros; species Hipposideros armiger. Next base: position 1,060,916 of record NW_017731701.1, read on the forward strand.
ATGATGGATGTTCAATATTTCTGAAATCTCTTGTGTTGTGTAACATGGGTTTGACTCGATCAATGCCTTTATTTTGTCGTCATCAACCTCGGTGGGCCTCCCTGACTGAGGAGCATTGTTGAGATCAAAATCACCAGCACGGAATTTCGTGAACCATCATTGGCACTGAAGTTCTTGTAGAGCATTGTTGCCATAAACATTATGCAACTTTTCACAAGCTTGACATGCGTTCTTCCCTTGATGGAAGTAAAACAGTAAAATATGGCAAAAATGCACAGTTTGGTCTTCCATCTTCAACTTGTAAAATCTCCCAAACTTAACCAAATCTCTCAATTTGTTTTGAGAATGAAACTAGAACTGTCAGCTGTCAAATGACATAGCAATAACATAGATGCGAATGACTTTAGTATTTCCAAAAATGAACTAGTGCCGTGTGTTGCAAACATGCATCATGACTTTTCCAACAACCCAATAAAACTGAAACCAAAAAACGAACAAGACAAACAAAGTAACAAATACTCATAGACACAAACAACAGTTTAGTGTTCTCCAGAGGGTAAGGGGGGAGGGTAAAGGGGAAGGTAGAAGAGGGAAAAGGGGGTAAAAAATATGCTGATGGAAGGAGAACTGACTCTGGGTGGTGAACGCACAATGTGATATATAGATGATGTATTATAGTAATGTACACGTGAAACCTATATAATTGTATTAACAAATGTCACCCCAACAAATTTAGTAAAAATACAAAATAAAAGTCTTTTAATGTGGAAATATTTTCAAATGTTATAGAGAAAACAGTATGAAAAATCCCTTTGTATCTTTCATTCAACTTCAATAATTGTCAACTCATGGCCACACATGTCCCAGCCACGTCCTGTTTCACCCCCTCAACCCTGGATTATTTTAAAGGAAATTCTTAGACATCATGTCATTTTATACATGTATGTTTCACTATATATGTCTAAAATATAAGGTAATTTAAAATAATGTAACTATGTTACCTTTACCCAATTTAAAAAATTAGCAACAATCTCTTCATATCAGCCAATATCTCTAATAGGTGTTTAACTTTCTCTGATTTTTTTCATACTTTTTTTTTTTTACAGATTGTTCAAACTTGAATCTCAATAAGATCCACATAGTTTGAATATGTTTCTTAAATCTCTTTATTCCACAAATTCTTTCTTCCTCTTGCTTTTGATTTCCTTTTAAGGCTTTCATTGAAGCAATTGGCTTCTTGGTCCTGTAGTCTCCTCCAGTGTGGATTTTGCATTTCTATGGTGCTGTTTCATATTATTCTCTGTCCCTTCTACTGTATTTCCTATAAATTGGTAATTATATCTAGAGTCATCACATTTAAATTTGATGTTTGCTTGTTTGTTTGTTTGTCAATAATAACTTCACAGGTGTTGTTTCGCACTTCTGTCAGAAGGCTTATAATTTCTGGTTGTCACTGTTTGATGTAATGTGAACAGCCACTGATGTTCATTCCCTAGATATTATTTCATTAAGGATTACAAAATGGTGATAATGTAATTTGATAATCCTTTCTTCATTTGCTTAAAACTTTTCTGGAGTGAAACTTTTCCTCATTAACTAGTTGATCACATTGTGATTAATTTATATAAGTTAAATTTATATAAGTTAAAACACTAATGTAAGTGTTTAAAACCTTCATTTTATTGACCAGTTTTCTAAATAATAAATTGGTTTCCTGGCATGATATTAAGTTGAGAGCGTAAGAATCTTTTGGTATTACTATAAGCCATGGAAGTAAGCATATTTTGCAGCTTGGAATCTGTTCACATTACCTGTGCAAATATTTCTAACTTTGACCAGGGCATCTCTTCAAAATGCCTACTTTCTATGTGTGCTCAGTAGTCTTTGATAACTTTCTTTCTGTTTGCTATGACAAGATGTTCTAGGCTTATCTTACAAATCTCTTTGCATCAGCTATTTCCCCAAGGAATCCTGGTTTATTTTACTGGGAAATATTATTTAGAGACAAGAGTATGAATGCTAATTATGCTTATTATGGCTGCATTGGTTATTCTTTCTGACGTTTTCAGTGGATAAAGCTAGGTTTCATATTTATTTTGAAGGTAAAATACATTACAAGTTTATACAGATACTTCTATTTACATTCAAGGTAATAGTCTTTTTACTTAATCTCTTCAATGGTATATCTATTTCTCCCTTCTCATATGCTAAAAAGTCTGTATTTCATGAATATTACCATAATAACTCCTTTGTTTTATCCCACATCACATACACAACAATCTCATAACAACACTATTGTGGTAGATTGCTGTTGTTAATAGCCCCAATTCTTCACCATCACTCACATCTACACACTTCATTGTGTAAGTTTGTAGTGTTTTTTCAGTCGTACTATGGGCCCTTCCATGACTCCATGTTCAACAGGATCTCAACTACCAAAAAACAAAAAGAGGCTAGAAAAAAATCTTACATGTTTCTGTTTTCTCTTGCTCTTCTGTGATTGCCACATAACATGCCTGGGCTAGTCTGCGGGAGCTACAAGGGACTAAACGACAAGACAAACAGAAGAACTGAGCCATATTGACCCTATTAAACTGTCAGCCAAATCATTCTAGATTAGTCAATAGCCAACTAACTCCCAGATTTAGCCCACTGAGATCAGCAGAGCCATTTAGCCAACCTAAAAGTGATCACATACTCATGAGCAAGGCCAGAACATATCAGCTAAACTCTGCAGACTTGTGAACCAAATAAATATCTATTATTTTTGTTTTGTGTTTGTTACTAAACATTTTGTGGTAAGGCATAGCTCCTACAATTAACACGACGTGATTACTGAAAGAGCTTAAGAGGTTTTTTTTGCAATTCTTTTTGTTCATAGAGTAATTCCACATGATATCTGCCGTCTGGCCATGTGTTTTTAAGACACATGAAACAGTTCCACTCTGTGTGGTTACATACCAGTTTGATACAAAGTTCATTAATTTTATTATGTCTTTAATTCTCAAGGATTAATTTCCATTTAATTTTATTTTGTAATAACGTAATATTTACATGGTCTCAAGGTAATCTAAAAAACAATATATATTCAGGAAATACAGCTTATCTCTGTTTCCCTGCACAGTTTTCTCTCATACATACATATAACCATTATTTTACATTTGGTTTTTCCTGCTGCTTTTTAGAAAACTAACGAATAGATTCAGATGTACATATGTTACTTCCCCTTCAAATAAAAAGTAGCACAATACAGAGAAGGCTCACATAGACACTGTTTTATGCCTTGTGTTCAGCAAAGACATTTGTAACTATGCTCCTTGGCGATATTATGAAAAGGTTGGATGAAAGGACCTCTAAAGTTCTCTCAAGCTTGCAATTTCTGTGATTCTCTGCTAATTTATTCTCCATCATCCACACATTACAGGTTGCACAGGGTTTTTCAACTGGTTTACAGATAAGCATCATATTGGTGTTTTGTTTAGATGATACTAAACACTTGTACTTTTGGAATGAAATGTAAAGAAGAATTCTTTCAATCTAAATGAGAGAAACTCAATTCAAAATAAATTAAGCTAAATCAATAATTGAAGGGAAGTATTTGTAACTAAAAGAAACAGGACTAGTCATCTTCAGGAATAGCTGGATGCAGATACTCAAATGTTATCAGCAAATACCCCTCTTAATACAGCTCTACTTTCCTCTTGGTTGCCCTCATTATCAGGTCATTTTTCGCCTTTTGAGAGCCCCTTCCTACATCATAGCAAGCTGAGGGAAAGACCTTTGTTTAAAAAATCAATGCTTCCAACTTAAGTCCCAGAATTGAGTACCATTAACCCGATTTGGATGTCACTGTGGTGGGAGAAATAGATGTTCTAATAGGCAAATCTGGGTCTTGTAGCCAACCATGTCTCTAAGTGGAGAAAGTCATCCCATCTAAACCCATGGAATGAGGATGAGAGAAAGGTGATTTCTCAAATGAAAATCAGAGAGCTGTTACCAAAATAAACATGGCTAGATATCGTACAAGCAAATATGACTGATGTCCTTCACAGAGAATAAGAAAGAAAAGAGCTGGCCGTACTCAGAATTGGTGAGTAGGTACAGTAATGTAGAACAATCTTAATCCTTTTTCTCATAATTATTTGAGGCTCCAGAAAAGAAAGTTACATGGACAAAGTAGAAGGGAAATAGATGATATCATGAAATTATCCACACCAGCTAAACTTCCAGTCACTTCATTCTCCAAGCTCCCCCCTAAGGCACAGGAAACACTCACTGAGCCACTGGATAGAAGTAAAACAATCCATCTCAGGTTAGTGCTGAGGTGGAACAGTTATTACCACACTGAAACACTTTCCTACTCTTTCTTAATTCCAAAAAGCATAGAGATGATCACTATCAATACTAGGGAAGAAGAAAAGTGAGAATAAAATGTCCATTTAAAGATTCCATTTTTCTTAAAGGCAAAATCTCATAGCTTATCTATTCATATGTTTCTTTTGAAATTGCCTGTCTTACAAATTGTGGGAAGAGATGTTAATCAAAGAACTTTGAATTCTTCAGATAAAAGTTTCTAAATATGAAAAACCAATGTTAAAACTATTAAAACGTGGACATACAAAGCTATTTAGGTATTGTACACAACAAAAAGAAAAAAATTTTCAGTCATATTTAACAGATTAAACTCATTGATTTCTTTAAAATCAACAACCCTTTTGTGATTGGCATTTTATCAAATTAAAATGTATTCTAGTTTATACATTCAGTTTTGTATACACTCCAAACATCAGAGCATAAATAATATACATACCAAATGTTGACTTCAGAGCTTCGTGCAGGCAGAAAAAGTTTTTTCTCAAAAATAGATATATAACTAAGGATGCATGTTTCAAAATCTTATATAAAACTATCTTAAGCTTCTGCCAAGGATTGCAGTAGAAACTTAGAATTTTGTTCCATTTGTTGTTGTTGTTGTTGTTGTTGTTATTGTTGTTGTTGCAGTTTATCTTTAAAAAGGAAGACAATTGAATAAACATCTTCTAAAGATTTATTTTCTGTAAAACTTTATGCACGAACAGTCTTTGTGAATCATATATTTTGCAAACCTTTTCGACCCCTCAGCTTTCAACCTGATCAAGTATAAAACTCAATCCTTCTGAAGGTGGCCTTGGAAGGACAATTTTATTCGCTGAAATAGAATAATGGACATTTGACACCATTGATTCACCTCTTATAAACTTTGAGGGCCAAGGTTAGCACATCAATTCATCACCCCCAGCTTTTCTTACTATTATAACTCCCTTATTGTTTAAATACGCTCACAACACAAAATAATGGTAGAATCTACATTCTGTTCCAGATGAAAATAGAACTAATTTCCACATAGCTCCAATTCACAAGAGCTCCCACATGTGTGTCCTACTTTATATTCCTCAATCTCACTTCCAGCTCCAGGGTGCAAGGAGGTCAGACTTCCAATTCCTAGAAGAGGAATTGGTCTTTTATAGAACAAAAGCTACTCCTCTTTTGTACACCTCAAAATAATATTCTTTGGCAAGAGCCTAGAGAGACTTACATGTACATTTGAGGGTATTGTACACATGTTAAGAATTATGAATATATACATATTATATATGAAGAATATACACATTATATATGAAAACTATGATAGATGTTAGATGATTGATAGAGAGATAGATAGATATTATTTTTTTGCATCTAGATCTCACATCATTCACATAAGAAGTTTAAAGTGGAAATATTTGTAGTTCAACTTTTCCAAAGGAGACTAGTATAAGATTATCCATGATGAGAAATCATTCAGAATAGTTTTAAATGTCAAAATAATGGATCTTTTACTACTTTAATTTAGCCTGCTTCACAAGAAGTTTTAGTGAATTGAATATTTTTGCTAGATATTAACTTTAAATATAGGTATTCCACGTTTTCCCTCAAAAGTTTTAGATTTATGCCCATCACATTATTGGTCTTCCATTGGTGATCCTACTCTAGCCAATAGCTATTTTGCATCTCACTCAGCTGGATTTAGCTTAGTTACTACAGAAACACAGGGCCAAATTCTACCACAGAAATGTTCTCACACTGAAGTCAAAAGAGTTCTGCGTAGGCAACTGAGAAAAGCACAGGAACAGAATCGCCTTTCATCCCTCTTCAGCAGAGAGTAGCTTCAGGCCTCTTGTTACCTAGTTCCCCTTCTCTGAAATTCCTGGGTTGCTTTCCACTTAAAAGCCAAGTTACTGTTGCTCCCTTAGCTAATGTCAAAGGCAAGGACACCAAAGCTGCCAAAAAACAAACCAGAGAATCATAAACTAGCTGACACAGAATTCGCAACAGTATCCACTCGCTTGCTGATTCACATGTTCCTTATTCCCACTTTAAAATTATGCAATGGAAAACCACAGCCCATTCAACCTGAAGCTTTGAAATGTGCACCGATGATAGCAATACATGAAGTCAACACAGGAAATATAAGTTTAGAGCTATGGCAAGCTTAGAGCGTTTCTGGAACCACAGGTCTCACTTTGATGTTCACAGCTATTTCAATCAGCAAAAGTAGCAGTTGCAGAGGAGAGAAAGCAATCAGACAACTAGGGCCAGCATTTCTCAAGAGGGTTTTTCCTTCCTTTGAGAAATTCTTTTAAATTTATTAGATTATCTATCTCTTCCCCCCCGTCCCCCCACCCCCCAGCAAAGTGTTTTAGAATGTAAGAATTTACCAAAGTGACAAGTAATCTACTGGGAATTTAGCCAAAATGCAAACTTAGCTGTTATCTTTAAAACCACATGTCTTTAAATCCCTTGATTGTTAACTTTTACACCAAAAAAGAAGAGGTCTTAACTTTCATTGACTTTCACTAGGTAATAACTGGACTATTTTGAGTTGTATTTCCCCCCAACATTGACAACTTAATTGACCTGTTAGAGGTATAATTTACTATATAAAAATGCTTCAAACACATTAAATAAATTTATATAAGTCACAAAAGCAGATATCTAAAAACAGAGTAGAAAGGAATTAAAATTAGACAAAAATAGTTTTAAGAAACCCAGAAGTAGTATTATGATGTTCCAATTTCTATTCAGAAACATACGTATTCCAAAGCCTTAACCCAATTGTCCACTTCAGAGGTATCATGGCCATCCACACAGCGACTTTCTTTGGAATTAAACGTTGGAATTACTTGTTTATACAAGAAAACTCATCTCAGATGTAGCATCTGTTTCTCACTAAGGCTTAGCTTTCACCTAATTCTCCAAATGGGTTGACTGAGGTTCAAGAATGTGAGGGGACTCGCTCAAGATCTCACAGTGAGTCCAGGGCAAGCAGCGCTCTCCCTCGAGTAGATAAATATCTTGGTACAAAACCCCACCGATACTATTTTCAGGGCTGCGACACATGCTTACATTTACTTGTAAACCTTAGTTCATTGAATGAATCACTTGGCACCTTTATATTTGCAAGTGTGTCAGAAGGAAGGGAAAGGTGCCATGGAATTTGAATATGTTCAGCAGGTTTTCTTTATTAAATTATATGTCTCGATTCCAGAATCAACCTAACCTCAAGCATTTGATTAGATCCACAGGTAATATTATATACCTTGTATAATGCAGCAAGAATGTAGGAAAGGGAGAAGAATAGAAGTGAAGTATATTAAAGGGTAAAAAAATTAGCAGAAATCTGTTTACATAGCCCTATGTATTTCATATGAAACATATTTTTACTATCTTTAAATACTTTGAAAGACTTTAAGTACAAATTCTTGCTTGGGTAATTTATCGTTATTATGTTGCTCATTATGAAGAGCCTTAAATAACACTTAAGATTACAATAAATCCAAACAATTGTATTTCAAGGAAATTAACTGTGCCATAATATAAGTATAAATCTACATATACTCAGCTAAAATGAAAGGATAATAATTTGCCACTATGTGAATTTACATAGTGTCTTATCAATAAGCCTGTATACTTCAACATTTTTCATTTTAATCCTGATATGTTCTTTAGTTAATTGTATGTATATAGAATTGTTTCAGTCATTTTCTAATGTATAGTGAATAGAATTATTCAAATTCTTTTTCTCAGCATTTTCCAGAAAGTAATATCTCTTGTGTCCATTATTATAAAAACAACTTTAAATTAAGCAACATAGCCACAGAGATTACTCTCAGATTTCCGTTACTTTTCGACAGAGCTAAAGTTCTAAGTTCAGATGTTTCTATATGACTGTAATTATCTCTGATTGACTCACTGAATCCTAATTCTGGCACTGTAACTAAAATATTCTCTTTTACAAGCTCCAGTGGGTGTCACATAATTCTTTAGACACTCTTACAGTTGCTCACATTTTCTACTTCACTTTAAATTTAAAAGAGTGGGCTACGTAAGATGTTAACACCAGGAAAGCATAACCTCGGGTGAAGGATACATGGAAACTCTCTGTACTATTTTTGCAACTTTTCTGTAGATATAAAATTTTCCCCAAATAAAAAGTTCAATTTTTAAAAAGTATATTGTATGTCATTTTTAGGAAGATGAAGTGATGGTCAAACTTAAAATAAATAATCAGGTTCTGATGGTAGAAAAAGATAGGGAATTTTTAAGAGTAACTTTATGGTTCTTTCACAAACTTTATTAACCCTTAACTATTTCTCTTCCTCTTCTTACAGTTCTCTGAAATGTTGTTAGTTTATTAAAAGAGTCAAAACATTTGTAGTGACACCAAATACCAAATGTGTGCCTGAGGCTTTCTATAATGATGACTTGTCATGAATGTTCTCATAGTCAATCACCTCATAGTAAAACAACGCCTTATAACAACACCCTTTTCCTAACACATTCAGCAAACATGTATACAGCACTGGCGCAGTCTGTATCCCAGATATTATACTGGGCACTGCCGGTGCCAGTTGTAAGGCATGGTTCCTATGTTTGTCGAGCTAACACTACCGTGGGACAGATGTAAATAACACATAATGAGAAACTCTAACCCAGTGATGCTGTGCTCCTGATGAGTATTCAGGGAGACTTGCCAAAATAGTTATCTTTTAACCTAATGGTCACAAATCTTATATTTGATAGCGCTGTATAATTTTTAAAATGGTCTCATATCATTTTTCTCATTCAAGCCTTGTCACAGGCTTGTAATGCCAGATGAGCAGCTTTTCCATTCCCAGGTTACCGATGAGAGTTGCACCCAATTGCACCTGAGGCCCAGAGAGTATAATTCATGTCTTAGGAACTCCTGCTTTTCTCCTTTTTCTACTATTTCATACATTCCTAGGCAGGGGTCTTGCCAGCGAACTCATTCTATAAAGATTCTATGCTTTCTTGATATTAAAGTAAATATCCAATATATTTATTTTTCCTTGGCCCTTATTCCATTCTCACCTATTTTTCAACACAAGGTAAATACTGGTAGTTATTTTAAATCTTCTTCCCAGGATAAGAGGTTCATTTTTATTTATTTTTGATTTTTTATTAAATTTATTGGGGTGAAATTGGTTAGTAAAATTATATAGGTTTCAAGTGATAATTCTACAATACATCATCTATATATTGCATTGTGTGTTCACCATCCAGAGTCAGTTCTCCTTCCATCACCATACATTTGATCCCCTTTACCCTCATCTACCACCCCCTCTCCCCTTACCCTCTGGTAACCACTTAACTCTTGTCTGTGTTTATGATTTTTTGTTTGTTTGTTTGTCTTGTTTCTTCATTGCTTTCAGTTTTATACACCACATATGAGTGAAGTCAAATGGTCTTGACTTTTTCTGTCTGATTTATTTTGCCTAGCATAATAATTTTTTTAAATGTGATTTTTCTAGAATTAGAAGTCATATAAGTAAATTAGACACATTTTAGAAGATAATTTAATCTTTCCAAGCCAATCATTACTTCTAAGTGTACTGAAGAAGCTCGCACATGAAAAATATTCTGCATTATAGTGCTTTCACAGAACATATTGGTTTGCCTCTTTTATGCACCAGGTATTATGCTGAGTCCTAGATGTGCAAAAATAAATAAGACATAGGATCTTTCCTACCTGGCTTACTGCACATAGAAAGATGGATGATTATAAAGCATATGAAAATTGTTATTATATATGTATATCCAGGACCTTAAGAGAAAGCTTACAAGGAGTTCCTAAAGTACAAGGCTGGAAGGTAGCATTTTAGGCTGAGTTAAAAGCAGATGGAAAGGTTTGGAGTTGGTGTATCTTCTCTAACTAATATATATATATATTATATATTATATATATATATAATATATATATATATGTAGTAATTTAGGAAGGCTACATACAGAGGGAGTTAAGGGACTAGAGAGTGAGATTACACATGAGTGGCTTTGTGGCTTTGTCTGTCAGACTAAGGATTATAGGCTTTTTTTCTGAAAATGGGCAGCATAGAAGGATTTTAAGCAAGAAAGATGTGATCAGAGATATGATATGAAAAATACGAAGGTCACTCTAGCTGCTGTTAGGAGAACAGACAGGAGCAAAGGAAAATGAGTCAGAAATAAGTGAGAACATAAAAATAGCCAAGAACACACTGATGGGAAAAATAAACTTGTTTGACCAGATGATGACAGCTTGTGTTGAGAAAAGTGGAAGGATTCAAGAGCTATCAAGATTGCCAATATAACTCAATGGACAACTGAGTGTGAGTGGAGCGGAAATGGTGACGGAGAGAGACAAGGGTCAAGGTCTCCCAGGTGGCCAGCTTCAGTAAATGAGGGAGGCTATTTACAAAAAACAAACAAACAAACAAACAAAAACGAAAAGGGAGATTGCAGAGAGGTCAGACTGTGAGGGGTTTTGGAGACAGTGGGGGTGAACAGGTGTGAGAAGATAAGGTGTTTAGTTTGAGACATCCTGAGTTAGAGGTGCCTGTGCATCTGCTGTGGGTCTGCAGAAAACGAGGTCTGTGATAGCAATATTCGGTAGTTATTTGCTATATTAATATTTGGGTTTCTGAAAACTGCATGTACTTTGAATGTAAGGGCTCAGGTTTTAGAGACAGGAAGGACAGGTTTGTCTCATAGATTTACCTCTAACGATTCAATTAGCAAACCTCAGCTCTCCTGTCTGTGATTGTCTAGCACAGATGACAGTTGTAAGAATAGATAAAAAGTTGTGTGAAGTACCAAGCATGGTGCTTAGCAGCGGAAAGGAACTTAATAATTGTACATCATTATCTTTCAAAAATGCCAAAAGCAATCTTCTCTTAAACTAATGCATTTTATAATGCATTATAATATATATATATATATATATATACACATATATATATATATAGTTTTTAAAATATATATAAGGGAGGAGAAGTACCTCTCCACTAATTATATGATAATTTTGTATATTTATACTATGATTCATCAAGGCTTTTGAAAGTCATATTATACTGCTGTCTTTTTATATTAACATTACTTTTGAAATTTGATATACAAATGAAAAACATTTAATTCTATCTAAGCAAATGAAGCCCTCTCACATTATAAATAGTATTTTGTGCTACTATGAATGATTATGGTTTTCATTGCTTGTATATACTAAAGTTTAAAGTAACTGAGAAAAAATGTGGCGGTATCCCAGCTTTTAATTGCCTATTGTAACATTTTTGTTGGTAATTTTCCTTTTTAAAAAAGACAGAGATTATAGTCCAAAATTTTCAGCTGAAGTTAATAAACTCATGCTCTAAATTACGAGGTGTGACAATTAAGTTCACGAACCTGTAGCAACGATGTTGCTAACCTTTTTTTGATATCAGAGGGATAATTCATTATGAATTTGTACCAACCGGACAAACAGTTAACCAAGTTTACTATTTGGAAGTGCTGAAAAGGCTTCATGAAAGTTAGACGACCTGAGCTTTTCGCCAACAATTCATGACTCTTGCATCACAACAATGCACCAGCTCACACAGCACTGTCTGTGAAGGAGTTTTTAGCCAGTAAACAAATAACTGTATTGTAACACCTCCCTACGCACCTGATCTGGCCCCCAATGACTTCTTTCTTTACCCCAAGATAAAGGAAAAATTGGAAAAAAGACTCTTTGATGATATTCAGGACATCAAGGGTAATACAACTACAGCTCTGATAGTTATTTCAGATAAAAAGTTCCAAAATTGCTTTCAAGGGTGGACTAGGTGCTGGCGTCGGTGCATAGCTTCCCAAGGGGAGTGCTTCAAAGGTGACCATAGTGATATTCAGCAATAAGGTATGTAGCACTTTTTCTAGGATGAGTTCGTGAACTTAATTGTCAGAATATATATATATATATATATATACATATATATATATCAGGGTAAAATTTCTTCCTATCTTACTTGTGAGCTCATCCTTAAGGATTCCTTCAGTCCTTCTTCCTATTAAAGGTCTTTGGAAGAAAACTGGAAAGTCTGGTGTTTTTGTTTTTGTTTAACCAACATTTGTGCTACAATTTGAAAAGTCTCAATGCAGCACAATCAGAACTTCTCAACTGCAGAATATAAATTTTCAGTACTTCTTGTTCTGGAATTCAACAGAAGAAACATTTGACTTTTGCTTGGCCCCATTCCACTGGCATTAATAGGTTGTTTGCACTGGAGTTGCCTTATAAAAAACATGGATTTGAGATATGATATATTTAAATATTGGTTTTCAAACTAAGGTTATCAAATAAATGCAGCTTTTAAAAATAAAATAGCATTAAATGTAATACATTAAAATAGAAGATGTCAGACTGCACCTATTAAAGATGAATACTATTTTGTGAGACCTTTTATTTATACATTATATGTGATATGTGATATCATAAGTATTGTATGTGAGCTATATACTAGGGGCCAAAAGAATGTATACAAGTGGACACTTTGGTCAACGTTGCTCAAGCAGTAGTTTGCCATAATCAGACATGTCTGGACGCTGATGGTAACCACTTTGAGCACCTCCTGTAACTGCAGAAGTCAAACATGACTTGCATTCATATTTTGTTACTGGTATATATTGAGTATTACAATTTTAATAAAGTTTTCCTCTCTTAAAATGTGTATACATTTTTTTGGCACCCTCTCTATATATACATGCACATACCTGAGTGTGCCTGTGTGTTTACTGAGTCACAGTATATGTTAATTGCAGTTAAATGTTTAAAGGGCACAGCACTGTGAATTATATACTATGAAATAAGAAAACTGGAAAAGATATACTACTTCCCTGAAAAATCCTTTTCCTTGCAAAGCTATGCCCATCTTGCTTTCAAAATCTGTCTCAAATCTTTCAAATAGAAATTTCCTGTGCTCAAATACAATGTTATACACTATACATTAATGCTGCTGCTGAAGATGATAACCCCACTATTATTGTTCATACTATACTCTCAAAAGAATATCAGATCAATTATTTTATTTTATTTTATTTACTTCTCATCAACATTGCAAGACCAACAGCAGAGGTTGTGGTAGCTCTGTTTACACTGAAGCACAGAGAGGCCAAGTGATTTGCCTCAGGTCACTCAGTAGCAAAGCCACATGCATAAACCTGGTCACTTAAATTTAAATTACAATGATGCTTTTCCTCTGTATTGTGCTGCTTTATGCTGCACAGCTGTGATTGGTTTGCCACTGTTTATCTCATGAGTCTTCGTCATTTGTTTTGTGTTTAAAGCTATGTCTACAAAAGAGTCCAAAACATTTGAGAAAAGACAAGAAGGAAGAACATACAGATGAGCTGATGATTTAGAGAAATGCAAATTGCCAACTGTATTTTCACTGAAGACAGAGGCTTTAATTGCAGCTAGCTAGCTGCCAATCTACTCTGTAGATTCTCTTTTACTCCAAAGACTGTCACAGGGCCTGGGATGTAGTAAACTACTCAAGAAATACTGCTGAATTGAAATGTAAATTGCCAGGAATTTTTAATATGGGCATTCATGGTCATAGGAGATGGACTGGAAATTACCATAGAGCAGGCGGGGAAGGAGGAAGAGGAGGAGGGGCTACAGGGAGGGGTGTCTGGAGTAAGCTTCCAGGATAGCCACATACAATGAGCTCTGGAGTTTTCCTCGCTTTTCCAGTCTCTGGAAAAGAGACCAGGAACTATCTGGCCTATATATGTCTAAAACCACCTGGGTATGATGCTATTAATATTTGATGACAGATTTTAAAACTACTGATTTGATTACTTTATGGGTTTACATGTAAGTGGTATTTGTTAACTTGTATTTGTCTAGCAAATTGTCCTTTGTAGTAAAATTTCCACTAAGGTTTTCCGCAAAATTCATCTATTGTTTGTTCAGTCATTCTGTGGGGTTTTCCCCTTTTTGTTGCTAACAGTGCTTATTAATTTTTTTTCTTCATCATTCTGCTATTGCAAATATAATTTATCAATATATTTAAAGCACTATCTATTGATTATTATTTTGGTGCTTTTCATGTCACTAAAGTATGTATGATTTTCTTTATATTTGTGCTTACACTATTAGATTTTTTCTTCTTAAATTCTAGAACAGCTATTAAATTTTGAAATATTTTCTTCTTAACATGTTTGTTGAGGTTATAAATTACTCTGCAAGCACTCTTTTACTTGCATCCTATCCATTTCGATGTTTTGCTCACCTCTAAATAGCCATTGAAAGATGAACTGTTTACGACTGTGTTTACTGGAGATATATATATATATATATATATATATATATATATATATATATATATATATATATATATATATATATACAATTAGTCAATCTTAATTGGCTAATTGTATAGTTCAGTTATGTATCTGTACTAATTCACTGAGAAGTGTGTGTTTAAAATTCCACCAAAACTGGGGAACTATAAATTTCTCATTGTATTCTTTTTTTTAAAGATTGTTATTAAAATATAGCTAACATACAATATGATATTAGTTTCAGCTGTGCATCATAGTGATTCAACAGTACCCACCTAGCCCATTGTATTCTATTAACTTGTACTTGATAGCTACATTGATAGGCACATATACCTTCAGATTATCATGCGTTCCTTTTGTAAGTGAATCCTTTTACCATTATATTATGGTTTACCTTTTCCCATATAAGGTTTTTTTCCCCATAAAGTCTATTTTATATAACATAAATATTACTACATCAAATTTTTCCTGATGAATATTTTTACAATAAATTTTTCTGTACCACTATACATGTATTCTTTCACTATTTTTAAGTATATATACTGTAAACAACATATGACTGATTTTTTTGAAATATTTTAAAATTTTAACAAAATTTGAAACCACAAAGAATTTTTTTTCTGAATGATTTGAGAGTTGGAAACATCATGCCCATAACCCCAGAATACTTTAGTGTGTGATTCCTACAGAGCATCTGCCTACATACAGGCAATACAACTATTAAAATCAGGAAATTAGCATTGAGCAATGCTATGATTTAATCCACAATCTCTATTAAGATTTCAGCAGTTGCCCAATAATGTTCTTTATAGCAAAATTATACAATCCAAAGCCACACATGGCATTCAGCAGTGTCTTTTTTTCTCCTTTAATCTGAAATAGTTCCTCAGGCTCTCCTTGATATTCATGACCTTGATGCTTTCAAAATTAAAAGCAACTATTAGAGATATTGTAGAATGTCCCTAAATTTAAGGTTCATCTGATGATCCCCATTAATTAAATTCATTTGGGGAAGGAATATCACAGAATTGATGCTGTATTCTTATAATATTCTACCAGATAGTACACAATTTCAATTTGTCCTATTACTGTAGGGTTAACTTTTATCATTTGATAAAATTGGCATTCTCCAAGTTTCTCCACTCCAAAGTTATTTTTCCCTTTGTAATTAACAAACTTTGGGACTAAGTCAATATTACATTCCTCACGAACACTTCAACCACTAGTTTTAGCATCCATTGATGTTTTGTGACTGAATTGATAGTATAATGGTTGCCAGATGAGTCTTAATTTCATCATTCCTTAGAATTTCTTAATTGATATTCTATTGTAACAAAGAATTCTCTTCTCCCCATTTATTCATGTACTTATTTATTTATAGCCATATGGACAAATGGCTTCCTATTTTATTCAATGGATTATAGTCCATTATTATCATCATTTGAATACTCAAATCATGTCAATATTTGGCTAATGGGGGCCTCGTCAAGCTGCTTCTGTCTACATCGTTTTCGGAGTACTTTCTTACTTTCTGGCTTAATAAGATTTACCATGCCCACCTTGTACTTTGCTTACCCCAGCCTTGAAAGCAGGCATTTTTTCCAAGGATTCACAGATCCTTACAGTTCAGAACTGTATTTAGAAACTAAGATCTGTGTGCTCAGTATGCCCATTACTTTTGGGATTTCATTACTCAGGCCTCTCACTGGATATAAGCAAGGAATATATGTAAGAATATCCATATCCATTTATATCTATTTACTATCCATCTATCTTTATCTAGATCTATAATCATATACACATCCATATTTATTACAAAGTAAGTTCACACTAGTATCTCCAATTCCAGTCCAACACTATAAGGTTAATTCCAGTTTTATTTTCTCCTTTCTGTATTTGTAACCCCATTCTATCATAGTGAGAAATCTGACCCCACTGTATTACTCCACTCAGGCTACCATAGCATAGACTGAGTGGCTTAAGCAACAGAAATTTATTTCCTCACAGTTCTAAAGGCTGGGAAGGATGAGATCAAGGTGCAGTCCAATTGGGTTTCTCCTGAGAACCCTCTTCCTGGCTTGTGGTAACTGTACACAGCAAAAAAAAAAACTAATAAACCTTCCTAACACACTTACCACAGAATTCATTTCAAATTTTCATCTCCTCAGCTCTAGTTCTATCTGTACATTATTGTCCTCTGAATGGCTTTGCCTCCCACTTTCTGATAAGGTATCCACATGAATTTCTTCAAATCCCTTCCCCTTCACAAACATTTTTGTATTATTACTTTGTCTTTACTTATTTTCTTTCCCTCCTTCTTTCTCTCAGAGATCAAAATATCTCTCAAATGACAATTCTTTTATTATTATTATTGTTAGTTTCAGGTGCACAGAACAATGCAATAGTTATCCTTTTCACCCTCACAAAGTAACAACCCCCATCCCCCATCTACTGCCCTCCCACCCCCGATATCATGCTTATCTATTACAATTCCATTGACTCCATTCCCACTCTCTACTCCACGTCCCATGACTATATGTATATATAATTATAGTTGACATACAATATTATTCAACATCAGCTTCAGAGATACAGTGCGGTGGTCAGGCCTCTACACCGTCTATGAAGTGGTCTCCCTAACTCTTATACTTATGCCTTTGTTGTCTTTTCTTCCTGTCTCTCTGAACCTTTGTTCCAGAGGGGGTCAAAAAAAATCCCTCTTCTAATTTGCAATACAATCTCCTTGTTCATTCCCCTCTCTTCTCTTTCTCCCTCTGTCTCCTAATTCAATCTACAAATATTGTCATGCCTAAATATTCTAAGCTAAGTTCTGCTACTCTTTCAAGCTATTAATCAGATTTGCCCCCTTACTTTTGTTTTTACCATCCCGACTGTTTTTCCAAATAAACTACAGAAGGTGCCAAAAAAGCATACATTTTTGTATACATTGTATACAAAGAAAAAAAAACTGTATTAAAATTGTAATACAATGAATGACATTTGATTAACACCTTCTTTTGAGCAAACATCATACTACTCATTGCTACCGTAATTCAATTCAACTTCGAAAAGTAATGTGAGATAACATCTTTTTAAATGTGTATACATTTTATTGGCACCCCAGGTATACTGTGTTAAGTTCTACTCTTAAACCACTGTTAGTCCCTTGAAATATGACTTCAGCTTTCACTCTGCTGAAACTGCCCTTTCAAACATCAATAATGTACAGACAGAAATCAATAATGTGTAAACAAACTGCCATTGCTAATTTTTTTTCTTTTTTTTTTTTTTTAGTTTACTTTCCATTCTCTCTGTCTTTCGGAGGCATCAAGGATTGTTGACCAATAATTTCTTCTGGACAAGAATCATCCTGGTTCTTTTTCTATCCATGTAACCACTCCTTAAATCTCTGTTTATCTGGATCTTGCCATTCCCTAATCCTAGATTTTGCAAAAGGATGTAGGTAGCTTTTGCTTTTTCCTCTATGAATTTAAAAAAAAAGCCAGCAAACCAACAATGGTTCCCATCACAAACAAAATAAAATCCAATAATGCTTAACTGGATTTCCAAAGCTCTGAAATCACCTATTATAAGAAACCACCTGATTCTAAAACTCTGTATTATTAATTCTTCATCTGCACCCTCACAGTTCTTTGCATGTCTTTACCATCTTTTTCAATATGTATTACAATTATCGATTTATATATGTACTCAGTAGACATTTTCCTATTAAGGCACATACAAGATCTTTTTCTTATCTATGACACTTGTCAGAATACATTGCAAAGTAGGTACTCAATAAATGTGGGATAAATAAATAATTACCCCAAACATGACCATCTGATCTCCCAGGTCACAGGAGATTGCAGCCCATAAACTGAAAGAAGAAAATAACTGTTGGAGAAAACACATTATATCGTTGAGGGAAAAAAAAGACACTGAAATTTTTACACACAATATAGTATTAGATAACCAATTGTGAGCCTAAGTCAGTATGAACACGTTAAATACAATGGGGGCCCTACTCTACCATGCATAAAAATTAATTCAAGATGGATCATAAACCCAAACATAAAAGCTAAAACTATAAAGGTTTTAGAAAGAAACATAAGAGAATCTCTTTGTGAGCTGGGGCTTGGTCTGTAAGCTTCTTAGAGAGATTACAGAAAGCAATAACCATTCAAAAAATCCAACAAATTTGACTTTATCATGTTTTAAAAAGACTACTCATCGAAAGATATTCTTAAGGAGATAAGTGAGCCATTCATCTCATATTGGGAGAAAATATTTGCAAAACATACATCTGACAAAGCACTATTATACAGTGTAAATAACTTCCAGCTCCATAATAAACAAAAGTACAAAAATAAGATTTAAGAATGGCCAAAAAGTCCATGAAAAACTGTTCAACATCATCAGTTATTATAATTAAATGTCAGTTAAAATTAAAATACCACTACACACTGACCAGAATGACTAAAATTAAAGGATATAACAACAACAGATATTGTCATTGGAGCACCTGCAATTCTCATGTATTTTTGGTGGCACTAGTACAACCACTTTGGAAAAAGTAGAACAGCTTATAAAACAAAACATATAGAGAGGGTGCCATAAAAATGTATAGACATTTTAAGAAAGGAAAACTATTAAAATTGTAATACTCAATATATACCAATAACAAAAGATAAATACAAGTCACATTTGACTTCTGCAATTACAAGAGGTGCTCAGAGTGGTTACCATCAGCGCCCAGACACTTCTGATTATGGTGAACTACTGCTTGAGCAACGCTGACCAAAGTGTCCACTTGTATACTTTTTTTTTGGCACCTCTGGCACATACTTTGTGACCCAGCAAGTTCGTCCCTAGATATTTACCTAAGAGAAATGAAAACATAAATTCACCCAAAAATTTAAAGCACAGACACTTTCCTGATAATGGCCAAAAACAGGAAAAAGCTAAGTGTCTACCAATAAGAGAACGGATAAACAAACTGTGGTATATTCAGTACTCTGAGCATTGAAAGGAAACAAATGCTGATGTACCAAACATGAATTAAACTAAACTATATTATGCTGGTGAAAAGATTTTTTTAAAAGCCACACACAAAAGAGAACATTCTATACAATTCCATTTACATGAAATTCTAGGATGACAAAACTATAATAACAGAAAGAAGGTCAGTAGTTGCCTCTAAAATGATGGGAGTAAAGATTGACTGGCAAGCATCATGAGCAAATTTCTGGTTGATGATAATTTTCTGTGTCTGGAAATGGATCTAGATTACATTCGTATGTTTTTACAGATGCAAAAACCCAGCAAATATACATTAATAATTGTATACTACATTGTATATAAATTATTTGTTAAAAGTAAAAACTTGTAAAGTGTGACACTAATAAATCTGATAGTATTTAAGTATCAAAATCTAGTTAAGTATGCTAAAATATTTAGGAGGAAATATTACTACAATTTACTTTGAAACTCATCCAAAATTAGTTAGATGAAAGTGAAGGATTGAAATATGGGTACATATGTGTTCAAGAAAATATAGTAAAATGTTAATGATAGACACTATGTGGCAAGTATATAGATGCTCAATGTAAAATTCTTTTAATTTTACTATTGGGAAAAACACAATGGGGGACTAAAGTACTGTGTGGGAGGAGACTTTTTATCATATGTCCTTAACAATTGTTTGAAGTTTTTGCCAT
The DNA here is from genome assembly GCF_001890085.2 of Hipposideros armiger. Lineage (NCBI taxonomy): Eukaryota > Metazoa > Chordata > Mammalia > Chiroptera > Hipposideridae > Hipposideros > Hipposideros armiger. The sequence continues at coordinate 1,081,309 of NW_017731701.1, forward strand.
AGGCAAAATATATATTGCTAAAGATGAAACATTGTCATATTTACATAACTAATTTATCTATGAAATCAAATAGTACTAAAAATAATATTTAGAAAACTGTGGTTGGCTAATAAGGTGTCCAATTATTCATTTAGAGCAAATGAGATGCAATTTTTCCAAACTGAACTTAGAATTGTTCAGTATTTGGGGATTGTGTCTATAGGAGAAGGGGGAAAATAACATTCACAAGTTCTCAGCTCTGTGTGTGTGCGTGTGTGTGTTTGTAACAGTTCTAGGCTTTTACTAAACTTCTTGGGTGCTTTTACATGGATTAATTCTTGAGTTTTTCTAAAGCCCCACTTAAAACTAGACAGCAAGTATATCCCTCAAACAGAAAGCCAGCAATTTATTTCTTAGAATTCCTCTCCTTTCCATCTGTCTCCACTCCTACTATTTCCTTACCCCTTCTCTGTAGCCTATTCAATTTCATCCAGTTGTCCCTTGTTTCTGAAACATTTTCTTTGTGTGAAGACTAAATCCCCATTTCCTCCTTTTTGATCTCCATTTAGTCTTGATTACAAACTAACTGAATTATGGTCAGTATTACTTAGCTCCTTCCTCCACCCACTCACCTTTATGAGACCAGTCACATCTTCTGCTTTTAAAAAGCAGTTCTGATGATAGCCCACTTTACACGATTGCTTTAACATGGATTTTTTTTTAATCCTATAGTATATATGTTTCTAGAGTAAGTAAACACTGAGAGAGAAAACCCAGGGATCCCTGAAAACTTTTAGTATGCTGAACTTTAGTTAAGTATGTAAAAATGCTCTAGAATAACATTCAAGAAGAGTTTTATGATGTTAAAACTCTTTGTTCTCTTCTTCTATTAGGAGACTAATCAGTGGTTGGTCAAACCAGGGAATGTTAAGCTTTCATGCCTCTCTGATTTGAAAGTAATTCTCTAATTATAAATAATGTTATTTAACACCTTTACAATTCAGGAAACAGAGCTAGATAAATGGAAAGATACCAACTCTTCCCATTTTTTTTCTAGCTAAAGTCCCATTCCTGAAATCCCTTTCCTACAGCTATTTAGAGAAGTTCTGTAATCAGTAAAGGTACCTAAACTGAAACAGTATAAAATCTTTTCTGACTTTAGCTACTACATAAAAACATGGAACCGTAAATGTTGAGGCTAAACAGAGTGACGCATCTAGTCCAGTATTTTCTAAATAGCTTTATGCAGATCTTTCATTCTATAGAATTATGTGGTGTGTTTCCTTGTTTAGATAAGGTGGGAGGTGCTGGATTCAATCAAATGCAAGCCTAGAATAAACTAGGGTTAATTTTAGTGATCACTTTGAAAGAGTAACTCATTTTTTCTGCTGTCATTTTATTTGCAAAGAGGCAAAATGATTAGCCTAGACTCTGAGTAATAAAATTAGGGACACAACATCAGTCTTCTGATCCCAAGACCAGGGCTATTTACACTACATCCCAATACATCCTATTAATTTAATAATGTAGCCTAATATGATATCCAGAAATGTTTGCAGACTACACCCTGGTAATGCATCTGACATTTTCTTTTCCCTCTTCACAAGAAAGCAAATCAGATATTTTATCTTTTAGGATATTCTGGGGCTTATCTACCAAAACATGAACATTGTCAGGAAAAAGTTAACTAAAGATTATTAAAATAAAAAGTCCCTCTTCTCCTTTCCTATGAAAAACACAAAAAACAAACAAAAAAGCCCACGTAAAGCAGCTCACAAAGTTCCTGCAAGTAGAAAACATCCTTCTTTTATCAAAAACAAAGATTTTAGTTAGAGTTAAACCTTCAAAATAAAGGACCGACTAAAAGGCAATGGTGCAATTTCTCCTATTCCACATCATATGAAAAATAATCTGGTTATTTCCTTAATAAGAAGCCAACAGAAAAATCACACTTTAGCAATGTCTCTGGTGAAGATCTGCACAGGTTAATGCAAAAAATGTTGTCAGTATCAAGCTGGCAGAGGTCATTCCTAAAGAGCCCAAGCAGATAGATGCTCAACCAATAAGAGGAAGGCTTTAAGAGGTGTGATAAAAAAAAATATGGTAAATGTTGAAATTTAAAAAGAAAAAAAATTATTACAGCAGAAGACACATTGCCATTAACCCCCCTCAAAACACTCCCCCTTGCTTCAAACTTATCCCATTGTTCTTGCTACTTTCTGAAGCAGTTCTGGAAGTCCTCTTTCCTATGTGTCTTTAGTTGTGTTGTCCTGGCTGCCTCATTATCCTGAATTGATTCAAAACGTTTTTCTTTTATGGTCATTTTGACTTTGAGGAAGAGCCAGAAGTCACACAGTGTCAGATCCGGTAAATAATGTGGATGAGGACACACCATAATGTTTTTATTTGACAGAAATTGCCCTACCAGAAGGGTCGTGTGACACGGAGCATTGTCATGATGGAGGATGAAGTCAAGACACTCACGAAAGAGGACTTCCAGAGCTGCTTTAGAAAGTGGCAAGAACAAGGGAATAAGTGTGTTTGAAGCGAGGGGGAGTATTTTGAGGGGCATTAATGGCAACGTGTCTTTTACTACAATAAATTTTTATTTAAACATTCATCCTATTTTTCTATCACACCTCGTACAGAGAGTAATTAAAAGATTCTCTATTACACATCTTCCAATTGTAAAGTGATTAGAATTTCTCAAATTATTATCATTATTATTGTTTTTTAACTGAGCCATCCTGCTACCTGTTGGCAGCTCATCAGCAGCTCAGCTCAGGCCTGGCATTGAACCGCTGTTGCTCAGAGCTCGCACTCTTGAGCAAATTCTTAATCAACTGAACCACTCGGCTGGTCCTTTCAAATTATTTTTATTTCAGTAAGAAACATTTTCATAACCAAGACTATCATTTTACATTTTGGCAAATAAATGTTAGCAGAAAAGATTATTCTACCAAAGATATCATTAAAATAAACTCTAATTTATTCTAGCCCCCTTTTTAGTCCCTGAAAGTTGCCTTTCAATGCTTATTCGATGCCCCAAGCACCAATGGTAAAAAGTACCGTCCTGTTCCAAAATGGGTTTCCAGCTAGGGTTGACTAGAATATGACTCAAATGAATTTAGATTCATTCTGACCTTAAAAATGATTCAGTAGCAGTCTCCATTGTTAGATTAAAAATGGATGCTGTATCATTACAAAGCTAACTGAAAAAATACGAGAAGAGATGTAGCTATTTTCCCATGTTTGTTATTCTTTTAAAAAAAATAATGTTCAAGTCCATATTGACTCCTGTGATATAGTCTTCCAGGTAACCAACTAAAACTGGATTTTTTGCTTAATCAACCAGGCTAATTAAGGCTTCTGTTCTGATCTTTGGATGACAAGGCAGTGTGTGGCTTCAATCAAATTGCTGGTTGACTCTTCCATGGGCCTAAATCATACCCAGTAATGTAATCAAACCAGTGTGGCTAAATTATACACCATATATCAGTAAATGGCTTTTCTAGGTCACTAGCCTACACACAATCTGGCATAAAGTATAGCAGATAAAAAGAAATGTTTTAACATTTCCAAGAAACTCACATGCATTACTTAAGGTTTTAACTAATAAGAAACTATTAGAAGAAAAAAAAGGGAGACATGAAAGCATAACAACATTCTGTCCATCCCAAACATCATTAGCTGCAATCTTTAATCAGGCACTCACTCCAGTGACTGGGCGGTATAGCCACCCTCCCAGAGGGAAGTCAGCCGCAGACCAAGAATGAGAAAACCAATTTGAAAAAAAAAGAACCTGAATGATAACTGAGCCCAGATGGGGAAAAGAAAGGTTAACTCTGGAACTGGTCTTATTTAAAGGCCACCAGTAAATTTCAGCCACAGAAAAACTTGGCCAAACAGGGAAAATGCTGTGTTTTTCCTCCCCATAGTAAAAAAGGAAATGAACTTACTCAATTGGACCCACCAGCAGTCTTTTCCCAAGTTTTAGTGTACATCATAAGGTCCATGAGCAGGAGTTATAGGCTAAATACTGCACTAGGGCAGGGTAGGAAAGGAGCAGCTGTTTCCTATTATTTGCATATATTTTTCTTACGGGTAAAAATGTGGGCGGAGTGCCATGGTGTACTGCTGTGCAGACCTCCCAAAATGGCAAGGGCAGAGCACTGGCTTGCCTCTGCTACCATCAAGGATGTAATCAACAAGGTATCTATCCAAAGAAACTCCAGCAGAAACAGAACCTGTAGCTCAGCCATTAGCATACAGCTCTATAAAAGCAGAAATACATTGAGGGACAGCTTTTTAAAAGCACATTTAAAAACTTGATTACAAATAATACCAAGGAGAATTGGAAATATAATTAAACATCATTCAATCTTTATAAACCTATTTAAGTTACTTAACATTTTAAATGTCATGAGCTATGGCTAAAATAGGCATCACTAACACCATGACTTGGCAAGGAGGACAACAGAAGAGATAAATACCCAAACCTCTCTCTCATCATCTCACAGATCTCCTATACATACTTCCTTTTGCACATGCCCATTTGGAAGTGGAATGAGGGGCGGGGGTGGCGGTGGGGGGGCAAAGCAGCCTCAGGGATATAGAAGGAAGAGTAGAGGATAGATCTGGAGGGGTAATAAAGAATGGTCGCCGGCAAGCTCCTGTAGACTCTGCCCTCAACACAACAGTAAGAGTGAGCCTTTTTAAATATATGTTAGAGGGGTCAATCTCTCTTCAGCTAAAAACCCTCCAATGGCCTTCCATTGTATCAAGAAGAAAACTAGAATGAATTACAGACTTACATTTAAGACATGAAACCATAATAAAATTCCTAGCAGAAAACAGGCAATAAACTCTTTTACATCGGTCTTAGCAATATATTTTTGGATATGTTTCCTCAGGCAACTGCAACAAAAGCAAAAATAAACAAATGGGACTACATCAAATTAAATAACTTTTACAAAGTAAAGGAAATCATGAAGAAGGAAAAAAGACAACCTACTGAGTGGGAGAAGATATTTGCTAATGATAAATCCAATAAGGGATTAATATGCATTATATATAAAGAACTCATAGAAATCAACATAAAAAATGCAATTTAAAAATGGGCAGAGGACCTGAGTAGACATTTCTCCAAGAAAGACATGCAAAAGGCCAGTAGACACATGAATAGATGCTCACCGTCACTAATCATCTGGGAAATGAAAATCAAAACCATGATGAGATATCACTTCACACCTATCAGAATGGCTATTATCAAAAAGAACAAGTGTTGGCAACAATGTGGAGAAAAGGGAACTCTTGTGTACTGTTGGTGGGATTGTAAACTAGTGCAGCCACTTTATAAAACAGTATGCAGATTCCTCAAAAAATTAAAAATAGAACTACCTTATGACCCAACAATTCCACTTCTGGATATTTTTTTATCTGAAAAAAATGTAAACAACTCAAAAAGATATTTTCCCCCCTACGTTTATTATTTATTGTAGCATTGTATATAATAGCCAAGACATGGAAGCAACCTAGGTGTCCATAGATAGGTGAATAAATAAAGATATGAGATACACACACACACACACACACACACACACACACACACTGGAATATTACTTAACCATAAAAAAGAATGACATCTTGCCATTTGTGACAACATGGGTGAAACTAGAGAGCAGTATGCTAAGTAGAATAAGTCAGAGAAAGACAAATACCATATAATTTCACTCATGTGTGGAATCTAACAAACAAATGACCAAAAAAAATGAAACAGAAATAAACTCATAGATACAGAGAACAAACTGATGGCTGCCAGAGGAGAGGAGGGGGTATGGGGTAGGTGAAAAAGGTGAAGGGGAATATAGTCAATAATATTGTGATAAGTTTACATGGCGACATATGGTTACTAGACTTAGTGAGGAGATGACATTGTAAGATATATAAATGTTGACTCACTATATTGTCCACCTGAAACTAACATAACATTGTATGTCAACTATACTTAAATTTTTTTAAATAAATAAAGTGGCACTGCTAAAGAATAGACTGATCTTACTTAAGAACAGTGGAAAAGTGTCACACAGATAATTGCTTAAATAATATAATCTCTGTGAAACTTGCATCAATTTCCACAAGAAAATTTTCCTCTTCCCCTCTGTTCTTCTATCATTTTGTATTTGGATGGATCATATAAAATTATCAATATTCAACCATTTCTCCACACACAAAAAAGATAAATCTATGTATCTATTGCAGGATTTCATGCTTGGCTATTGTAATTATTATACTATTTAAATGTCTGTCTCAGACTGTGATTTCCTTAAAATCAGAAAACTTTTTTATTTATCCATGTATCTCTAGGACCTAGATAGTGCCTAGTCCATTATGAGAACATAAATTTTTTTAATTATTTAAATACCTTTTTAAGTATGAAAAAATGTGTGGCTCTAGCATGTGAGCACACCATTACTTAATACATTAAAAACATTTCTAAGAAATCAAGAATGACACTGACTCAAATCTGTCTTGATCATCTTTACTGTAGATTAAATATTTGATAGGAATAAGATGATGCTGAGAAATCAGGGAAACCAAACCAAACCAATAAGAAAGATCAGAGACAGAAACTAGGCTTTTCAACCATAACTAGATATCAACATAGATATCTGGAAATATCCAGGGCCCTTGTCCTGTATTTCATGTGACAAATATTTGATCTGTAAGCTTCAGATTTTCAATTAAAATAGAGGTTTACTATTAAAAATATTAGGAGTTATTAGCAACATGTATAATTAATTAGGATGTTTTAAAATGTGGATCCTCACCACTGCTATATCTTTTATTTGGAAAAACATAAACCCCATAACCATTCCTACTAAAGAAAGGAATTTAAACCTCAAAAATCTAATTGTATTTAAGCAATATTAAGGAAAGGAATTTTGACTTAACAAACATGAAGATAATAAAACCTAATTTTATAGAATAATGTTTGGCCTTGAATCTTACTACGTCAAAGAAAATGAAACACTAATAAGATATTGCAATAAAATCTACATGATTATAGACAAACATTTAGGCCAGAAACAATTGTGTATGTTGGGTTAGGCAACACCAAAATAATAGCAGAATGGTATCCCTATGGCTACCAACCCCAATTATACATTTTTTAAGTCTGTCTTTTAAATAAAAAATTTCTCTTATGTTAATGGAAGTTCTCTGGACCAAATTCTCATTCTCCGGACCAAATTCTCATTTGCCTTCGTATACATAGTCAAAGCAGTTAGCCAAAATGTGTTACAAAAACCTGAGTGAGAGTGTAAGGGAATTTATAATAATAATAATGTTGCAAATATGATTAACTGTCATTGACATTGGATACTTTTTCCTGATAATAGGAAACTAAGAAATAATTTCCTTCAGATATAAAACTGGTGGTGACTTAATAATTACTATTAACACCGGAAATTACAAATTGTACTAAATGATTCATTTGTTAAAGATGCAGCCAGAAAAGAAACTGAATTTTAAAGCCCAAACTTGGATCACGGATTCCCGTAAAATATCTCAATACTGGTTTGATACATTATATAACAAGAAGTGTTATCCTCTTTTTATCTTTAATCTTGATTTTTTTAAAAAAGTGAGACGATCTTAAAAGAGTTATTTATGGGTCCCCATTGAAAATATGTGATCTCTATGGAAGTAATTATAATGAATCTGTCAATAACATGAAATGTCAGTGTAGAGAAGACACCATGCAACCAGAAGCACCATCTTGCTGGCTGTTCTCTCTGTTCTGCAAAGCTCTAAAGGTACAGGCTCCAATAACAAAAGAGAAAAAGACTCCCTGGGACACTGGGTCACAGAGCTTCACAAGGCCACCAGCTATAATCCCAAAAGTCTCAGTTTAGAAAAGGTTGTATTTCTTTAACTTTCTTTATATTGTGCCCAACTCAATGCAGTAGACATGAGGATGTTTCACGAGGAGTTCAGGATGACAGTGAGCAAAATTAAGCTGTGAGATGTTTCCTGTCTACTGTAGTTTAATTTTTTATATATAAATTATTTTTAAAAGAAATTTTAAAATGTTAGCCAATATTGTATATTCATTTTAACTAATTTATGGGTTTTTTTGTATAATGCAGCTATGTAATGATTTTTGTAGAATAAATTATAATGTGTCACACTGTCATGAAAAGTTTCTTCTTTTTCTGTGAGCCTTTGGAGACACTGAATGAGGTAGATTCTAAGCTTCAGCCTTACTCTCAAATTATGTTGCTATGAAACATTCTTTTCAGGGTCGAAAAGCCCACCTTATAACCCCAAGCTCTTGTGTCTTCTCTCCCTATTTTAACTCTGATGCTCACAGTACTTCTGTCTTCTGAAAGGTGAAAGGGAGTTGTCGGAGAGGAAATTCTTAAAATTAACAACCCCAAAACCCTAGACCTTGAGCCCACAAATATGAAAAAACATTGTTGCCAAATTGACACCAGTCACAAAAGACTTTGAAAATTAATTCAAAAAGAGTTTGCACATGTTGTCAGATCCCTGAATATTACTGCCCTGATCCAAGGGAGCCATTATGAAGGAGTCAGAAATCCCCTCTAACAAGCAAATGATTATGGGCGGAATGAACTGAATTGATTGGAGTGGACATTTGACATCTGGGCATACTTCCCCATGCCTTGAGTAAAGAGATAGTTCCTGTTTTCTGTAAACCCAACTACTATTTCCTGCAAGAACTTTCCCTCCAGCAGATTTACTATGGAGGGTGGGCAGCCTGAGACTATATCAGGCATGGCGCATGCCAAAACTCACACTATGGGTGACCCACATGCACATTTTAAAAGTGTATGTACAGTCATATACAAGGGCAATCTGAAGATCAGAGGATGTTTATATTCCTGCTTCTTAATTGTCTGGAAAAAGACAGCAGTGATTCACACACTAACCACGCATACATAAAACAGATCCCCCCTTTTGCCTTCCCAACTACTCCCAGAACATAGGCACAAAAGTGATTTTTGTCATCAGCCATATCCTAGGTTTCTTTCTCCCAACAAGCATGCAGCTTTTCAGAGAATTATCTCATCACTCCATTGAAAAGTAGAGCAAAGAAGTAAAACCTTACCAAAATATCTGGCAAGTCTACAGCGACCAACCTGCGGCCCTCCCCTACGATACTTCCATGATCAGTGAAGAGTAATGCAGTCAATAAGGCCAAGGAAAGGAAAAACATGCCCTGGCTTTGAAATTCAGATAAGGTGGTTTTATGGTTTTAATTACATTGTAATAACTACATAGAAATAAATATACTCTTCCTGTTTTAAGTTAGGTGAACATCTGTCGTAAATAACTCCAATGCTCTTTCTTTTGTAAACTAATTACACAATAGGCCCTATAAATTCATGGTGTTAGGACACAGAATTTAATTATATAATTCACTTAACCAAAGTTTCGCTCTTACTTCAGTGCAGTTCACAGTTCTCCATTTTCACAAGACGTAGCAGGAAAGTGTTACATAATGCTCATGTGAATTTCAGGTTAAAAGGGAAAAATAAAGAAAAGCTTTGTGACTGTACATTTCTATCTCTCTCTCTCTTTCCACCTGAACAAGGTGAACTAAGGCTATTTATTCCGAAGAAAAGCTAAAGTCATCATTCAATTTAAAATACTGCTATTATTTTTAAGTCACTTAACCTATAAGTGAATTGCTTTTCTGAGTTCTGTGGGAAGAATAAGGATCATGTAGTATTTATTCATCAATCAGTACTCACTCATTGCTTATTATATGCCAGAGAATAGGTTATATGCTAAAACTATAAAAACAGAAGTCCTCATTATGTCAGCCAAAATTATATAAATTATTAGCATATGTTCTTGTAAAGGATGTATATACACCATATTATGGGATCCCAAAGAAGCCACTCCTGGAGGGAGTCATGAAGGCCTTCTGAAAGGTATCATATGAAGCATACCCTCAGGTTGCTTGCAAGGAGCAGAGACTCAGCATGTGTTGACTCAGATTTACTGAATGTGTATAGATTCACAGTAACTACAATTAGAAGTAGAAAGTCACTTGAAACCAAAAAGCCCTAGGTACCAACAACCTTCACTGTCCTTTTGCAAGGGAGTCATAACTTGATGACTTGGCTTTGCTTTATATTCCTGCTGTATGGCCTTCTCCATACTGACAGTTATCTTGCTATACACTAACCACTTACTAATAGTCAAACATATCCATATTTTCTAGTCCAGATCCTACAGGGTACCAGAGTATTGGACAGAACCCTTCATACAAGGCTATTTCATAGCCACCAGCCAATCTGAAGATGGACTGTTTTGGGGTTTGGTCCACTCCCGATCTAATCACTAGCATCTCCCATACAAGGACCACTCATAGTGTCATTGAGTAGGGCACTAATGAGCAAGGCAATTTTTCCTAGAAGGGCAAGTTGAAAGTGGTAGGCATTGAAACTAAAAGTAGGAACTTGAGTTTTCTACGATGTTAAGATTATAAGTGTCATGTCTAAGTAACGCTGTTTATATAGTTATAACAATAACAATGTTGACAATAACTACGAGTTATAAAAACTCTACTATGTTCCGGTTACTGTGCTAAGTACATAATCAAGCCTAATACTCAAAACAATTACAAACATCAAGTCTATTAGTCCCATTGAATAGAGAATAAAACAGATGTTCAGAGGGGTTAGGTAACAAGGTCAACTTGTTCATATTTGTCAAATTCAGTATTCAAACCTGGGTATACCTGGTCCCAAATATCTGTCCCTTTCCACTGCTGCATGCTGATTATTTGGAGCCTTGAAAGAACCTGGTGATTTTTGTGACTGTAGACTTGGATTTGATGAGAGTAATAGGAAGTTAAACTAGAGTAACAAAAGTGGGCCATTTTTTTTAACTCCTTGGGTGGTTATACTAATAGTTTACAATTGTCTTATAGAAGTGTCCTGGAAAGTGACAAAACAGCAGGGTGGACAGAGATTCACAGTAAAGAGACTTAGGAGGCAAGTGAATTATTAGTCCCAGTGAGCAACTTGAATGTCTGAAGTAAAGCAGCCACCATGAGGCAACTGAGGAGGAAAAGATTTGGTGCCAACCTTGGAAGCAAAGGGAAGTGTGTGGAAAGCCAACGTTGATGGTGCAAGGAGAGGAGGAGAAGCAAATGAAAGAACTTGAGAAAGAGTATCCAGAAAGAGAGGAAAGAATAATATCATGGAACCTAGGAGAGAACAACGTTACAAGACAGTGGAAATAGTTACGAGTGTTAAAGGATTCAAAGTGGTCCATCAGAATAAGGACCTAAATGGAAAGCTGGTAACAAACAAAATAACTCGCTTCCCACTAGGCTGATTAGAAAATATTAAGTAAAAACAAACAAAAAATCCTGCGGAAAGTACTTGCAATGACTTTTCCTATGTAGTTTTCAGGAATTTTCCTTCTCAAAGTCAAGGTTGTTTGTATAGAAACTACTAATCCTTCAGTGATGGAAATCTTCCTCCAGAGCCATAGAACTATGACTATGCTACTAAAGAAAAGTTCCACGCAGGGCATATGTCAACACATAGCTCCAAGTCCAGTGTATCCTATGCCAGGCTGAAAGTCATCCATGTCTAAATTTCACATATTTTCTCTCCAAAGGTTATTGTATGTTAACCCATGAAAATTAATAGTCAACAATATCTACCTTCTGATTTCAAAAGCTTCCAGAATATTATCCAAATAATGAAATACCTGAAATGACTTGAGAAACTGATAATGCTGTTTTGTTGATTAAAAAGACAAATGGCTGTTTCAGTGTATTATTCTTCGTTGTTCTTCTCACATAGATTAAAGCCATAGGATATTTTTAATTTCAAACCCTTCATATATTCATATTACTCCATGTGGGGTTGTTGGGAGGGTGAGGGAGGATCGAGGTAGTCATTAGTGCTCTTCACCAAATATTTAGGGCTCTCCTTCCAGAAACATGGCAGGATTTGAATTTTCTGCTCCCCTACAGTTATGTGTGATTCACCTTAGCAAATGAAATGTGACAAATGCCAGTCTTAAGTGTATGCTTCAAGAACAAGAACACGATTCACCATGCTCCTCCTTGCCTCTGCCACAGCAACTCGCAAGTTTCCAGGCTCTCTCAGCCTGGGATCCAAGGGAGAATAACATGGACCAGAATCTCTAGTCAAACCAGGATGGACATGTAACATAAGCAAGAAATCATTTCGGTGGTTTAAATCCACTGAGATGTGGGTATTGTTGGTTACTACAGAATAATCTAGTTTGCCTGAATAGAAATAGTGTATATAGTCTGTGCTGTGGTGAAGAAGATGTGCTAAAGGAACAAGAACAGAGGTTTGGTAGAACTTCATCATCATAAATGGAACTCTAAATCAGAGATGACTTTATTCTATTCATGAAAGGTAGATCCTGGATAAATAGCACATAGGGATGGGCTATGCCATACACATAGGTATGCCAAAGTAAGAGGGCAAGGCAAGGCTACCTGTAATCATTCACCGTGGAAAACCACAATAACACCCAAATACTACCTATATGGGAAGAGACTCGCCGTGTAATTTCTTACAACCACAAGAGAACAAGAACCAAATTGTACATCTTGGTAAAAGATGTCACATGGTAACACCATGGAGAAGTAGCAGTCCTCACAGATTTTATGATATGGATCAGTAACATAAGGGATTGCTTAGGACCTGTAAGTCTTCCAACTTTCATTGATTTTTACCAGTTAGTAAGGATAAATTTTACTCTGTGACCTCAAAATTGGCAAGCATGGTTTCAGCCAAAGGCGATACTTTCATCATATGGTTAAAAATATACATATTGGTTTGTCAATTTCTTCATTGCATACAATGCATTTTAAATTTTGTGAATTTTAAAGACTAATTTCTTTCTAAAATTTTGGAAGAAATTGATAACTTAGAAAATTTTATCTTAATGCTAAAGGAAGTTTAGGAAGCAATAGATTTAGCCTTAAAGAGTAATGGAGTAAATATCTAACAGGTATTAAATAAATAGAACATATATATTATACAATATTTTAAATGATTCAAATATTTATATACACACAAAAACTTCTGCAAAGTATTGCTTCCAGCAATGAATGTACAGTTTTTTGTTTTATTATAGTTTATCTATTTTCTGCACAAAAATAGCCTGAGGAAAAAAATCAGATTTCCTCAAAGAGAAAAACAGTATAAATGGGCTGTCAATAGTATTCTAATAAGAGGAAACAATTCAGTCTTTTATAATAATTGAATGTGGGATGTATTGCTGGTACAAGGGAAACAAAATGTTAGAATATGTGGAAAGTTTGTAAGTGAATTTGCAATTCATCCTAGAGCAACAACTGGGCTTTAGAGGCAAGTGCTGTAAATTCATTTAGAAGATTGTTAAGAAATCTATGTCATGTAATCAACCAGCCCTATTACCTGGAACATATTGCAGGATCTGTAGTATGTTCAAATAGTGAAATATGTATTTGGTTCGCATTAGATAAAATGACCTATGATTACCTTTACACCCTGTGTGCTATACAAGTGGAGTTGTTTCTTCCATTGAAACTTGAGGCTAGAAACTGCTGGGAAAAAAAATGTTTTTCCCCAGAATTTATAATCCTAATTCTTATAATCTTCTCCATCTTTTATCTAGTCCCCACCCTCCAACTCCTTTAACCTATACCTTTAATCTTGACATAATTTTATTTGAAATGGGAATAAGAAGAAAATATTTCTAATGTGAAAGGAATTAATAAGTCCTGAGTTTAATAGCATATATCCATGTTTCTACTGCTACAGAAATGTCTATAAGTATCATCTATAAAGATTTTATGTGTATTTCATTAATATATATTTAACATACATTATTTACATTGGATATGTATGAATACTAAACATATCACATTAAATATTACATTATACATACCAATAACAGATAGTTATATTAAACAAATATTTAACATTAAAATGTAGTATTTACACATGCTAGATTACAACTAACCCAGAACAACACTTGGTATATGGCAGGCATTCAATAAATAAAAATTTGTTGAATATGAAGCTGAGTTAAACTTTGAATCCATGAATTAATTCATATATGTGAAAAAACTTTTAATTTCAAATATGTATCCAAAGATGTTTAAAAGATGAAACTACTATTGTCTTTGAGCCATTGTTAAAGCAATATGAAAGAACTACATAAATGTTATAGCAAATGTGGGAGACTCTTTTTAATTTTAAAGGACTGTAGGGACAGACATTCAAAATAGAGATCTTTAAAAAACAAAAATATGTAATTTGACTAGATTTGAAGCAACTAAACAGGGCACAGTCTCTACTTAAAAAAACAAATCTTTCACTGTTCTTAGAGGTGGGCCCTTAACTAGTGCTCACTGAATAAATCATTATTGTAACATGTAGATCAATACCAATCTAAGAAGGAAAATATGGAATCAACATTTTTGGTGCTGTTTACATAACAAATGATCACTCATGTGATTAGAAATATTTTAGCTCTTGGAAGTTGCTGGTTCGCCATACAGGGATTCTGCATTACCAAGATGAGACATAAGTCTCATTTATACATATATCAGATCACCCCATTGTGCACCTTAACCTCACACAATGTTATATGTCAGTTATATCCCAATAAAACTGGGGAGGGTAAAAGAAAAGATTCTCACTTAACAGAATCTTCAACTAGCCACATTTTGTTGCTGCTCCCATTTAGGTCAGGGAAACATGGAGAAAGAAAACAAGCTGATGTCTGTGCTTTTAAAAAACAACAACATAACTTTCAGTGTATATCCTGACGTCAACGCAGGCTTGAATCAAGCCTTTATGCTTCTACATCCACAATAATATTGCAATGTGCAATGATAACTGAAGTTTGTATAATAGCAATGACCCTGAATTCTGTAGGATCAAGGCAAATTTAATTCAAGGTCATTGTGTTCTATTCATTAAGACAAAAATAAAAAAAGATTTTTATATATTATTAAGATTTACAGTACCACATGTTTAGCTATAGTTTTCTTCAACTAATCAGAAAATGCCAATAACCAATATAGCCAATTCCCAAGCCATTCTAATCAGTTGAGTTTATTTGCAACAACTAAAATATTTGCAATAAAATTTAAATCTTCCTATTGGTGTTTACTTTCCAGAATACCATATATGCAGCTTAATCCCATGATCAGACCAGCTTTTAGGTTTTCTTCTAAAAGCACTACTGAGTTAATAGAGACCATAGTAAATCTGTTTTTATGTGTTCTGAACACCTCTCAAAATCATAAAATCATCATTGTACATACAAAATGACATAAACAGTTGTGCAAAGAATGTGCCCTTTTTCTTTTTCAGAAAAATTAATTTTCTAAAATTAAGGTAGAGGAAGAGATGCCATCAATGAAGACTTTGCTTTAACTTTTAAAGAACTGCATAGTAAAGGTAAACAATTTTCAATTTTGTTGAATACATTTCTAAACAGCCATAATTGTACAGAATATAAAAAATAAAATAGCTTTAGTAATTATCTAGAACCGCCAAATTTAAACAGGTTGATATTGACAGGGCCTGGCAATGAGTAATTAGAATGAAAAATATACTAATATATTTGTCTTTAAAAAAAACCTTTAAGTGCATTATTAATTCAGAAATCCCATGATCTGACAACGATTAATAAATTTCTCCACAAGGTAAGTCATGATTCAAGATATTAAACTAAACTTAAATAAACATTACAAATTCTACATTAAATGAATGTAATTCTATCAAAAAAAAATGGGCAGACACTTCTCCCAGGAGGACATACAAAAGGCCAACAGATATATGAAAAGATGCTCAACTTCACCAGCTATAAGGAAGATGTAAATCAAAACCACAATGACATACCACCTCATACCTCTTAGAATGGCTGTTATCAACAAGACAAGTAATAATAAATGTTGGAGAGGCTGTGGAGAAGGACAAACCCTCATACACTGCTGGTGGGAGTGTAAATTGGTACGGCCACTGTGGAAAAGAGTATGGAGATTTCTCAAAAAATTAAGAATAGAGTTACCATATGCCTCAGCAATCCCTTTTCTTGTATTTACCCAAAATTTAAAAACATTTATTCATAGAGACATATGTACCTGTATGTTCACTGCAGCATTATTCATGGTGGCCAAGATATGGAAACAATCTAAATATTCTTTGATGGATGATTGGATAAAGAAGATGTGGTATATATACACAATGGAATACTACTCTGCCATAAGAAGAGATGAAACACTGCCATTTGTGACAACATGGATAGGCCTTGAAAATATCATGCTAAGCAAAATAAGTCAGATGGATAACAAAAAACATATGATTTTAATTGTACGGTATATAATAAAACAGAAAACAAATAAGCAAAGAAAACAAACCAAAAACCCATAAACACAGACAACAATATGGTGGTTACCAACAGAGAAGGGAGGTGGGGGAGATAGATAGAAGAGAGTAGAAGGGATCAAATACATGGTAACAGGAGGAGACTTGACTTTGGGTGGTAAATATACAATGCAATATAGGGATAATGTATTATAGAATTCTACACTCAAAACTTACATAATCTTATTGACCAATGTCATCATAATAAATCTAATAAAATTTAAAAATTCTAAAAGTGATCTTTGATTGCTCTCTTTCTTTCAGCCTACACATCATGAAGTTCTGATGATTTTAGTGCTTATTGCAATCACCTTCTCTATTCCATCCACTCCCCTCCATCTCCATCACCACCAACTTAATAGTTCATCTTCCTGACACCTCTATCCCTGCTCTGCTGAAACAGACGACTGATTTACATAAAAGCCTACTCTTGCCATCCATGGTGATCTGTAACAAATGATAATTTGGTTGTCATCTACCCTATGTTTTGACCCCCTCCCTTGTTTGAATGTTTGAATTATTTTAATTGCTTCCTGTTGCATTTCTACAAAGGATAAACTTTCTTAGCATAGCCTAGGAAGATGACTACTCCTAAAGCTTTATCATCTATTCTTTCCTCTCTATATTCTAGCCACACTAGTACATTCTAGGTCTCATTTATGTGTTGTATGGACTTTCACATTAAGGACTTGGTGTATGCTGTCCTCCCTACTGGAATTCCAATTTCATCTCTATCTAAATAACCACTACTGAGTTGTCATTAATCAGCTCAGTCATCAACTCCTCACTTACCTCATCTTCCTAAGTCAAATCGTTCTATTACAAACACTCAAAGTACTACACATCTGTAATTAGTGGTACTACTCACACTAGTAATTTTATATTTAATTGTAAGATTATTTGGTTCATAGCTCCCTATTAGAATGAATTCCATTAGAGAAAGGACTGTGTTTATTTTTTCACCGCTGAGTCTTTAACTTTTTACACACTAGGTATTCAATTAATACTTGAAGAAATGAAGAATGAAGGAAAGGCTTCATCTTGGCACAGATTTCAGTGATGCTTCAATTGCTCAAAACATTTTTGAAACTCTTCTTTTATGATTATTTAGAGAATATATACTTTCTTTTTTAATTAAATTTATTGGGATGACAATGGTTAATAAAATTGCATAGGTTTCAAGTGTATAATTCTATAATATATCATCTACATATCATATTGTGTGCTCATCACCCAAAGTCTGTTCTCCTTCCATCACCATATATTTGACACACTTTACTCTCTTCTACCATATTAGAGAACATATACTTTCATATGATTTTCTTATTCATTTACCTGCCCAGCCTTTGAGAAGAATACAATACACTATGCTACTGTTAAATTAGAAATTTCACACATGTAATAATTGCATCTATCAAAATTCTATTTTAATTGCTAAAATATGCAAATATTAATGTAAAACAACTTAATGATTATAAACAAGATTTACTTTGTCAATAGCTGTTTTGCTTTGCTTAAATGTAAGGAAACAATAGATAAACTATAGTGAGTTCATAAAAAGTACAAGTAACCATGTCAGGCTTCACATATTGTCTTACATTTAATTGTGCCAAGTAGAATTTTCACAACTTTACAAATGGGGAAACTGAGGGTCAGAGAATTTTGGTATCTTGTTCAAAGTTGCATGACCAACAACTAATCAGTTCAAATTGATAATTAGCATAAATTGGTAACTACAATATTGCCACAGGGATATGAAAGACAATTTGGGGAATATAATCAACAATTTTGTAAAGATTTTGTAGGGTGTCAGATGGGTACATGTCTTATTAGGGAGACCACTTCATGGAAAGTGTAGATGCCTGACTACTGCAGTATACACCTGAAGCTGAAGCTGAATAATATTTTATGACTACTATAATTATATATATATATATATATTCATGGAATATGGAGTATAGTGTAGGGCATAGAGTGAATTGAATTGTAATAGATATATACGATGTCTGAGGGGTAATAGATTGGGGGAGGGGGATTGTCACTTTGTGAAGGGTAAAATGTCTAACTATTACATTGTTTGTACACCTGAAACTAATAATTAAACAAAAGAATTATATAATTCTAAAGTTCTTACTTTGAAAAAAATATTAGGATTTTTCCACAGGACAAAATCAAAGCAATTGCAAAACAATGAGGATTACAGGCCTACCATCATCACTTAGTTCTCAAAATATAATATATTGCTTTTTCCATTAGATCACTTCATCTAGCAAAATACATTAAGCAATTACAACATTTGGAATTATAAAACCTATTTTTGAAATAGAGAGAAGGAATAAGAAAGGCCATCAAACTGTTATGAAAACAGACACATAGACCAATAAAATAGAATAGAGAGCCCAGAAATAAATTCACACTTGTATGGTCAATTAACTTAAGACAAAGTAGGCAAGAATATACAATGGGGGAAAGACAGTCTCTTCATTAAATGGTTTTGGGAAAACTGGACAACTACATATAAAATAATGAAACTGGACCATTTTCTTACACCATACACAAAAATAAATTCAAAACTGATTAAAGACTTAAACTTAACACCAAAACTCTGAGAATAAAACATATGCAGTAAACTTTTTAACATCTGCCTAAATTTTTAAAAAAATATATCTCCCCAGCAAGGACAACAAAAACAAAAATAAACAAATGGGATTACAACAAACTAAAAAGCTTTTCCACAGGGAAAGAAGCCATCAACAAAATGAAAGGCAACCCAATATATAGAAGATATTAGCAAATGATATATCCAATAAGGGGTTAATATCACTCTATAGAAAGAACTCATACAACTCAACATAAAAAAAAAATAATTAAAAGCTGGGCAGGGGATCTAAGTAGACATTTTTCCAAACAGGATATAAAGATGGCCAACAGACACATAAGAAGATGCTCATCATCACTAATCACTAGGGAAATGCAAATAAAAACCATGATGATATCACCTCACACCTGTCCGAATGGCTATTATCAAAATAACAACAAAAAAGTGTTGGTGAGGATGTGAAGAAAAGGCAATTTTCAGGCAGTGCTGGTGAGATTGCAGACTGGTGCAGCCACTGTGGAAAACAGTATGGAGGTTCCTCTAAAAACTACAAATAAAACTACCATATGACACACCAATTCTATTTCTTGGTATCTATCCAAAGAAAATGAAAACTAATTAGAAAAGATATATGCACCCTTATATTCGTTGTATTATTCACAATAACCAATATATGGAAGTAATCTAAGTGTCCAGTGTCTATCAATAGATAAAGAGATAAAAATGATGTGGGATACACACACACACACACACACACACACACACACACCCATACACACACACACACACACACACACACACACACACATGAATATTACTCATCCATATAAAAGAATGAAATCTTACCATTTGCAACAATATGGATAGACCTAGAGGGTATTATGTTAAGTGAAATAAGTCAGACACAGGACAAATACCGTATGATTTCACTTATATGTGGAATCTAAAAAACAAAATAGAAACAGACTTATAGAAACAGAGAACAAATTGATGGTTGCCAGAGGGGAAGGGGGGAAGGGGGGATGGGTGAAAAAGTGAAGGGGAATAGGGACACAACTTTCTAGTTATAAAATAAGTCAGGAGGATGTAATGTACAGAATAGGGAATATACTCAATAGTATCATAATAACTTTGTGTGGTGACAGACGGTCACTAGATTTATTGAAGTGATCACTTTGTAAGGTATATAAATGTTGAATAAGCATGCCGTACACCTGAAACTCATAATATGGCAGGCCAACTATACTTTAATAAAAAATTTTAATTTTCTGGAAAAAAGAGAATGGCCACCAAATTTTGGGTTATGAGCAATATCCTCCCTGTGATCTACATTCCTATTCATTAACATATGGTTTAAATTTTGACTTTCCAGTAAGTTATAGTCAAAGTACATTCAAATATATTTTAAATGAAAATTAGTGTCTTCTATATTCAAATGCTTCAATGTAAAGGGAGTGTTTTCATGAGATCCAACAAGAAGCAAATTGACTGAATTTTCTATTTTATACACCGTAGTACTTTTATGTATGTATATGCTTAGGGGTAAGGTGGGTTTCAAGGAAACTGGCATTTTCTTACTGCTATTTTCCAAAACTTTGTTTCTCTTGAAAACTAAAAATTAGTTATGCAAGGAAAATAATAAATAAAATTTTATTAGACATCAGAAAGTTTTATCATATTAATTACTGTCTATTTAATAATTCATGGATTAACTCTTCAGAAAATAAGGTGGTAATAACAGATTTTATTAAAAGAATAAAGGATATTTTTTTTAATTGGGGAATTGGAGGAGGGGAACAGCGTTGGGGAATCGGGGAAGGAGAACAATTTGCTGTCCTTTTGTTCTTCAGTCTAGTTGTGGAGGACGTCGCTTCACTGGCCCATGTGGTATTATCATTGTGCTCTTCCCAGGTGACGCAGATCGGTCACTGGTCACTGGCCGCTCACAGTGGCTCATGGCAGCTCACGCTGGCTGCCAGCCACTCACAGTAGCTCATGGTAGTCCACTGCAGCAGGGGCTGCAGCCTACACCGATGCCTGCGAGTCACAGCAGCCTAGCTCCAGGTCTAGCTGTTGTTAACCATCTTAGCTATAGAGGGTGCAGCATTACTGGCCCACATGTGGCACCAAACCCAGGCCGGCTGATCAGAGCTGGCGTCCCAAGCCAACTCCTAACCAACGCACCACTCGGCCGGCCCCAAAGGATTTTTTTTAAACGAACATTCTGAGTTTATTCCTTTAATTGATTCCTTCAATTAAATTCCTTTAATTCTGAGTTAATTCCTTTAATTATATGTGCCCAGGACAATTTAAATAGAAAAGGGACAAAGAACAAATAGAAAATATTTCTATTCCCTCTATATAGAGTACTTTGTTGAGAATAGATGGAATACATTTGTCAAAAGCATTAATATTAATATGTCAGTAAAATGTAGTTACTTTTGCCATGTATTTTGCTTCAGCATATATAAAGAGACTGTAATGAAGTTGAGCTACCTCATATTTCTTCTCTTGTAATACATTCATACAAACAAACAAACAAAAAGTGAACCCTACTGAAGGAGGACCTTTATCAGAGATATGCCCCAAAGCAGTTAGGTGACCCCAAAAAAATCATTTCCCTTTTCTAGGCCTGAGACTCCTCATCCAAAAACTTTGAAAAGTGAATTAGATGATGTCTAACTTTCTATCATTCATGCATACATATCAATTTATACATTATGATGTAGGTAGATAGTAAGACGTTATTTCCTGGCCCCATGATGCTAGGCTTGGTCATGTCAGTTGTTTAAGAAGTGATACATGTATCTTCTAAGAGCCACCTTTTTCTTCCTCTGCCTTAAGAATGGCAATATCCCAAAAAGGACATCTAAGTGTTCAGTTTATACGGAATAAAGATGACATGGAGCAGAGTCACAGTCACTCAACAGCAGACATTAACCAAAAGAGAAATACAACTTTGCTGTTGTTACTACAGCATCTAAAAGCTAATTAAATACAAGAATTTGCTAGAATGATCCAAGAGTAGGACCTCTCCTGAAGTCATGGGACACAACCTTAACCTTAACCTTATCTGTTAGTCTGTTATTGTAATTTTTTAAGACTGGCTAAAGAAGCTGCGAAGTCTATGGCTTTCCCAATGCTCCCTCAGTGGCAGAAGAACACTGGGTTGCTCTTCTCTTTGCTCCATGTGGCAATGACTTATCATCATGAGCATGCATCTTCAATTTCATCAATTCTACCTTTGCAGCTGTTTCAGTATTTTTTGCACCCTTCAGTTGCTTACTTGCTGTCTGTCCTGTCTTGGAATCAACAATGTCTTTAAGACATTTCTGAGCAGCAGCCATACAAGGCTTAAAGATTTCCAGTTTTTCACATTCATGATCTGACTGAAGACAGTGTCTCAGGCAAAAATTCTTCTCACAATAAGGACATATAACTGGTACAAGCTCTTTTTCAGCAGTCATTAAATGAGTATGGGGAAGATGAATGCATATCTGACTTCAGTTTCTCATTGATTACAGTCACCTCGGGACAGCTATGCAACTCTGCTTCTGTGTTCAAGGCAAAATATTCCCGAAAAAGCATCACATACAAATGGCAGAAAATCTCGCTGCTGGCAATGCTCCACCTGGTAGTGGCAGTGCTGCCCAACTTCCAACTCACCATCTCCCAGTGCTGTGAGGGGTGGAGCAGGACAGAGGGCAAAAATGAAGTTTTGTGGGTTTTTTTGTTTTGTTTTTTAATATATGGCAGATCTAGTCTTACACAACTTAGAAATTTTTCTGGTGCTTCTCAACACCAAAGGCATGTCCACTAATAAAAGGAAAAATTATTGACCAGGTGATAGAATACTATCAATGTTTTCACATTTTAAAAAATCATAAATTCTACCATATGATCCAGCAAACCCTCTCCTGGATATCTACCCCAAAAACCTGGAAACATTTATCCATACAGATATATGTACTCCGATGTTAATTGCAGCATTATATATGGTGGCTAAGACATGGAAACAACCAACGTGCCCTTTGATAGACGATTGGATAAAGAAGATGTGGTATATGTGTATATACACAATGAAATACTACTCTGTCATAAAAAAAGATGAAATATTGTCATTTGCAACAAAATGGATGGACCTTGAAATTATTATTCTAAGCAAAATAAACCATACAGAAAAAGTAAAAAACTATGATTTTACTCATACATGGGGTATAAAGCTGAAAGCAACAAAGGAACAAGACAAACAATTAAAGAAACAAAAACTCATAGACACAGACAATAGTTGAGTGGTTACCCGAGGGTAAGTGGGTCAAATATACAGTGATGGAAGGAGAACTGGCTCTGGGTGGTGAACACACAAAGTGATATATAGGTGATGTATTATAGAATTGTATAATTAAAACCTATGTAATTTTATTAACCATGGTCACCCCAATAAATTTAATTTTTATAAAAAGATAAATTCTATGTACTACAGAGGAAATATTAAGTCATGATATTCAGTCATGATATTAAGTAGAGAATGTTAACTTTTGAGTTAAAGTATTTTTCTTCATTCTTATTTTTTAAACTATAGACCATAACATGGACCATGAAAGACAGAAAATATAAGCTGTACTTATAAAGGGATTATAGTAAATAAACTGTAGGGAAGATCCACTTTTATAATGGTGGGGTGAGGAGCTCTGCAGACCCCCTCCCCAGTGAAACAACAAAAAC
The DNA here is from genome assembly GCF_001890085.2 of Hipposideros armiger. NCBI lineage: Eukaryota > Metazoa > Chordata > Mammalia > Chiroptera > Hipposideridae > Hipposideros > Hipposideros armiger. Next base: position 1,105,069 of record NW_017731701.1, read on the forward strand.
TGGCCAAAGTGATTTTAAAATATCATTAAAAGTTGCTTATTTATGGAAATTGTCCAAAGAGTACTTTGGGCAAATGAGGAAATGCTGTTTTGTTCATTTTCCTTTCATAAATGTTACTCCTCAATAATTTTTTTTTTCTATTTCTAAGTCCATCTCAGTGTCTGCTTCCAGGAGAACTCAAACTGTATTGGTTGGCCCAGAGGTAATTCAAACTAGCAGGTGGTACAATGGAATTTGTGGACTAGATCATTCAGTGCCTGATTAATAACGAGGACTCCATCCCAAGGGCAAGACGTGCTCAGGTGACCCCTTGCACTAGGCGGCCACCCAATTGTTAAAATTTTCATTGATGGTGATCTGGTTTGGCCTGCCTGTGGAGGGGAATTCAGTGACAAGGTGCCATAATGAAGGAGTTAGAAGTGTATGAAAGAAATGATAAATCCAAGGATATTAGGATTGGATGACTGTTACTAAATTAAAGGCTTGATATTTAAAAACTGAGAGCAATAAAGAGACAATTGAGAATTCACTATGAAAGTCAGAGAATTTTTTTGATGGCTTACAAAGAAAGCCTTCATCTCATGTAGTAGGCAAGCAGAATAAACCTGAAAATTAAGTCCAGGATTTGAGAATCACAGCAGTTAACCTCCAAAGAGATTAAATGCTTAATCAAGACAAGTCTGGGGCTGGCCAAGTGGCTCAGTTGGTTAAGAGCTCACTCAAGAATGCGAGCTCTGAGCAACAGGGTCACCGGTTCTATTCCCTGCCCGAGCTGAGCTTCTACTGAGCTGCCAACAGGTGGCAGGATGGCTCAGCTGGAAAAAAAAAAAAGACAAGTCTGGAAAACCTAGGATTCTGACACATAGAATGGAAACATTTGGGTGGATACCCCCAAAGATTTGATTCCCAAGGCTTCTCTGAACCTTTTGAACCTGCATAATTGGGTCACTACTGTCCATTAAGAACTAGCTCTTGGTCCATGTAAAAGACATTTCAGAAGACTTTTTCTCACAAGGCAAAATGTGCTCCTCCTGCCTACCTCTCCTGGCTTCCAGGCCCATGACCAGAGTTAAGTAAGAGCACAACCCAGCCACAGAAGTGCTGAATCAGTAAGGGAGGAAAAGACCATGTCTCAAAGCAGCTACAAGTCCTGTAAAATATATTCCATGGACTGGATTTTGAAAATGCCAAATAAAGGGGGCTAGAACTTTAGACTGTATGAGGGACAATTTATTTATTTGCTGGTAGTTTTCTCAATTAACACCCTGGTAAGAACTTGAGGTGTTGTACAAAGTCTCTGCTAAGGTGTCTCCTGGTCTGGAAAAAGCAATGGCCCATGCAGGAGAAGTTGAAATGCCAGAATTACTATGGCAGACAAAAGAAGGGATTAAAAGAATTGGGAAAGTGAGCATGCTGAAATGGATATATTTATTAATGCCAAAGACCCACCAGGGGATTGCATTCCACAGGAGAGACCATAATTCAGAAGATACCATCCAATCTTCAAATATATAGTTGGAATTGATCTACAAGAACATATTGGATCCTTAGCTTATGAGATGAGTCATTATTGTGTATAAGGCCAAGAAGAAGCCTTTGAAAGTGCCCATGTACACACTGAGTCTAAAGAGTAAATTAAAAGCAATATCACAACCTGGGAAGACAGTGGACATTTATGCCTCCTTTAAGGATCTAGAGGATGCAGGGTAAAAGTCATATTTCCAATTAATATTCCCATTTCATTCACCAGTTTGGACCCTGCCAAAACCAGATGGATCCTGAAAAATGACTGTAGCATCGCAAGCTCAACCAAGTAGAACCTGATCACAGCTGCCAAGTAGATTAATATGACCTCAGGTACATGGTATGTGGCCATTGACATAATGAATGCATTCTTTCTATCCAAATAAGATAATTAGATACAGTTTCCATACACAGGTAATGAACAAGAATATATACTACAGTTTTCCCTCTATTGTCCTCTGTCATAATTTTATCCAAAGAGATATGAAGCCTATAGATATGCCACAGAACATCATATTGGTCCATTATATCAATGACATCACACTGATCATTCAGTACAAGCAAGAGTTTGTAGCACACTGGAGGCCTTGGTGAGATATAATACAAGTATGATAAAAAAAATAAGGTGAATGTTTACATTTTTAAAATTTATTACAGTAAAAGACACATTGCCATTAATTCCCTTCAAAATACTCCCCCCTTGCTTCGAACACACTTATCCCATCATTCTTGCCACTTTCTGATGCAGTTCTGGAAGTCCTCTTTCGTCAGTGTCTTTAGTTGCGTTGTCATGGCTGCCTCAATGTCCTGAATAGATCCAAAACATTTACCTTTCATGATCATTTTGACTTTGGGAAAGAGCCAGAAGTTGCATAATGCCAGATCCAGTGAATAAGGTGGATGAGGACACACAGTAATGTCTTTACTTGACAGAAATTGCCACACCAGAAGCAACGTGTGACATGGAGCGTTGTCATGATTGGAGAATGAAGTCAAGACGCTCATGAAAGAGGACTTCCAGAACTGCCTCAGAAAGTGGCAAGAAGGATGGGAGAAGTGAGTTCGAAGTAAGGAGTACTTTGAGGGAGATTAATGGCAATGTATCTTTTAGTCTAATAATTTTTTTTTATTGGGGAATTGGGGAAATGGGAACAGTGCTGGGGAAATGGGGAAAGGGGAACAGACAAGTTGCTGTCGTTTTGTTCTTCAGTCTAGTTGTGGAGGATGT
>NW_017731701.1:1108535-1121572 GCF_001890085.2 Hipposideros armiger
GTGTCACTGGCCCTCATATGTGGGATCCGAACCGGGGCCCTCTGGCATCCCAAGCGAGTTCTTAACCATCGCGCCACTCGGCCGGCCCCTAATAATTTTTTTTAATTTAAACATTCACTGTATTTTTCTGTCATGTTTGTATTCCCAACAGTAGAAATAAAATCTGTGGAGATTTAGGCCTCTGTCATTTCAATAATTTTATTAGGGTTCCACTGGTCACAGGTGCCATAATGCCTCTTTCAAAGGAGAAGACAAAATTGCTTCATCTTGCACTCCCTATCACGAAGAAGAAAGATGGAATGCTAGAACCTATGACCCCAAGTGATCATGCATCTGGAAATGTCCTGTTGGACCCACCAAGTCATAAAGTCAGGAAGGTCCAGTGTAATCCATCATAATATGGAAATGGCACATCCAGGACCAAGCATGAGCAGGCCAAGAGGGCACAAGTAAGCTGAAGGAGCTTGTCACCCATCACAGCGGCATCAATGCCTCTGTCTCAGTTCACAATGATGGAACAATGGGGACTACCGTACCGTAATCTTATAGAGCATGAAGACTAAGCTTGGATTATGTGTGGATAGTCCTAGTAAGTAGGTTAAACCCAAACAATGTTAGAAGCTACATCACAGCCTCACTTAGGAGTGGTCTCAAGAGACAGGGGCAAGGAAAAATTCCTTATAATAAGGAGAGCTTTGGCTGGTGAACCTGGTTGTCTGCTTTATATGCACAAAACAGTGTGGCCCAATGAAAACATAACATGGGCCACAAAGAGAAGCCACATAAGTACTTTACATTTTCTAGTAGCCACATTTAAAAGTATTTCTTTAACCCAATATATCTAAAATGTTATTATTTAACATGTAATCAGTATTTCAAAATAAGGAGATATTTCCTTTTTCGTATTTTGTATATCTGGTTTGTATTTTACGTTTACCTCTCAGTTTGAACAGCCACATTTCGAGATCCAACCACAATATGTTAATAGTTGGCTACCTTATTGAACAGTGTAGGGTTAGAATATATATAATAGACATAAGGGGAGCAGCTGGTCTGGGGCCTGGAAGGAAAAAGATTGGGAAATCAGAAGTAAGAATGTCTGTAGTACAGACATGTGAGTAAGTATATGCAAAATGGTCACAAAGGGAAAAGATCTCTGTATTCCACATTAATGCCATCCAGAAACTACCCACCATATAAGAGACACTAAACACTCAAGAAGACAAAATGTCTTGACTATTTGATGTCAGCCAGCCTTTGTCTGCAACCACCCAATACTGACACAATGAGCACACAACCCAGCTGGTCACAGGGGTAGAGAGGTAAAGGCTATGAATGTGCCCAGTGACTGACTCTCACTTACCAAGGTTGATCTAGCTATTACCACCTTTTCAGAACAGAGACCAATGTGCACTACTGGTATGGCACTCTTCCTAGAGAAGTCCTACCAATCGGTAGCAAATTGACTACCTTTGGTCCTCTCTGTTCTAAAAGAGCCAGTGGGTCATGCTTATGGGAATAAATACGTATTACCAACATAGAATTGCCTTTCCTGCCCACAAGGCCTCACTATCCCGTGCAATATAACACTAATCTCTGTCTTCTAAGTTTACCTTCAGCAAGTAAGGGCCACCAGAGTCCAGGAGAAGCTGCTTTTTGAGTGTGTATGGGAAAGTGGATCAGTGCAGCACAAAGCATGCATTGTGGACAGACATGCACCACTCAGAACCTTATTTTAAAAAGGATTTGCTGCCCAGCAATGAGGAGTGTTAGCTTCTCCAGCATTCACCTCAATCTCTAACCCTGGTTATATCAATCTCAGAGCTGCTCTTGGCCACTGGCTGAGCAAAGCAATGAAAGATGATAGCACACTCTTTTGGGGGTGATACCTAGCAAATGAGCAAATTATGGTACAAAGCCCTTACTATTTCTACCCAATGCCAGGCTCCTGTAATGGGCTATCTTTGCTCTAGACTCCTCACAGGGCTGTCAGATTGCACTGCCAATCCGAAGGCTCCTCCTATCCAATCCTTCTCCCACACTTTTCCTTTCACAGGCATTACTCTCCAATAAAACTTTGCGTTCCTAGCTCCATCTCAGAGTTCCCTTATGGGAGTACCCAAACTGTGACACTCACAAGTGAAAACTACAAATGAGTTCTGGCAGTGAGAGCAAAAGTGCCCTGATAGTGGTAGGTAAGAAAGGGAAGTTGAAAGGTAGATGGCTTTCTGTATAAATAAAGTATGAACCATATTTCACACTGGAACAAAAACAGTATTTTTACAACACATGAAATTTGGTTAATCAAATTTAAGCCTCGTGTAAAATTTGGAGAAATAAATTTTGAACACATAACTTCAATAATTTTCTTTGCTTCCTCCTAATCCAAGCTTTTGTGATGTCTATATATTACATGTAAATATCTCACCATAGCTAGTGCCAAAAAATATATACACATTTTAAGAAAGGAAAAAACTATATTAAAATTGTAATACTCAACATATAATAACAAAAGATGAATTGTGTATATATACCACTTCTTTATCCATTAATCTCTAACTAATCATTCTTGGAGTATGTGTATACATTTTTTAGTACTCCCAAAAAACATACTTTTTATATATGTATATATATATATATATATATATATATATATGTGTGTGTGTGTGTGTATCAGGATATATATATGTATATATATATATATATATATATGTATCAGGAGTATCAAAAAAATGTATACACATTTTAGAGAGGTTACCTATGCTCAAGCAGTAGTTTGCAGTAATCAGAAGTGTCTGGACATTGAAGGTAACCACTTTGAGCACCTCTCATAATTGCGACCTGTATTCATCTTTTGATATTGGTATATATTGAGTATTAAAATTTTAATACAGTTTTCCTTTCATAAAATTTGTGTACTTTTTTTGGCACCCTCTCTGCATGTGTATTAATTTAAACTTTAGAATACACACACACACACACACACACACACACACACACACACTAAAACACTATACACTAATGAATTCAAACTTTAACCCTAGGGTTAGTCATTTGCCCTATTCAGGAATCCATACTCCAAGAATGATTAGTTATAGATAAATGGATAAAGAAGTTGTGGTATATAGAAGTTGCCATAAGAAAAGATGAAATAGTGCCATTTGGGACAACATGGATGGATCCTGAGATTATAATGCTAAGCTAAATAACTCAGACCAAAAAAGTAGAGAATCATATGATTTCACTGATATGTGGTTTATAAAACTGAAAACAACAAAAGCACAAGAAAAACAAATGAAAAAACAAAACTCATAGACAAAGACAATAGTTTAGTGGTTGGTTACCAGGAGATAAGTGGGAGGGGGGTGATAGAAGAGGGTAAAGGGGATGAAATATATGGTGATGGAAGGAGAACTGACTCTGGGTGGTGAACACACAATGTGATATATAGATGATGCATTTCAGAATTGTACACCTAAAATCTAACAATTGTCACCCCAATAAACGTTTTTTTTAAAAAGTCCAAAGTGCTTCTACATGTACTTCTCATATTCACATCTTGCTTGATAATACAACTTGGTCAATTTGCATAACACATGTCAAAAATGTGTTTTTATTGGTAGAATTAATGGCTTCCTTATTAGGAGGATAAATTACATAATAGCTTTCACTGGTTAAATCTAAAGCTATTCAAATAAAGTGAATTGGCTAAATCTATTGTACAGCCAATCTCCTATGCTTTCATTAACAGTATTTAAGAATCTTGCCAAGTGTGTCCCCTTTTCCCTTCGGGATGGTGCCTGAGGTTTATTTAATCTCTAAATTGCTCTGTACTGAAGTGATCTTTTATGCAAGAGAGTAGGTACAGCTCCAAAAAGGATAGAAAGCTGGAACTTCATCAAGTTTATAGAATAGGTTGTATATACTATTTTTGGTGTCTTACTAATAATTGTTCATTTAATAAATGTCTACATGTTGCAGATTTTGGCCTAAATTTTCTTTCATTAAACCTGGAAATGGGGGCCGGCCGAGTGGCACATTGGTTAAGAGCTGGCTTGGGATGCCAGAGGGCCAGTGACACTGCCCTCTACAGCTAAGATGCTGAACAACAGCTCAACCTGGAGCTGGGCTGCCGTGAGTCACCGGTGACAGTGTAGGCTGCAGCCCCTGTGGCAGTGGGTTGCCATGGGCTACCGTGTGTAGCCAGTAGCCAGCGTGAGCAGCCTGAGCGGTCGTCCAGAAGCCAATGACTGATCTGCCTCGCCCGGGAAGAGCGCAATGATGGTGCCAACTTGGGCCAGTGAAGCAACGTCCTCCACAACTAGACTGAAGAACAAAAGGACAGCAACTTGTCTGTTCCCCTTCCCCCTATTCCCCAGCGCTGTTCCCATCCCTCAATTCCCCAATAAAAATCTTTAAAAAAAAAAAAAAACACCTGGAAATGGTGGGGAGTTAACCAACATTTACTCATTTCAGAATTTTCAGACTGCCATTATACATCCCCCACAAAACAAAGAACTGTTCATGAAAACATTAGCCATTTACAATACATCTGCTAGCATCCACTTACTTAAATCTAAGATCACTGGAGAAGGAAGAAATGCTTGATACCATTGATTTCAATAATACAACAAAAAGAGTTCAAATAAAAGACCCAATAATTGCATTGAAAAACATTAATGGGCTTGGGTCTTCTCTTTGAGTTTAGAGAATATTAAATACTTTAAATAAAAACCTGTTGAAATCCATATAGACATATGAATTATGCAGTGAGATAATTTCAGAGAGATTTGCCAAATGTAAATACAAAATTTTTAACCAAATTAATCTAAATCAGTTCAGTCTATTGGGGCAGTGTTTGCTGACTTTAAAACTCAGTATAGTCAATCATGACATACAGATGATACACGTATGTTTTAAGTATACTTTGAGAATAATTTTGATATCTATAATAATTGCTAATCTTAAAGCTGATCTTTAAAAATAACTAAGTTAAAGTGCCTTTTAATTCAGGAAAGAAATATTGCAGAGCGCATCTGCAAACTATCAGGTTTACAAAAAAATAAATTTCTATAATCTTCTTTGGTGTTTCAGAAATGGAACATAGTTAACCTGGTGGGTTATAAATACTCTAACAGGAGGGCTCATTCAATAACTCTCTGATCGATCCTAAATTACTGTAGTCTATGCAAAGAATACTATAATAATGAGGCCATCTACAAAGCAGTTACATCCTACTTTAAATTTCTAAGGCTGTGAACAATAAAAATATTAACAGATGATTAACAAACGTATAGATGAAAGCTATATATGTTTAGGGAGTATATAATAAGCCAATTAGAAGGTTCCCAAGGGACAGATTTTGAACAGAGTTTTATTACAAGGTCTGAAAGTAAACAATTGATAAAGTAAATGTATTGATAACACCAAGTATTTATTTTTTTAATATCACATTTTGGTAACTACTGTACATTTTTAAAAAGTCTGGAAAATATGCAATTTGAAAATAAAATGTAATCAGTTTTATTAAGCCAAGGTTAAAATACCTGGTGAGGTGTGTGTATATGTATATATGTGGTTTAATTAAACCAATGTTCAAACATAAAGCAATAAAATGGGCTCTGAGAAATTGACACTGAATATTATAAAGGTCCTCAGTTAGGTGGCTGCTTCGCCTCTAGGCTTGAAAACGCTAGAGGCAATAGAGCTCTATAGGAGGTTTTAAGCTTTTGCAGATGGTTTCGTTTTCTGTTAATAGAGTATATTTATTATGTATATACGGCATGTGTATATTTGTTCTATTTATATTCGTGATACATATTAGTATATTCATAATGTATGTTCTGTTAATAAATTTATAATATGGTATATTGTATGATAAGCAATGTAGTAAAATGGCTATTCAGAGGGCTTTAGAGCCAGACAGCCTAGTTTGAGTCTGAGCTTGGCCACTTACTAATTAGGTGACAGTGAGCAAGCACATTAAATCCTCCAAGTCTCAGTCTTCTCAACTCTAACACAGCGATAAGAATAGTACTAACATCATAAAGTTCTTATAGAGATAATTTTAATAAAGTACTTAGTAAAATGCTTTATAAAATACTAATTTCTTAATAAATGTGATATTATTATTATTAATTATTATTATTATTATTATTACTAATCAACTGAAAACTCACTCCATGCAGAGCACAACATGACACAGAATGTTAGAAGAAGTGGATTTGGTCCAGGCCATCAAAGTATTTTAAAAATCAAGTCAACAGGCTCTGGCTTCGGCGGCACATTTATTCTAGTGGAACAATGTAGAGGAGACTGACAGGGCCTGTCATAAAGATGCCACAAAACGGCATGAAGCATCTTATATACGTCAGAACCCTGATGGAGTCAACTGCAAAGATGAAACACAAACTAGAAATTTTATTGTTTGTCTTAAAGACCAGAATATCAGACACAAGACTGAAAACAGAGGTAATTTGAAATATATATACAACAGAGACTGGACATGTTCTTCGAAAAGTATCTCCACGATGTTAACTATTTTGAGATTATACATCAATAAAGCACAACTCACTGGTTCTTCGGGTTAGTTGTAAGTTTTGAATATGGATATATCGTACTGAAAAATACAACTTTTTGGCACCTGATAATACAAAGAAAATGTTGACAATGCTGCTTAAAAAGTAAATGTGAATGTAAATACTCCTGATTTTGAAGCTGGTATAATGGTTTTGGCTAAACTTCAGTTTTGTTGCCCTGATGATTATGCAGAAATCCTTAATGCAATTTTCATTTTACATCAGGAGTGTTTATATCAGATGCAGTTGTTCAGTTTAGACAAGCACATTTAGATTTTGACACAGGAGATACATTTCTTCCATCACTGCATAAAGAACACAGAACACAAACAAAAATTAATGAAGCTATTATAGCTGTCCAGGCAATTATTGCTGATCCAAAGACAGACCACAGGCTGGGAAAAGTTGGAAGATGAACATTGTAAGATTTCAGCTTCTCAGTTAGTATAGTCAGAGCCTACACACAATTCTGGAATGTGTAAGGAAATCCAATGTTAGTTTTTCAGGAAATGAAACCCCTGAAAATGAAAAAATGTGACCAGATATTTGCTGTTTGAGGTACCCCCAATAAGTATTGGAAAAAGTGAGGGACTAAATTAACAGAAGGAAAACGCTATGTATACAAAGACATTCACTTTAACTTCATCTGCCATAATTAAAGCTGGGGAAAATTCAATACCCAACAGAATTAAATAATTTAACCATGGGACAATGACAGCTCGTTCAACTGCCTATAACCCAGTTCTGACCTCTTGTAAAATGCCAATAATAAATTGAAAACAGTCTGCTGGACTATGTAATATTCCACTGCACCTCAAACCAGAAAGCACTAGTCCTTTTATATATTCTGATTCGTAATCCTCAGAACAGTTCTTTGGGACAGGTACTATAACCTCATTTTCACATTTGATGAAAGTGAGTTCAGAAAGATGATGAGGTTACACAATGTGCTCAATGTCAAGCAGCTGGTAAGTGATGAAGCTAAAATTTCAGCCACATCTGCCAAGCCCACACTGTCCCCAGCACATTTATAAACTAAATGCTTTCCTCCTTAACATTCTTTTTCCTTAACTTCCCTTTCCTGCTACCTCAACCACCACATTCAAATCCTTGGTATCATTTCCCTCCCCCTACACTAGTAATCTTCTGCAATACCTCTTGTATCTTTCCTCTATCATTCTCCCACTTCAGCAATCATTATTACCTCTCTCCTGGGAAATTATAAGTGTTCTGTTTCTTGTTTTGTTGACTCCAATCTCTGCATACCTTCAATGCATTCTATGACTAGCTCATCATCTTCAGTTGAAACCCTTCAGTGGCTCAGTTCCCTAAACCCTATGAGGCAAAGGCTGAAGTCCCTTGTTTGTAGTCCAAGCCCCAATTCTTTCCCCAATCAACCTGGCACAATTTATCATCTAGTGCTTTCATTTATTATATTCTAATCTTTAAGTAAGTTTGAAAAAGTATTGTTTTGCTTACTAAGTTTTTCTTCTTGTATGCTTATCCTACAATATTTCCTCAATCTGGAGTTCCCCATTTTACCTAATTCCCAATCTTCTCTGGTAAATATAAATCCCCTTAGAACAAAGATTTAAAGGAATTGTAATCAAACAGTAATAATGGGTGTCTCCAGATGAGCGTTGGGATTGTTTCTTTTTAATTCTTTATATTCCAAGTTGTATATAATGAACATTTATTATTTTCATCATTTAAAAATTATTTTAAGAAAATTTTACATACATGAAAAAATGCATTACTTACATACAGAGAGGTCCCAGGATATCTACTAATTTATTGACATTTGAACATGTAGTGAATAAAAACAAATAATTACTTTCAATATATAATGAGCTAAGTAGAAATTAAAGAGGAAGGTTGAATGACGTCATCTATGTATTTTTTAAAAGACCTCAATGAAACCTAAAGCATGGCTAAAGGCATCTGTCAGTGGAGAAAGATTTGTTCTGGATACCACAATCTCATCCTGTTGAGAGGCTCTGGAATGTGAGAAGGGAAGAATAATTGGATTTTTTTCCTTGCTGTTTAGAAAACTACAGCATGGGAGAGCTATTGTGGTTAGAGGACAGGTTTCAGAGAAGAATCTATTCTGGGCATAATGACTTCATACATAGACTCGAGAGCAATCCAAGTGGGATAGATGTGGTTGTTCAATTATAAGTACAGAGAATACTCCAATTCGATTTGCACTGTATTGAGTCAATGAAAGGTATTAGATGACATCAGAAAGAAGGTGGAGAAGACATGATACTGTGTAGTAGTACAATGCTATTCTCACTGCTGTGCCCTCCTAGATACAGGGCAGAAAAAATTGCCAAGTTGATAATATGTTAAGTTCACAATTGCAAATGCAGAATGAGAAACACCACATCTAGCTATCAAAAATACTAGCAATCAGATATTACAAGCGAGGTAGAAGAACATACTCGTATTCAAATACAAGTTTGAAATGAATAATCAGAAAAAAGGCCACTTGAGCTTTAGTATCAAATTACAGAGCTCTAGAACTGCCAGAATTAGGACTGCCACTTTCATCACATGCTACATAAAAGAGAAAATAGCTGTGAGGATAATGGGTCTTTCTCATCGGTACTTATTTGGAAGAAATATAAGAAAAAGAGGCCATTCTGCATAGGTGCATATATAGTGTATCAGAGAAGAAGTATATTACAATGTATTATAGTTTCATGAGGTTGTTCTGAAATTTTTCATTTTGTTCTCTTCACTGGTCATGAGCTCAGAAGTGGCCCAATAGAATATACAATTCTTTCAGACAGTCAAGAATTAAATGTAAAAGCTGAAGTTATAAAATTTATAAGTTAAAACATAGGAGAGAAATCTTCAGGACTTTGAAGCACAGAAACATTTATTAGACAGTTCTCAAATAACTACCCATGAAAGAAAAAGAAAGATACATTGAATTTTATCAAAGTTAAAAATATTCATCAAAAAATATCATTAATAATATGAAATGGCGAGGTAGACATTGGGGAAACATATGTGTTATAGATACATTTGTAAAAGAACTCTTATAAAATAAGAAGACAAATCCAATTTTTTCTTTAAATGGGCAAAAGCCTGAACAGGAAAATAAATGAATGAGTGACCAATAAGCATGTGAAAAGGTGCTCAACATCATCAATCATGAAGGAAATGCAAACAAAAATACAATGAGATCTCACTACATACCAACCAGAATGTCCAAAACTAAGATTGACAATACCAAGTTTGAGTAAAAATTGTAGAGCAATTGAAATATTCATGTATTGTTCGTAGAAGTGTAAAATTGTACATCAGTTTGGGAAACTGTGTGGCAGTGTCTAAGAAAGTCTAAGCATCATCTACCTTTTGACTCAGTAATTCCACTCCTAGGTATACTCAATGAACGCATACATCAACAAAAAGCCATGTACAAAAATGTTCATAGCAGCTTTATTCATAATAACCCCAAACTGAAAATAACACAGATATTTAACAGCAGGAGAATGGGTAAACAAAAGACGGTATAATTCAGACAAAAGAATATCCTATAGAAATAAAAAGGAACCACTGATACAACTGCAGCTTGAAGAATCTCAAAATAGTTTGTTGAGCAGAGGCCAGCCACGATAGAGTACATACTGTATAATTTCACTTATGTGAACTTTGGACACAAGCAAAAATAATCTATGATGACAGAAATCAGAATAGTGGTTGCCTCTGGTGGGGGTAAGGAGTGAGGATTCACTGCAAAGAGGAACAAGGGAACTTTCTGTGATGATGGAAATGTTCCATATCTTGAGTGGGTTGATGGATGCATGGGTGGATATAGTTATAAAAAATTCAGACTCTATGTTTAAGATCTGTGCATTCTACTGTACAAAAACTGTTCCTAAGCAAAAAAAAATCAGAAAAAACAGACCTAAAGAGTGGACTTTAAATGAACCAATGTAAAAAATGCTAAAACAACAAAAAAATGCTTTTAAAGCTATATTCTGAATGAGAATAATAAAGAGTAGATATGTCTTATTACTTGGCCTATTTCTACCTGTTCACTATTTCTTTTGCTTCCACTTACTCAGCAAAGTTGAATGACTTTTACACAAGGGAACAAACATTAGTAAGAGGAAGTTGAAGACCAAAGGACTTGATTATAAAGCCCTGGCTTTGCCATTGACTAGTGTTGTGATCTTGGGCAAGTTGCTTCACCCAGCTGAACCTCCGCTTCCTCATCAGTAATGTGAGGGCCAGACTAGATAATTTCCTAGGCCCCTTCGAGCTCTAACTTTCTTTGTGTAATTCCAAATGTGAGTTCTGCAGCTTAATACAAAGAACAGCACCCAGAGTTCTATGGTGACATAATGAAAACATTTGGCACCGTCAATAGACCTGAAATCTGGCAGATGTTTCAGAATGTCAGGCTGCCAAGAAAAGCTTACCAAGGTCATAAGCCTATCCCACAATGATATATTGGTCATGCTAGTGTTGACAGCATCTCATATGATCCCCTCCCAATTGCTGGTGAAGTAAAGCAAGGCTGTGAATGGGATCCAGGGATACCTAATTCTTTGTATGCAATGCTGTTAAGAAAGTCAAGAAAAGACTTGGAAGCTGATATTAAGATCTGTTCCCAGTCCTTTGGAAACCTTTTTAACTCATCAGACCAAGCACTCAAGAAGGAACAAACAACCAATGTTCTAAATAAAAGCATTCCTGTGGGCTAAAAAAGTTACAGTACCATTAGACAAACTCCTTTTTTTTTTTAGGTTAGCCATGTTTAATTTCCAATAATATTAATAGATTTGAGTGTCATAAATGACTACATAGAGACGCTGGGATTTTTTCCTTTGCATTTACCAGATACTAATGTCTTCTACAGTTTGGAAAAGGGGTAGCTAGCCCACTTCAAAAACTGTATGAGACAAATTCAAAAGTACCCTGAGTTCTGTAGAAAAGACACTAACTCATTCAGTGCTCAAGGCATTAATTTAGTGCATTTCAATAATAATTGACCATCTTTGGGTAGCCTACATTAGTTATCGCTCAATTCCCAGAGGCCTTTTAGTCCAGAGAGTAACAGGACCTTTTTCTTCCTATGGCATTCAGGGTTCATGACTAAAGAATAAAGAACATTTTTAAAGCAAATCCAAAAGTGATTTCATAAAGGGCAAAGCTGGACTTCATATTTTGCTGCTAATCACATACATTCATCCTGAAGGCATCTTGAATGTAATAAATAAATATATATATCATTTTCTGCAAGGGTTGTTTATCTACTCATTTGTTTGTTTTGTGGCAAAAATAGCTTTCATTTTCTGGAGTATACACTAACTTCTCACTAATAAAAATGACTCCAAATGTATGAGAAAGAATTGGAGGGTGGAAAAACTTAAGACAAACATTTGATCATATTTCAATCTTGTGGTGCGGAAATGATGGACACAGAGTTAGATCAAAACATGCCAAGAAAATATGTTGGTTCTTGAAGCAGGGTGTATCTCAAATTAATTTATACTTATGTGTAATTACTAAACAATGGAAATTAGGAATGAAAAGAATATATTTGGGGCTCTTCAGAACTAACCTCAAAGAAGTGTGAATTCTCACTAAATAAAATATTCCAGTTTCATATATCACAGTATGAAATCAATTACTGAGAACCATGTTAGGATGATGAACTATTTCTAAGTACACTCTAGTTTTGTTTTCTATGTGTTATATGGAACTTTCCTTGGATAACTAACTTCAGAGGCTTTTTCAAATATACATCACTTTATTCAAAAAACATGTCTAAAAAACTTACTCAAACAGGAACTCATTCAAAGCAAATTTCTTTAAGGACTGTTTTGTTATTCTTTTTCCAGATTCTGAAGGCTGTGAGCAGTAGAAGCAAAGTCCATGTTACTTCAGCATTTTAGTGAGGTTCAAAAGCATTCTTAACACTGTCTTCCAATTGTATACATGTGTAGAAGAAAGCTTAGTGTCATTTCTAAGCTTCAATCAAAAAGACTTGAATTCTCTTTCCAGAAAGTTGTAAGATTCTTTAGAAAGCCAAGGTTAGTTAGTAAGAGAAGGGAGACAATGAATTCTAGGAAAGTGACTGAGGCATTAGAAGTATACCATGAACTACATAGCCCAATAGAATTCCCAGGACAAGTAAGACTAATAAGACAACAACTACCCCAGTTATAATTTGCTAGCTGATATGGCCACCATAAGAACCCGAATAACAGGATATGTCATGGAATATTCACAGTACAGTTTATCCTCATTATTCGTGGATTCCATATTTGCAAATTCTCATGCCAAGATGGCTTAGTCGACTTTTGATATGTCTTAATAGCAACTAAAATTAGTTTTAGATTTTTTATTTTATTGAACAATTATGCCCATAGTAAAAATATTTGAAATGCATATAAAATAAAGGGAAAATTCTTCACAATGCTATCATCAAAAAAAAAA
>NW_017731701.1:1122351-1173763 GCF_001890085.2 Hipposideros armiger
TATATATATATATATATATATATATATATATATATATATATCACATATAGTGCTATAAACTGATATTTTAACTTAATGCACTATGTATATGTTTCCATCATTAAACAGTTTGATGGTTACCTGATATATCATTTTATAGATATTACATAATTTATTTTACATTAATCTTCACACTGTATATATTTAAGTGATTTCACATACACATATACTTTTTGCTATAAATAACACTGTAATAAACATACTTGTTTATACAACTTTGTGAACTTGTACAGTTGTTTCCTTGGGGGAAAAAACTAGGAGTAGACTTGTCAGGCTTTAGACATTTTGATACTTATCAAATATACTCAAAAAGGTTGGGCCCAATAACATTTCCACCTAAGTGTGTGAAAATGGTTTTGTTGCACTCTTACTAATGCAGTTTTTTTCTGACATGCTCTAATGGATAAAAAGTTAGTTCATTATTATGGCTCTATTTTGAAGATTAATTCTAGTCATTGAACACATTATCATGTTTATTGGACAACTGTACTTTCCCATTTGTGAAATGTGTTTTCATGAATTTTTCCTATTCAGCTACTAAAGAATTCATTTTTCACTCATTAATTTGTAAGAATTAATTTTATATTAATGGATATGCTATCATATACGTTGGAAGCATTTGCTGTAATATTTGTTTTTACTTGTTCATACGTGTATTTTGTTTCTTTATACTTGGTGGTAAAGGAGTTTTTAACCATCATATAGTCAAATCACTCAAACTTGTTGTCTCTGCTTCTGACATCATGCTTCCAAATTATATCATTATATAACCACATTATGTTCTGATATTTTGTGGTTTAAATTTTTACACTTAATTACCTGTAACTAACAGATTAATTAATCTGTAAGTAGCTATTAGGTGGAATGTGTAACGTTGAAAATCTAGGGTATGGTTAAAAGTCTATTTCCAGTTTACCAAGAGTTTTAATTAGGAATAGTTAAGAAATATTCCTAAATAGATTTTCAACATCTGTCACTGGATCATAAGGGTTTATTCTTCCCACATTTATTTATGTGATGAAATGTCTCAATAAATTTTCTGATACTGAACCATATCCATATACCAATATATAATTAATATATCTGTGAATTTGATTGCTATAATAATATATAATAAATCTTATAATTTTTGCATTGATATTCATAAGTGTGTTGGCCTTTGGGATCTAAGTTTAACACATCTTTACATTAGGATTATGCTACATTTATAAAATGAATTGGAAAGTTTCCACCTCTTTTATTTATTGGAAAATTTTTCTATTGATGGAAATTACCATTCTCTGAAAAACTGAAAGTACTCATCTGTCAAACGATGAGAACCAGTACTTTTTGGGGAAACTATTTTTGACATTTTCTATTTCAACTGTATTTATTGTCTTATTTAGATTTTCACTTTCTCCTTACGATAATTTGGCACTTAAAATTATTAAAAATCAAACACTTCTGAGCTGGCCAAGTGGCGTGTTGGTTAAGAGTTGGCTTGGGAGCGCCAGCTCTGAGCAGCAGGGCCTTGGTTTGGATCCCACACGAGGGCCAGTGACACTCCACACTCTACAGCTAAGATAGTGAACAACAGCTCGACCTGGAGCTGGGCTGCTGTGAGTCGCTGGCCGCAGCGTAGGCTACAGTGAGGCTGCAGTGGGCTGCTATGAGCAGCCAGCAGTCGGCAAGAGCTGCCGTGAGCCACCGTGAGTGACTGTCCAGTGGCCAGTGACCAATCTGCCGCTCCCGGGAAGAGCGCAATGATCACAATACCAACATGGGCCAGTGAAGCAACATCCTCCACAACTAGACTGTAGAACAAAAGGACAGCAACTTGTCTGTCCCCCTTCCCCAATACTCCAACGATGTTTCCCTCCCCCAATTCCCCAATGAAATCTTAAAGAAACAAAAAAAATCAAACATTTCAATTAAATTTTCCTACCATCATAACATGTTTTTACTGGTTCAATTTTATCCATATTTATTATGTCTCATTTTAATTTTCAATATTTTTTGTATTTATGTCTTCTCTGATTTTCAGTAGACTTATTACTTTTATAAAAAAAAACAATTTCTGGATTTATTTTTCAATTTAAACTTTTTTTCTAGATAAATTCTGTCTTTTATTTTCTTCATTCTGTTTCCCATACATTAGCTTTTTCTTTTTCTTTCACCAACTTCTTGACTTGAAGCCTCATGTTCAAAAAATTTTCTGAAGGGCCGGCTGAGTGGCTCAGTTGGTTAAGAGCTCGCTCAAGAGTTTGAGCTCTGAGCAACAGCGGTTCGAGTCAGCCTGAGCTGAGCAGCCGTGAGCTGCCAACAGGTGGCGGGATGGCTCAGCTTAAAAAAAAAAAAAAAATTTTCTGAAATGTTCTTTGGATGCTACAACCAACCTTGGAAATACAACCAAATGTCATTCATTATGTTCTACAACATTTTTCATAAAATTCACATTAACTTTTTCTTCTTTCTCATCTTTAAACAGGTAAAATATGACAAGGCCAGTGGTAATCTGCACCCAGTCTATTGAATTGCCTTTTTTTTCTATTCTCTGTTCAAAGCAGTCAATTTTTTTTTTAAGTCATTCGCTGGATTCATTGGGGCTGAGCTGCCAGCCTCTTTCATGATTTTTATCAGGTTTAAACCAAGAGAATTTTCTGCTCTAATGTGGTGGCATTTCTGCATTGCTTATTGTCTACTGTTCTGATGCCCCAAATGAATTGTAATAAAATAAAATTGTAGACCCAAATTGTATTATTAGAACAGTCTTTCCCTCATATCACTTCTCTGGTACAGAACAAAGCCTCAAGATACATGAACCACCACCAGTTTTCCTTCAGTTTTGATCAGCTTCTAATCTATTGGATTGTCGGAAAAGTCATGACATATTTTTTTGATGTTTTTTGTTGCAAAAATGCTTCATGACTTTTCCGACAACCCAATAGGATTTGAAGTTGTCTAGTTGTTAAAAGATTGAGGGTAGAAAAGGAAACATGGGGCCTACAGTACAGAAGTATGCCGCATGTTTTCTCCCATGAACTCTGTTTTGAGAAGCAAACTCCAGAGATAACATGGAGACAGAACTTGTGCTCTGCTTAACCCCCTGCACAAGGCACAGGCTTGCACAGGGGAACTTTAAGCCTGGAGCATCTTGTTGTGCCAGAAAGTGAAGTGATCAGAAATAGAAAGAAAAGAATGAGAACATACAGAAAGCGCACAGAAGCAAGCCTAAAAGCGCCCCCAATAGCCAAGTTGGAACAAGTTGAGCAACAAAAAGAACAACAGCGTTGGATTATAACCCCCACATACACAAAATCATAGTAGTATAAATAAATAAATGAATATTTAAATAAATGGAGAGGAAGGACTATTTTTTACTGAAGAACTTCAATTAATAAATGTAGAAGGAAGGAGGGAAATAGAAAATCACCTATAAAACACCACAATAATCATTGATTTGGGCAAAATCCAGTGATGGATGCTTAAATCAATAAGCAGAACTTTAAGGAGAAATGGGGTATTTGCAAAATCTCAAAATATTTAGTAATTAGAAAGAAAAGGTAGTGCCTTTATAGTAGAAAATCCTGGTAGGCACCACCTTAGCCAAGTGATCAAGGTTAAATCACATCACTAGCAACACACATTGACATATGTGCCCTCTGATATGATGCACTAATGAGAGCAGATCACCTCTGTGATAATAATAATGATGCATAATCCTAACCTAACCTTGACAAAACACCAGAAAAGCCCAAATTAAGAGATGTTCTATATACAAGTGGCCAATTCTCTTCAAAAATGTCAAAGCCATGAAGCAGAAAGCCTGAGAAACTGCCATAGATTGGGGAAGACTAAGGAAATGACAATTAAATGCAATGCGGGATGCTAGATTGGATCCTGGACCAGAAAGCCAGAAATTAATTAAAAAATGGCAAATCTGAATAAGTTCTGTAGTTTAGTAACAGTATTGTAGCAAGTTTGATTCCTTAGCAAGTCTTAGGAGTGTATGTATATGTATGTATGTGTATATATGATGTTAGCATAAAGGGAAGTTGGGTCAAAGGTATTCAGAAACTCTACTGTTTTTGCAACTCCTCCATAAATCTAAAATTACCTCAAAATAAAAAATTTTTAAATCACCTTAATTTGATACAAATACTCACATAAATTTCACACATATTTCCCTGATACAAAATACTGATCTATGAACAAAATCTATATTCACTTTGCCCTCATCAATCTAACCATTAAAAATTCTAAAAATTTTTTCAGTCATAACAACTTTTTTCTGCCCTGGAATGCATGGAAATAAAATCTGCATTATAGGTCAGATTTTATTCAATATCAAACACAATCATCCTATAGGAATTTGGGATCAGGGAACTGGCACGAGAAAATGCTGATATTCTGGCTACTGTTATTAATAAAGTCTCTAACCCAAGAGTCTCATGTCTTTTGCCAAGCATCCAAAAAATTGCAGCAAGTCTAACTTGCTAGCTTGCAAGTAAAGTAAAATCACAGACTCTTTCAAGTTCTTGACACATTTACTTCTAATTTTTTGCAAACAAAGAAGAGTAATACAAGTGTTGAAAAATCAAATACCTAAAGGTGTTTGGTAGGTAATATAAGTAAATGAAGCAGGCCAGATGGAGATGGTGACAAACTACAGAGTCCACTCCTTGTTTAAAAAGCATAGTTGCCATTGTAATCAATTATTGTGCACCCAGTGCTGCAAAGTTGTCTCAATTTTTTTATGACAAGCCAAAACACTTATTTTATATAAGTAACACCTAAATTTTGAATGTTGATTAACTAATTAAAAAATTCTAAAGCATGCTGTGGGCTCAACAAAATATCTCTATGAATCGGTACTATCGTGGACATTGCTAACTTAGTCATGTGAGACACCATAAGACAGAGGTCTAGTTTCTCTGCAGGTGGACTCCATAAGGCAATTCATTTATAAACTGTCTATATTTTCCTTCACTTCAAATCAGTTTGACTTTTCTAGCTTACAAATAGAGTGGGTGCTTTCACAATTTGTCCTTCAGACTCACCCAGAATCTTTGAGCAACTTTTAGGGCACATGACAGGAACATGCAAGACAATAGAGAAATTCAGGAAAAAGACATGGAACAATAAAATTCTCAGGATCAGACCTATTTTTTGCCTCCATAATTTGGATCTGTCTTTGCATAAATGAGGCCTGCAGTTTCAGGAAAAATGAAATGCTGTATTTTGTTTATTGGTTATTCAATCAGATATGCACCGCTGATTCCTTAACACTGTGCTTTAGCTGCTCTGCATTTGCTGGCTAACGATAAAGAAAAAGTATATTAAAATAAGATGCTGGTAAGAACATCAAAGATTGAATGAAAATTTGGGCTGCTCCATTTTGCAGTACAAAAAAATGCCTAACTCGAATTTTCTCACCATTTGGATACCCTATATTTTATTGACGCTTTTTAAAGAATATAGTAATCTCCCATAATAAAATGGATATATTGTCTAAGAACTTCATAAAAACTATTCCTGGCTCTTAATGCATAGAATTTAAAGGAAGGCATGATACCATTCTCAATTATGATTTACTTCATTTCAAAAGCTTTGGACCCCAAAGCGATGCTTACAGAGCAGTAACAAATAGGTGGAAAGACATGAGAAATAAAGAACTTAAAATAAATGCTATCTTAGCCAGACAATTCATATCTAGGGAAACCAAAGGTTTAGTTTTAAAAAAAGAATCTTGTGATCTAAGTTGTTTTGTAGCTGAATGGGCCAGCCAAGTGTTCAAGTGTACTGTGCTCCCTCCAATCACAGAACTGCTGGTATTCTACTCCATGAAGGGCTCTTCCTACCCCACCTCCCCATCTGTGCCTGATCTTCCTTCAGATCTCAGCTCACTTGCCATTATCACCAGAAAGCCTTCTCTGACTTCCCTTGCCTGCCTGACTCCATTCACTGTATCATAGCATGCCTGTCCACTTTTTGTAGCACTCACCACAGTTGTGTTTATTAAAATAATGTTTATATTCCCAATATACTATAAGACCTAAGAAGACAGGATCCATTTCTTTTTTATTTTCCAGTGAATCCTGAAATCCAAGTTAATTTCTTTACATAAGGTGGGCACTCAACTCAAACTTGTTAAAGATCTGAATAAACAGAGGTCAAATTCTAAGTTGCTAGTTCTAAGTCTCCCACTTGTTACTGTCCTCAGGCAAATCACTTAGTTTCTTTATCTGAAAAACGAAGAGTAAAACAATAAGACTGTTTTGATTGATATAAAAATTTAAAGACTGAGGATGACAGTTACATCTTTTTATTCTCAGACTGATACTTATATTTTTACTTAGTTCTGGTTTAATACTTTTAATATAATCCTAATATAAATAGGGGGATCATTTACAACTAGGAAAAATACAATCATTCCATTTATAAAGAATACAATTCAATAAATCTTAGTATATTCAGTTTCACAACCATCATCACAATTTTTGAACATTTTTATCATTCAATCCTATTTTGTCTAATATTAGTATAGCCACTCCAGCTTTCTTATGGTTGTAGTTTGCATGATACATCTTTTTCCATCCTTATACTTTCAATCTATTTGTATCTTTGAATCTAACATGTATCTCCTGTAGGAGGCATAAAGTTGGATCTTGATCCAATTAATTTTGCCCTCATTTACAAGAATAGTGTTTTAGTTCAGTATTTGAGACTTCTTCTGATCCCAAAAGAGCTCTTCCTAATGTATATTCTCCTGGTTTCCTCTGTAAACAATCTGGCCCGTGGTTTAGTTTACATCTCTAATGAAGCTACCTGTCATCTTATAATGCTTTCTACCACAACCTCCATTGTATTTAAGAGTGACCGTAGGCTTGAACTTTTCTACACTCTGTTGAAATTAAAGTCAATTCTTTTGGGAACAATTTAGGAGCTCTTTGTTTTATGGGTTACCTTTCCACCTGTACAAAAATACCTGAGCCACAGCTCTGAACCTCTGAGTAACACTCCTGCTTTAGAAACTGGGTATTGTCTATTGCTCAATATATTTAAACAGATAAGTATTTTGTCTAGTTTTCTAGTAATTTAAGACAAGGGCATTGTTGGGTAGTAGTTACTTCCTTAGGCTCAAATCAGAAGTTCCTTGAATTTTAAGAGTAATTTTAAGAAGAATGCAGGACACAAACCATGCAGTGCCTGGTAAACCAGATAAAAAGTACAGATTTCACCCTATGAGCCACAGAAGTTTCCAGATAAGGAAGAGACATGAGATGACCTAGATTTTTCTAAATATAACTCTGTTTATGAACAAATGGATTGTAGATGAGAAAAAAAAAAAGGTAGCAAGTAGAGCAGTTAGAAGGTTCTTTCAATACTCCAGACAAGATATTGTGGTGGCTTCTACTTCCTAATAGTAGTGGTAATTAAGAGAAGTGATGATAGTTGAGAAATATTTGTAATAATTGGGATATAAGGAGTAAGGGAAAGGGAGAAATCAAGAATGGCTTCCAGGTTTTTGTTGGCCAAATAATGGACGGTAGTGCCACTGACTGAAATATTTTTATATATTTCTTCCTAAAATAAAAACTATGTTTGGTGAACATTCGTATATTAGTTTGCTAGGGCTTCAGTAACAAAGTACCATAGACACTGTGGCTTAAACACCAGAAATGTATGTTCTTGCAGTCCTGAAAGCAAGAAGTGCAAAATCAAGGTCAGCAGGGTTGCTTCCTTCTGAGGGCTATAAGGGAAGGATACATTCCAGGCGTTCTCCTTGGCTAAAAATGGTCATCTTTTTCCTATGTCTCTTCACACTATCTTCCCTGTGTATGTCTCTGTGTCCACATTTCCCCTTGCTATAAGAACATCAGTCACATTGGATTAGAGCCCGCCCTAATGACCTCATTTTAACTTGAATAAGACAGTAAAGACCCTATCTCAAAATAAGGTCACATTCTGAAGTACTGGAGGTTAGGACTTCAAAATATGAATTTGAGAGGGACACAATTAACACTTAATGATAGAAAAGTCTGAAAGAAAAGTAAAGACTCTAAGCTAAAATTTTTCTAATTAATAACACACAAGTTTACAAGATCTTCAAACATATATGCAGAGATGGCAATACGAGTTTTACTCCAAGCTCTGCAGGATACACAGTGTGATACATGCAATAATATTCACCAATATATTAAAATTTTATAGGTTATTTAATATGATTATGTGATGTTTCTAAATTATAGTGTGTGGTATATATGTGTGTGTGTTAATATTTGACCCAAATATTATCTCTTGGTAATACTTGGTGCTTCTTGGTAACACTAGATTCCAAAACCATTTTTAAAAAACGATCTCAGTAAGAGGTTTGTACTGTGAAGTATAGGTAGCTAAGATTACACAGTTGGGGTGGAGACAAAAAAAAAATTCCTGAATATTAAAAAATAATAACTTAACATTTTATATGAGATAGCAAAGAAGGAATTAGTTTAGTTTCATGAACACAGTATTGACATAATGAAAATCACTGTACAAACATAAAAGGAAAAAAAATCACTCATGCTTGGTAGTACTAATAAAATACATGGGAATAAAGAACATTCAGGAAAAGAGACCACACAAGTAAAAAAATTTCACTAAATAAAAATCTGTCTTCCAATACTCAGTGAGGTGGTGGTAGGTCTTAGAGCTAACAAAAAAAAAAAGTGATAATTAGCCCTATAAATTTTACTTATACAATGGGGCTCTAATATGAATATCTTGAAAGCATAGAACAGTCTAATATGTTTCACACATGTTCTAATTTGAGTTATTATAGATAATAACTTAGTGTAGTTAAAACTCTTCAAAATCATCAGGTTGTTATTCATTGGGCCAGGAATCTTGTGAGATTTCCCACTTTAGAGAAGAGAGAAGCGAGACAAAAAAAGATAAAATCATCCCTAAATCAAATACAGAATCAAGTCTCTAAAATGCCAGGATTGAGCCTTATGTTTGAAACTCTCAATATGGGATTTAGGCCACCCAGACATTCTTTCTCATTATGTTTTCAAGAAATTTATACTAACCATGATTTTTTTTTAATTATTACTATTGTACTATATAGTAAGCTGTATGTGCTTCCAAGTCTATTTATTTATCCTGAAAACACTGAAGTATTTGTAGTTCCTTACTCAAAGACCCAGCTCTTCGGGAATAAGAACGGTGATTCATCTTGCATTATACTCATTCCAGTTTAAATTACATTTTAAAGAGTTTAAATTCTTTCTTCCAAAACATTTTAACTTCATGTATATGATTTCATTTGATTATTATAACTACTCTTGAAGATAGGTGTTATTATTCTTATTTCATAGTTGAGTACATTCAGAGCTTTAATAACTTGTCCAAGAGAAATCAGATCTAATTAGATCTTAAATTAAAACAATGTATTAGAACAAAGGCAATGCTGCTAAGACAAAGAGACCCACTTCCCCTTTTCTCCCTTTTACACTCCAAGCAAATCAAGTGCTTAAAGGTCAAACCTGTTTTTGTCATGTAATCATCCAGAGATGTATGACACATGACCAGCAGGTTAATTTGCATCCTCAAAACTTACCTTCCAACTCTTGGTTGAAGACTCTAGTTGTATTCATTTCCCAGCCATCAGGAAGAGAAAAATGGAGGCGCTGGCAACTGCCCGCCCCCCGCCCCCTTATTTTATTTTTTTTTCGTAGAACCTCACTCCTGGTCATATTCCAAGGACCAGAACCTAATCACACAATCATACCTAGTTTCGAGGAAAGCATAAAAAAATTAATCTAGCTGGGAGGCCATGCACTGGGGGTGGAATATTATCAGAGTTGGTTAGTAGATGCAGAACATCTTAAGTCAAAGAATTCAGAGAAACCCACAGAGCTCAGCCACACAATGTGGGAAATGAGATACGGTAACAAGGAGACTGAGTAGTACCTACTTTCTTACAAAATGAGTGACATGAACCCAGAACTCAATTGAGAATCTGTCAAAAATAGGGTAAAGATCACCCTACACATACATCATTCTCAGTTATCTAGGTAAGAGGTTCCCTTTCTTGTGTAAATACCATATTTCAGAACATTTTTATGCAAATAGATTCATAGTAATCAGAAAAAGATTAGCACAATGTCTAATTAAGTAATGTTTAGGGGGAGTTCTAGGGAGGGTTTTCAGTCACTTTAGCATCTGGCAAAGGACAGGATAGATAACAAGTGACTTAAATTGTAGATAAAAGGGTTTACACTAAGCCTTTGACCTGGTGACCTTCCTAAATTCTGCAGAATTCTCTCTGACTGGGTCAGGGTCAAAGTAGATGTCGATTTGCATTACCTTTCAGAGCATCATTGCTACATGACAGGAAGTACTAGAGGGAGCACATTTAAGAGAGTCACATAAGTGCTTTTGTTCTAAAAACAAAAATTACTCTGCCAGGGAGATTGTTGTAGAGATTTTATGTACATAGGAATTTCAGAAACAAAGAAGATGCACACTGGAAGTAATAACATATGCCCGTGAGTATATTTTAAATCAATAGGGATATAATTGAAGTGGAGAGGAGATATTTGGAGAAAGAACTTAAACATTAGATATAGACTTGAGATTCAATAGGTAATAGAGAATCTCAATCTGCTTTGATGGAAGTATTGCTTGAAGCTGATGATTTTGTTAACTGCCTTGTGTTGTGGATTTAAATTAAAATGTGTCATTTATAATTGTAATTCAAATAACAGAAGTCCCTTCTACCTTCATCTCAATTAACATTTCTTTAAAACTCCCCATTTTCATCTTCAAGGTTCTTCAATGGTATTCACAGAAGTGATTTCCTTGCCTTTCCCATATTATCCATACCATCTACTGCTTCCATAGCAGATCTACTTATTACCCACTTTGTTTTTCTTCCTGATATACATTCCATTTATCCAGTTAAGTTGCATTTTACATTGAAAAGATTCTCTACTTCCTTCATTTCTTTACATCTAAGAGCTTCTGAATAATCTCCCTTTCATAAGAGCAGGTAAACACTGTACATCCAGTGATAGAAACTAGGAAGAGAAAGTTTTGCAATGAGGTAAGTGGTAGGAGGGGGTGGTCAGAGAAGGAGTATTTAAACTGGTGTTAGCAAGGTCTTTGCAATCTGTCAGGGAATAGATATAGAGAGAGTATATGTTATGTGTTTGGACCCAACCATTCTTCTGTTCCAAGAGTTTAGAATAGGTGTCAGGCAGTGATGACTAACTGCCTATACAATATCTATTCTTTACTTTTTCATTAGTAATGGAAACAAAGTAGATCCAGGCAATATTCCTAGCCTCACTTGAAATAATGGATAGATTTGTAACTAAGTTCTGGCCAATGTGATGGAAGTAAAGGTTTTACCTTGATCTTCGAGGGAAGCTCCTTTGAAGAAACACCTGGCTCTGCTCGTTTTGCCCTGCCCTCTTTCTCCCTGCTGGCTGGCAAACTGATGTGGCGGATGGACTTTCCGCAGCCACCTCAGTCTGTCAGGTAACCTCAGGAATGAAATCCACATTTTAAAGAAGGTGAAATGGAAGGGTAGGAGGAGACTTCGGACCCTGATGAGGTGCCATGTCAATTCTGAGCTATCCTCAGACTTCTCTTACTTGAGAAAGAACTGATTCTCCAGCATGATCAGGTCACTTTGAGGTTACTCATAAACGCAGTGGACCTTAATCCTAAGTGATACTATGGAGTTAAATTGTTTTCATTAAAGAATCATGGGGAGTGAGGGAGGGGCAGGGTGGTGGCAATAATATTAACAAAGATTCCACCAAGACAGTGATAATGATTTAAGAGTTTAACAAAGCCCATATTATTATAGTTAGCAATATTTTCTAGACCTTATTTGTATAGTATATTGTCAAGGTCACTAAAGCATTAATTTTATCTCAAGTTTCCTTAGAAGGATAATTCTCACTTTTCAGAGATATTATTATATGTATGTCTGCTTTTCAGCACCATTACACAAATAAAAGACAAAAATTAGAAAGGAAAATGTTGGAAAAAAATGTTTGCCTTGAGAAAAAATTATTTCATTTGTCTTGCTTCATTATTGTTGTGGGAGGGAGTTACTTGCTGTTTTGTTTGGGGAATATCTGAGCCACCAAACTTAAGAAAATAACAGAAAACTAAAGTTTCTTACAGGATTATTTTATTCAAAAATGTAATTCTGTAGGAACTATAGCCATTTTCCTGATATGAACATATCTAGAAAGCAGGAGTCACAGTCTTAGTCAACATTTTGTCACCAAAGAATCCACCTGGATTTTCATTCTCCAAATATGAGATTCACTCCTGAAATATCCTTCGGTCCTCAAAGCAAAAACTGAAATAATATGACATTGTTATATCCAGAAACCACAAATACCTGTAAAATTTACAGGAGAAAAGGGGCGGGGGGAAGCATGTGATCTCCAGTGGCATGTGTTTTTAATTGTAGCACATGAATTAAATATTTGCAAACAATTCTGAATAAGTAAAAGACATCAGGGAATCAAACAAAATAATATACACTGTAAAACCATATGTATCCTAAGGCTGAAGTACTTTCAGTTTTTCCTTTCTGGGACCATTGCAGAAATATTTGATGTAGGAGGTGAGTATTTCCCTTTTTTATTTCTTTTTCTGGCTAAGTTCTCACAAGTGGTTTATTTTCAAGCGTGCACATCCTCTTTCTCACCACAAGAGTCACAATCAGTGCATTTCAACAGCTTGAAGAAATTACCTTCTCTCCTGCATCCAATTCAAAATCTTCTTCCTCTTTCCTACTTAAAGTCATGTGTTATAAAATTGCCAACTGCTAATGAGGGATAAGCATCTCGCCAGCCTCTTTAGGTCTAAAAATTGGTCAGAGCCACAAGTTTCAACAGTTCCCCATGACATCCAATAGTGTGCTTCCTGCCTGCTACTAACAGCTTTCTGTATGTTTCATGCTCTGTCCTCAAAACATTGTCTCAAGCTCCACTTTAAAAACATTTTGAAAAACTACTTTATGCATTTTCTTAAAGTCGGAAAGTGCAAAATTTAATGTCCTCACAACACTCCTAACTCACACACGTTGCACAGATTATATACATACATTGAGCTTGAACTTTTGCCACCTAGCCAGTGATTGCAAATAGATGAATCCAGTACATGGGGAGTTGTTTTTATAACATGCTATGACATCCAAAGTTTCTATTAAAATTTAGTCTTTATGTTACTTCAACATTCAAATTAAAAACAAAATTCTAGGATTCTTAGAATTAATTAATAAAATTAATCTTACAAGAGCAGTAAATGTAAGATTAACTTTGTGTGTGTGTGTGTGTGTTTTTGTGTTTTTCTCCAACACACAAAAAAATAGCCTTTTTTTTTCCAAGTGTTACTCTGATATTGCTCCGAAGTATTTTGCTCAATTAAAATTGGGTATTTTGAGTTCCACACCTAAAAGGACCTTCCCTCCTCTACCCTCATTTCCAAAACAAATATTTGAAGGCTTAGATTTTTATACTACTGTAGTATCTTAACATCAATTTCAATCTCTATTTTTCTCAAATATTTATTTAACCTATTTTCAAGGAGAATAAAACATTTTCAAAGTTCTGACAATTGCACTTGCTATTATAGGATGAAATACTGAAGGCCAAGTATGTGGTTGGTTATTCCCTGTTATGCAATTAAAATCATTTTTAAAACTTTTTCATCCCAAGTTTACCTTTTATGAATATATAAATTTATTTTTTATTTCAATGGAAAAAAATTTCCTTAGAAATAATGACTTGCAAGAGAAAATGCTATCTTATTTTTTAAATGTTTAATGTTCAGGACTTAATAAAAACCATAAATTTGAAAATATACCTTTTTACCTATTAAATTGACAAAGATCTTCAAATGTATACTAGCTTGGGTCCATGACATATAGTAAATTTGAAATTATCTAACATTGCTGCTGAGAATATAATTGCTTCAATTTTTCTGGGAGGCATTTTGGCAATATTTATCAAAAGCATCAAGATTTCTTGTACAAATCAATTGGGTAATATGCACCAAAATCATAAATGTTGTATGTAGTTGTTGTTTTCAGAATAGAGAAATATTAAAACCTGCCTACTATTTCTAGTAGGGATGTAAGTAAACAAATTATAGTACAACCAAATATTTTAATATTATGTAGCCATTAAGAATCACAGGTCTGAATATGTATTTTTTAAGATTTTTTTATTAAAATACAGCTAACATACAATATTATATTAGTTTCAGATGTAGACAATAGTTATTCAGAATTTATATACCTAAAGAAGTGATCACCATGACAAGTCCAACAACCATCTGACACTGTACCACACTGTCACAATTTTATTGACTATATTCCCTATGCTGTACATTATATCGCCATGACTTATTTCCTCTATACCTGGAAATCTGAACCTTTTATTCCCCTTTACCTTTCCATCTTTTTTAATTTCTCAATTACAGTTGACATTCAATATTATTTTATATTAATTTCAGGTATACAGCATAGTGGTTAGACATTTATATAATTTAAGAAATGATTCCCTGACCAGCCTAGTTAGTACCCACCTGGCTCTATACATAGTTAGCATATTATTAACTACAGTCCCTATGTTTTACTTTATATCCCCATGTCTATTTTGTAGCTACTGGTTTGTACTTACTCCCTTCACCTTTCTCACCCTGCCCCCGCCAACCTCTTTCCATCTATCACCCTGATAAATCTAGTACCCATCTGATACCATACATAGTTATTACAATATTATTGACTGTATTCCTTATGCTACACCCTATATCCCCATGACTACTTTGTAACAACCAATATGTACTTCTTAATCCCTTCACCTTTTTCACCCTTCTCCCCAACACTCCCTGCCACCAACCTGGCAACCATCAAAATTTTCTCTGAATCTATCAGTTTGTTTCTGTTTTGTTTGTTTGTTTATTTTCGTCTTTAGTTTCCATTAATAAGTGAAATCACCTTGCATCTCTCTTTCTCTGCCTGACATAGTCCGCTCAACATAATATCCTCCAGGTCCATCCATGCTGTCACAGATGGAAAGAAGCCATTCCCTTCCATGGCACGCAATATTCCATTGTATATATGT
Organism: Hipposideros armiger; assembly: GCF_001890085.2. NCBI lineage: Eukaryota > Metazoa > Chordata > Mammalia > Chiroptera > Hipposideridae > Hipposideros > Hipposideros armiger. The sequence goes on from NW_017731701.1 coordinate 1,137,513, forward strand.
ACCACCTCCTCTTTATCCATTCATCCATCTACAGACACTAAGGCTGCCTCGACACCTTGGCCATTGTAAACAATGCTGCAATGAACATGTGAATGCACAAGTACCCTCAAAGTAACGTTTTGTGTTTCTGCAGATAAAAACCCAGAAGTGGGATTACTGGGTCCTTTCTTGTCTCTTGTTATAATCTTTTTTCTAAAGTCTATTTTGTCTGGTATAGGTATTGCTACTCCAGCTTTTTTTGTTGTTGTTTCCATTTTCCTGAAATATCTTTTTCCATACCTTTACTTTCAGCCTGTTTGTGCCTTTCAATCTGAGGTGAGTCTCTTGTAGGCACCATAAGTAAGGGTCTTGTTTTCTTATCCATTCAGCCACTGTCTTTTGATTGGAGCATTTAATCCATTTATACTTAAATTGTTGATAAATGTGTAGTTATTGCCATTTTATTATGCATATTTTTTATCTTTTTTCCTTCTTTTTCTTTTCCCTCTTCTTTTTCTCTTCCTCCTCTTCTTCTCCTCCTTCTTTTTCAAGGAGTCCCTCTAACATTCCTTGTAATCCTGGTTTGGTGATGATGAACTCCTTTAGTTTTTTCTTGTCTAGGAAGCTCTTTATCCATCCTTCGATTCTAAATTATAGCTTTGCTGGGTAGAGTAATCTTGGTTGTAGGCCCTCGCTTTGCATCACTTTGAATATTTCGTGCTGATCCCTTCAGGCCTGCAAAGTTTCTGTTGAGAAATCAGCTGACATTACCTACCTCCCTTATAGGTAACACTGCTTTTAAGATGCTTTGTCTTTAGCCTTTGGCATTTTAATTATGATGTGTCTTGGTGTGGCCTCTTTGGGTCCATCTTTTTGGGGATTCTATATTTCCTGGATTTGAATATCTATTTCCTTCACTAGGTTAGGGATGTTTTCCGCCATTATTTCTTCGATTAGGTTTTAAATTTCTTGTTCTCTTTCTTCTCCTTCTTGCACTCCTATGATGCAAATGTTGGTATACTTGATGTTGTCACAGAGGCCCCTTAAACTATTCTCATTTTTTTTAAACCTTTTTTCTTTTTGCTGTTCTGATTGGGTGTTTTCTGCTATCTTATCTCCCAAATTGCTGTTTCAGTTCTCCACTTCATCTAATCCACTGTTGATTCCCTCTAATGTTTTCTTTATTTCTGACTGACTTTTTTTTTTTTGGTTTCTATCTGTATTTTTATTTATCCTATCCCTTTGTTAAAGCTCTCCCTGAGATCACTGAGCATCCTTATAACCAGTGTTTTGAACTCTGCATCTGGTAGATTGCTTGTCTCCATTTTGTTTAGTTCTTTTCCTGGAGTTTTGTTCTATTCTTTTATTTGGGAAATGTTTCTTTGTCTAAATATTCTGATTGGCTCCCTGTGTTTGTTTCCATGTATTAGGTAGGGTTGCTATGCATTCTGGTCATAGTAAAGTGGTCTTATGTAGAAGGTGTCCGGTGGGGCCCAGTGGTGCAGTCTTTGTGTGTGCCCTTCTGCCGTAGTTAAGCCTTGGTTACTGTTTGCATATCAATGGGAGGGATTGACCCTTAAGCTGATTGGTTATGAGAACTAGCAATGACTACAGTGGAGGACCTCTTGTGCAGGGGCTGACCCTACAGAGATGGATTTGCTTTAGTAGGGCTCTGGTACCTGCCCAGTCTGCCCTTTGGGTGTGTCGTTCTTGGAGGCAGCTAGGTGATGCTCAAGCCTGGTGCTTAGCATTGAGCTCCACTGCCTGCTGATTCACCTGCAGTGTGACCACTGAGCTAACTACAGGTGCTAGCACAGGCAACGTAAAACCCAGCCAAGTTCCCACCCTGGCTCCTTCTTTGCTTCATGGACACAGTGCAATCTCTCTAAGGCCATCTCTCCCCTGACTCATTTCTCCAAACAAGGAAAAGAAAAAACAAACAATAGACCTGAGAAAAGTCTCTAGGGAAGAAGGAACCAGAAGCACAGTTCAGAAGTAGATGATATTTGATATTGGAACTTCTTCTTCCTATGCCTCACTCAGTGAAGTACCCATCCCCTCCCCACTCCCATGATCCAAATCCCTGCCACTGTGGTAGAGTGGCTTGTTGTTCATTACTCGTCTCAATTCTCCACCCACAATAGTCATATGTCTTGACCCTTTCCTTTAGTGCTCGGAGCCTGCAAAACAATCTGCTTATGTTAGACTGTGTTCTTCTGAAAAATTGTTTTTTTCCTGAAAGGTCTTGCTCTTGTTCCCTTTCCTTTAGGCCTGCTCCAGCTGTTTCCTGATGACAGAAAACATCCAAATAGGTGTTGGCTTGCTGCATGCTGAATTCAAAGGAGCTGACACTCATGCCCTTAGGCTAATAAAGAGCCAAAAATTAAATCCTCTCTTCTCTTCCCTGAAAAATTATCAAGGCCCTCTCACAGTCTGAATATTCTTAGAGCCAGAAGATCCAGACCTCAAGCGCTGGGAATTGCAACAGTTAGTCACTGGGGTTCCAGTACCAGTCTAACTTAGTAGTGGGACGGGCAGTGGGATAAGGTTCACGAAAGATGGGCTTAGAACAGTCACTTATTTTAAGCAGTTCACATGCATTAGCACGCATAGAACAGCCCTATGAAGTAGCTGCTATTTTGAAGATAGACAAAGAAAGTTTAGAGAAACTAAATAATATTTCAAGACCTCCACAAAGATTATGTGGCAGTAGTCAGATCTGAAACCCAACTATTTCTCCAAAAGCCAATTACTAATCCAATTCCCTCATATTACAGTTTAAATGTATAACAATATGTTAAAAGAAACATGGCTATTTTAAATATGTGTTGAATATGTTATCAAATAGTGGAAGTTACAATATATCTTCATTGTTGAAACAAGACTCACAAGAATATTAAAGCCAAGACTAAAACCTAGTTCTTTTATTTAGGTCCATGCTGCTTTTAAAATCAAAAGTGTACTAATTATTTTCATTTTATTGCCATTTGGATGCATATTTATTTTATGTCTCACAGAAAGTGCTTTGCATAGATTTGTTGAGTGATTGAATGAATTATGCTTCAATAATTTGATTTCATGTCATTAAATATCTGCAGGAACTTTGAGTTGGCACACTTGATTCCACTGAAATCTTCCCCTTAAGGAGGCTTAGCTTGCACAGTTTGTCGCACATTCAACATGGCCATTTGGTCAAAACTTAAAAAGTTCTTAGGAACATGGCATCGAAAAGTATTAATGGGGGTACTGCAATCATGTGGCCATCTGGAATGGTGATAAACAAACTTCTTAGATCTGAGAGAATCAGTGCATACAGTCCTGCCCGATGGGAAAACATTGCTATTGTGTATGTTCTTTACTCAACAGCATGGGAATGCTACTTAACAGCTCCTGAAACATTTCTAAGAAAAGGCATTGGCTCTGTGTTCCCAGACCACAAGGAAAGGAAGCCATTTTAGTTGTACAGAACAAGCTTTCATGTGTTGTTTACTCCCCGGTCTCACTATAAGCCATGCTGGATTGTTCCTTCGTCACCCACAAGAACATGTTACTCACGCGCAGCCCTTCCCTGCTCAAGTTTGCCTTGCCTTGTAAAGTCCAATTTTCTCTAACTGCATCATGCCATGCACTATAAATCACATTTGCATCCCATTTAAAACATAAACCACAATAGACACTGAAGAACAAAAGGAACCACAAACGGAGCTTTTTTGACGAAACTCCCACACATTGATAATTGGAAGCACATAAATCTGTACACAGACGAGGACCTAACCTCCTGCTCAGCTTATGCTGCCTGTCTCGCAGCCTCTTGCACTTTCAATGCTGCCACTAAATCTGCCGGGAAAGTATGAAGGGGGGAAAAAAGAACTAACAAAAACTTTCTGCGGAGCAATAGAACTGAAAACAAATAACATGGATGACCTGACAAATTGCACTTCTGGAGTCTTCATTTCACCATCACAGGGACCTGTCTGGTTGTTGGGTGGCACAAAAATCCCATTGTGAGAATTCAATACATAAATTAGTTCTAAAACAACAGCTTGTTACCAACAGGTTAAGGTACATCTTTGGGTAAATGAGGCTTATTTAAGAAGTTCCAAATTATTTTCAGAACTACGAAAAAATGATTTTGCCCCTAGCTTATATAAACAGCTCCCAGGAACAGTGTGGGGTTTTTCTGTATGTGTTTAATTATCCATCAAAATTCCATAGTTCTAAACTAGACCAAATTCCTTTACAATATGGTTTCTAAATTTAATTACCATTTAAGGTGCAAACCTAATGGAAAGTGAAAAACCTTTCATTATGATGTAAAGCAGCTGATTCTGATTTGCCTCTGGAAATCATTTTGTCTGTTCTGCACACAGAGTACATTACATAGCCAGTGGACTCTACTTCAGGATGACAGAAATAGCCCCTTAACAACTAGAGAAACTGAGATTATCTTTCTTCAAGAATCAATACAAAGGCAGGCCTGACCATTGCAGACCATCATCCTCCAGGGAACAACATGAATATTATTAACCCAGGCCGACTTCTGTGTCTGAATTGTCAGAAACAGCTTAAACGGATAATGGTCTGATATAAGCGGTTTAATGAATAACTGGCTTGAAAGAGTCTGGCAGCAAAAGTAGGATTTTAATTAAATTATCATAGAGCTATTTGTTAAATTTTGGAATGCTGATAAATTTTTTAAAGCCCTTCTAATCTGGAGATAATTACCTTCAATCATTAAACTTGTCCATGATTAAGAATCTGAAAATGAGCCTGTTAAGCCTTCAGCAAAATAGTAAGCCCAATAAAACACTGAAAATAACACTGCCAAACTACCAGGAAACTCAAACAGCTACTACTAGAATCTGCACAACTGGTGGAAATTAAACTAATGCTCAAAGAAAGACCAATGCATCTTGAATGAGTTCTGACCTTGGACAAGTTTTTGAGTCCTACTTCAGAAAAATCAAAAGATTTATATTCAGACAAATACTGAAAAGTAACTATAGAAAAAAAATGTTTGTCTTTTAAAGTGACAGAGATGATAAAGACAAAGGGTAATGTTAATTTAATGCCTCAGCATAGATTCTAGACATTTGAGAAACTGGTTGCAAAAATAAAACAAAAAAAATAACGGCCAAATATAACAAATGTGCAAGATTGATAACCATCAAAATTATACCTGGTTGGTGATTGTAAGTAAGACATTTCTGCTTATAACATTTCCTCTGTAAGCTCTGACCTTAACTAGGTGGGAACTTAACTGGGTGGATGCCTCCATTGTTTCAAAAACCACTGTTATATTAACCACTGTTGAATGCTAATGACCATCTAAGTTTTTCTTTGTCACATACACAATGGTTCTCTTTATAGTATCTTGATAAGAATTATTACCATTGGCCTAACAGTCGCTATCACAGGTAAAAGGTAAGTGCTACTAATTATCATTAAATAGTAAGAGAAATCAGATATAAAAAGAATCTCTGACTTTTCCAAGATCTACTAAGTTTAACGGTAAAATTTAATGAAAGTCACATTCTGCCAATAACAAAACTAATCTCTGTTTGGAACTAGTGGATGCAGTTTTAAGTCAGACCATCAACAGGCTATTTGGTAAGTTGTAGCTAAAATTATTTGCTTTTGTAAAAAATAGTCTATAAAGACCCATAGATATGGAATGGTCTATGCACACATTTATTCTATAAATTATTGAGCACCTTACTACATGGCAGGCATTTGTACTAAGCACTGGGAATGAAATGGATGACAGATGAAGCCAGTACCTGTACTCTTGAAGTTTTTAGTGTGGGAGACAGACAAATAAAGCAGCTAATAAATCATTCCAAATTGTTCTATTATAGAAGAAACTGAATCTCCTCTGGGGCAATAACAACTCCCTAGGAGGCATCATGGGTTGTCAAATGTCTTGAGGGACTATTGGCATGTAGTACTGAGGCCAAGGATGTTACAAATCTTGCAGTATGGGGGTGCAGGAATAGCAGATGAGTCCTATCCAAAGTGCCAATAGTCCTCAACTGAGAAATAATATGCCTGGTTGAATTCTCTAACATAGTCACACCACAATTAAATATTCCTACTATGGGAAGATTATTGTTTTGGATTATATAAAGAGAATAGAAGAAAAGCAAAAGATACATTCTGCCCCCACTGAATTTGGTCTATGAGCTAAATTATACAAAAATATGCCATGACAGGAGAAGAGGACGGGCCAACAAATGCAGAGCTGTGCCACATAAATAAAGCAGGTGCTGGTACAGAAGTTAATAGCTAGAGGATATTTTAAGAAGAGGAAAAATTAAGCCAAATTTTAAAATAGGGCAATATGAGATAAGGAGAAAAAGCTTTCCTAAGCACAGAACGACATGTTAACACTGACATCAGGTCCAGCCCTTAAGTAGTTAACCTAACAGGAGTGGGTAACTATCTGTAAATACAAAAATCAATACAACACATCACACAAACACTGGCTTTTCTTGGATGTACATTCCCCTAATTTTGTACATAAATTTTCCTATGTATTATTTCTGTTCTTCTTACTGTCCCATTTTTCCTCATTTTCAAATGTTCTCGTTACCTTTGATTCTGCTCGCTTAAGGCCATAAGGCCAGTAAGTAGACGTTATTAACTTTCATATAAATGGTCCCCAGGCAGGTTCATACGCATATCCTCTGCAACAGATTTCATTTGCAAATGACCACAAGAGGCAAGGTCTTTCACAGTCATTAAAATTCTTGGGCAATCTAAGGAACAAAAATCAAGTATTTTGTCTTCTCCAGGGGTTGTCAGTCAAGTAAAAGATCATTGATTTTGGAAGGGCATTACTTAGACACAACAAAAAAGCATTTTTGTGAAATGTCACAAATATGCCCCCTTTCCTTTCACGGTAAAATTCTCAGAGCTTTTACATTGAGTTTTTCCTGTGGTTATCCAGTAAAATCCTCTACTGGAGAGGATATGCCACATTTCAATTCACACAATAGGACATGGAGCATTAGCCAAAAGAATGAGGTTTGGAAGTCCCCCATTATGTGGTCAATCAATGTTTTATGGAAGGAGAATTCAAAGGTATCTAAATTACATGTAACACAGATGCTCTAAACCACTAAGATTGCTTAGGAAGCCACACACACAAAAAAAGATATGTTTGTTACAAACCAGTTTAGAAGTTGATCTGAAAATAATGATACAATACTAAGATTCTTATGTAAACATTTATTTAAATTTTATAAGGAACTAAGCCAAAACATTCATGCTTATACATTTAAGGATGGTCAGGTTCTCTAGGATTTGAAGGGGTTTGTGATGTCTTTTACTTATTTTTTTAACTTTTTTTTTTTGAGAGGAATTTTGTATCTAGAGTAACAGAAAAGTGAATGAACTTTAAAGGACATATTAAATATTTTCTGGGAGCAAGCACTGATGTGAAAAAATTAGAAAACCTAAAAAACTGAAGGCAAGATGGGCTTTTAAAATATAGCCATTCAGTCACTGGCTTGCTGCCAACTCAAAACCTGGAAAGACATCTTGAAACCTTTAAATACCATAATTTTCAGCTGTAAGGAATTCTCTCCGTGTTATCAATGTACTAAAAAAAAGCATTTTTTATAGATTTCCAGATCCAAGGTTAAAATGCATTTTAGGAGATGTTTATTTGAAAGTATTTTGCTGCTTTCCTATGCAGTCCATTTCAAGTAAGAAGAGGTCAAATAGAGTTCAGCTGAGATTATACCAATAAATTGTGTGATTGGAGCAAACCTGAAACTTCCCTGCATGTGACAAAACACTGTTGCACAAGAGCTATTTTTCCTAAATAATTTATTAATTTTATTTCACTTTTAACTATTCAGCTATTTCAATTATCCGCTAACCAAATTACAAAACAATTGAGTTTCAAATGCTTTTGATTTCAAGCATTTTAACTCATCAGTGTTTCCACAATCAAGTACAATTTTTGGTCCTATATAAGGAAAAGGATGTCATAAGTATTGAAACCTTCTTTAATATATTTATTCTCCAGGGACAATTTATTCAGCCTAATGTGGTGTCAAGTTAGGGTCTTGTTTAGCCAAGTATTCGTAAAATCAAATTTCCCTTGCTTTTTAAAAATCTTGAAAAAGTCTTGGCCCAGGGCTTAACTGATAAATTAATAATAATTGCAACTATACTTAGCACTTGTACCATAGGTAGCAGCTAATAACAAATTCCAGGATAAGAACCTCAAGCCAAAAAGGCTGGACAGGGTGGCTCAGCTAAGAAAAAAAAAAAAAAAAAGACTGGAAGATGGAATCAGGGCAAATGTTGGGCATGATGGAAGGCTGGATCGAAAGAAGTGTTCAAATGATGGAGCTGGAATCTGAAACCAGGTGAACAGTACAAAGGAAAGATACATTAGTGCTAAGCAGAAAAACAAGGGTCTTTGAAACCAAAAATGACCAGAGGCAAAGACCCATCAAACCCAAGACGATGGCAGAAGGCCTCAACACTAAGAACAAAGTTGGCAGTGTAGATTTCCAGGAACTGTCTAGCAACCTGGACACCACTCCTCATACATCCTAACCTATGAAATGACAAATCCCATTGGTTCAACACTACTGACATTCACCACAGTCCAAGCATCTATCATTTCTTGCCTGGTTTTAACCTTATCCTCTCCTGTGTAATCTAAACACAGAAGCTACAAACATCCTGTTAAAATGCAAGTCACATCAAGTCACTCCTTTCATCAAATCTCTGCACTGGCACCCCATCTCACTCAGAATAAAATTCAAAGTCCTTACTGCAGCTGATATGACCCTATGTGCTGCTCCCCTTCCACATTAGCTTCCTGAATTTATCTGCTTCTTCACTGTCTGCAATCATTCCATTCTAGGCACGGGCCTCCTTGTTTCCAGCATGCTCCCACGTTAGGCTTCTCTCTAGCTGTTCTGCTCCCAATACTCTGTCCTCAGATAACCTCTTGACTAACCAACCCTATTACCTCTTTGAAGCCTTTGCTTAAAACTTCTCCCCTTCCCTCATATAGGCTCCTAATTCCATTTATCTCCTCTAATTTGTCTGTTGTCCATACAATTTACCACCTAATATGTATTACAACTGGCTCACTAATCATGTTTATTGTTCATTTTCTATCTCTCCTCACCAAAATGCAAGCACTGATGAGGGCAGGGACCCTTCTGTTTGTATTAACTGATATGTCCCAAGCACCTATAACTTGTCTAGCATAGAAAAGCTCAATAATTATTTGTTCAATAAAAGAAAATACCCACAAGCATGAAATTTTTTGTCACAGAAAAATTTTAAAGTCATTTATAACACAACCTTTTAACAAGGTTTTACAATTATTCATCATGAAGAACTCTTTTTTCCCCCCCAATTTAGTATGGTACTTGAGATCCTAAATACAAGTGTTCCTGTCAAGAGACTCCCTCTAGCTTCTGAATCCACTCCTCCCTGGGCTTGTTTTACTGAGTCATACTCATTCTCGTTTTGGAAATTCTTATTAAACAGTTGTAATAGTGATAACTAACATTTGTCTAGCAATTTATGGCTTTGCAATACACTTTTATGCACATGAACTCATTTGATTCAATAAAAAGAAATTATTATTGCCAAAAGATTTGAGTTTCTTGGTTTAACCAAAATATACATATTTGAATTACATTTTTAGAGATTATAAACATGACTTATTATTTATCAATTCATGGTTATTTAGAGAATGTGACATGGTTCCAGTTGCCCACACTTAACATATGCTTCTATTTATATTATTTTGTAAAATATTTGCAGGATTAAATCGCCAGGGCAAATAATAGCATAGCTATAAGTAGTTTAATTTTCTTTGCTCAACTGAAAATAAGTAATGTTCAGTCTTGGAACTCAGACTACTGTTTCTAACTTCTACTTCTTTTATACTTTTGATTAAATATGTGCATGTGGTTGTACATATTCCTGTCACTTAAACATCGCATCACAAATGCATACCTAATTAAGTTTCTATTTTTAAAAAAATACACTGGATAAGAACTATAACTGACAATGTATGTAGATCATAAAGGAAATATAATTACTAAATTAACCTTTGATGAAAAGTAAATTCCTCCCCTCCAGGGAAATATAAACCCTTAAAAAAAACTTCTGAGAATCTATATGGGCAGTAGTAGGAGCTGATGAAGTTACAAATGAAGCTCTCTTTTCTATCTTTGGTTAGATCTCTTTTTTAGACAGCTGGCTAGCCTCAACCACTTGCCCTCAATAGAATTAGTAAGCTCTAACTGTTGCAGACAACCATGAAAGACATCCCTATTAAGGTACTTGTTTTCCATTTGTGCAAGTTTACACAAATAAAAGACGTATGGTGGAAATCACTAACAATTTAATATGTTTTCTTAAATCGATTATGCTATGAAAACTATAACTTTTTTTCATTTCAAATAAAAGTCTGAAAGAGAAAATACCAAAGGCTGAAAAGAATTTTTAAAAGCTTCCTATCTCACCAGTAGTCAAAGAAATGCAAATCAAAACAAGATACTATTTAATAAATAAAAATATTAATGCATCCTATCAGAATTATTGGGATGTAGTGAAAGCAGTAATAAGAGGGAAATTTATATCATTACAAGCCTATCTCAAGAAAGAAGAAAAATCCCAGATAAACAACCTCACATTATACCTTAAAGAACTAAAAAAAAGAACAAATGAAGCCCAAAGTCAACAGAAAGAAGGAAATAATAAAAATCAGAGTAGAACTAAATAAAATAGAAAACAAAAAGACAATAGAAAAAATTAATGCAACTAAGAGCTGGTTCTTTAAAAGATTAATAAAATTGACAAACCCTTGGCTAGAATCACTAAAAGGAGAAAAGATACAAACAAAATCAGAAATGAAAGAGGAGAAGTTACCATGGATGCCTCAGAAATACAAAGGATCACCAAGAATACAATGAAGAACTATATGCCACCAAATTCAAAAACCTAGAAGAAATGGACAAGTTCTTAGAAACATATAGCCTTCCTAAACTGAATCACGAAGAAATGGAAAATCTAAATAGACCGATCAACAGTAAGGAAATTGAATCAGTCAGCCAAAGCCTTCCCAAAAGCAAAAGTCCGGGACCAGACAGCTTCACTAATGAATTCTACCAAACATTCTAAGAGAATCTAACACCTATCCTCCTCAAACTCTTCCAAAAAATTGAAGAAGAGGCAATACTCCCTAACTCATTTTATGAATCCAACATTACCCTGATACCAAAACCTGGTAAGGATAACAGACTAATATCTCTGATGAATACAGATGCAAAAATCCTAAACAAAATTCCAGCAAATAAAATACAACAATGCATTAAAAAGATTATACATCATGACAGAGTACAGCTAATCCCAGGGGTACAAGCATGGTTCAATATATGCACATCGATCAATGTGCTACACCACATAAACAAATTAAAAGACAAACATATATATGATTATATCAATAGATGAAGAAAAAGCATTTGACAAGACACAGCATATATTTATGATTAAAACACTTAATAAAATGGGTATAGAAGGGTATAGAAGGAAAATACCTTAACATAACAAAAGCTATATATGACAAGCCCACAGCTACTATCATAATTAATGGTAAAAAACAGAAGTCCTTCACTCTATATACAGGAATAAGACAGGGTTGTCCCCTATCACCACTGCTATTCAGCACAGTATTGGAAGTCTTAGCCAGAGCAATCAGGCAAAAGAAAGAAATAAAAGGCACCCAAATTGGCAATGAAGAAGTTAAATTGTCACATTTTACAGATCACATGATGATTTATATAGAAAACCCTAAAGACTCTACCACAAGACTATTAGAAACAATAAACTAACACAGTAAAGTTGCCGGCTACAAAATCAATGTACAAAAATCCATTGCATTCCTATATACTAACAATGAAATTTCAGGAAAAAATAATTCCTTTTGCAATTGCAACAAAAAGATTAAAATACTTAGAAATAAACTTAACCAAGGATTTGAAGGATCTATACACTGAAAACTATAAGACATTTTTAAAAGAAATTGAAGATGACACAAAGAAATGGAAAGATATTCTATGTTCATGGATTGGAAAAATCAACATAGTTAAAATGGCCATATTACCTAAAGCAATATATAGATTTAATGCAATCCCCATCAAAATCCCAATGGCATTTTTTAAAGAAATAGAATATAGAATCATCAGATTTGTATGGAACCACAAAAGACCCCGAATACCCAAAGCAATCCTAAGAAAAAAGAATAATGCTGGAGGTATTACACTTCCTGACATCAGCTTGTACTACAGAGCAACAGTAATCAAAACAGCATGGTGTTGGCAGAAAAACAGACACACAGACCAATGGAATAGAATTGAAAACCCAGAAATAAACCCATATAAATATGGACAGATAATTTTCAACAAAGGAGCCAAAAACATACAACAGAGGAAAGACAGCCTCTTCAATAAATGGTACTGGGAGAATTGGAAAGCCACGTGCAAAAGAATGAACCTAGACTGTCATCTGTCACCATGTACCAAAATTAACTCAAAATGGATCAAAGGCCTAAACATAGGACCTGAAACAATAAACTGCTAAGAAGAAAACATAGGTACTAAACGACCTTGGGTTCAAAGAGGATTTTATGAATTTGACCTCAAAGGTGAAGGAAGTAAAAGCTATAATAAATGAATGGGACTATATCAAACTAAAAAGCTTCTGACCAGCAAAAGAAACAATTGACAAAAGAAAGAGGCAACCAACTGAATGGGAGAAGATATTTGCAAACAATGGCTCTGATAAGGGGCTAATATCCAAACTATATAATGAACTCATACAACTCAACAACAAAAAGAGAAACAATCCAATTAAAAAATGGGCAGAGGATCTGAATAGACATTTCTCCAGAGAGGACATACAGGCAGCCAATAAACATATGAAAAGATAATCAACATCACTAATCATCAGAGAAATGCAATAAAAAAACCACAATGAGATATCACCTCACACTAGTTAGAATGGCTATCATCAACAAGACAAATAATAAGTGTTGGAGAGGCTGTGGAGAAAAAAGAACCCTTATACACTGTTGGTGGGATAGTAGACTGGTGCAGCCACTATGGAAGGCAGTGTGGAGGTTCCTCAAAAAATTAAGAATAGAATTACTATATGACCCAGCAATTCCTCTCCTGGGTATCTACCCAAATAATCTAAAAACATTTATCGGTAAATGTGCTCTGATTGTTAATTGCAGTTTTATTTATGGTAGCCAAGACATGGAAATAACCAAAGTGTCCTTCAATAGATGATTGGATAAAGAAGGTGTGGTATATATACACAATGGAATACTATTCTGCCATAAGAAAAGATGAAATAATGCTATTTGCAACAACATGGGTGGATCTTGAGATTATAATGCTAAGCAAAGTAAGACAGACAGAAAAAGTAGAGAACCATATGATTTCACTGATATGTGGGATATAAAACTGAAAGCAACAAAGGAACAAGACAAACGAAGAAACAAAAGCTCATAGACACAGACAGTAGTTCAGTGGTTACCAGAGGGTAAGGAGGGAGGGGAGTGGTAGAAGAGGGTAAACACAGTCAAATATATGGTGATGGAAGGAGAACTGATTATGAGTGATGAATACACAATGTGATATATAGATGATATATTATAGAAGTGTACACTTGAAACCTATGTAATTTTACTACACATTGTCACCCCAATAAATTTTAATTAAAATAAAAAAGATACCACTTCTCATGAATTAAGTGATAATACCCAGGGCAAATTAGACAGGCAAACTTTAGGTTGCCCATAGAAATTTAAATTGGTATAACCTTTCTATTAATTGTAAGCTGATTTTCAACATATATCAAGGGCTTCATAAATATGTGTATAAGTCCAATTTGGGGGACACCTGAAAAATAATCTGGAATGCAATAAAAAAAAACATTCTCAAAGTATTTATTACAACATTAATTGTAGTGGCAAAATTATTAGTAAACAATGGGTAATAGTAGATCACTTAAGTATACTAAGGTATGTCAGAATGTTACATGGCCATTTAGCTTAATGTTTATAGAGTTGTACATAACTTGAGAAAGATAGGATTTTTGGGAATGATAGCAACAAACTGAGACTTATAATACCCGCAGAACAGAAATTGACAATCCAAAACAATACAATTTTAAGGGAAAAAAGAAAAAAAAGAAAACTTAATCATAAGAGATACTAAAGAATTATGCAACCATATAATTTTAATGTTTGAGGGTTTTTTCCCCCTTTCTAGCACAAGGGTAATCAAATTGACATTTTTGAGAGCATAATGTAACATTACAAAAAATATGTGAAAGGAAAAGTGTCAAATCTCATTTATATGCCCCAATTTAGAGAGCGAGAGGATGAAAGACTGGATGAGTCACAGCAGAAATCACAAAGCATCATTGGAATAAAAAGCAAGGAGTCAAAATGCACTGGGTTTCTTTGACCCAACTCTAACTAGCTGTTTTGGATACCCCCACAAATAAGAAACTCAACCCCTAACCTGAAAATGTGTTGCCTGGAAGCCAGAGGGGAAAAAAGATGGAAGAGGTGGGAAAGTCTACTTAGACCCACTGACACATCTGATAACAATAACAAAAGTACCTTCAAGAGAAAAAGTACCTGTGTCTCACCACCCAAAGCCAGGATGGTGTCAGGCTTTTCCCTAACTGGAGTTTATATTATCATGACAAACTCACCTCCAAAAAAGGGGGACAATCACAAATCTCTAACAAAGGCTTCAATCTCTCCTTTAAGCCATTGCTTAGTAAGTAAGATTCCTTGAATTTAGTGGAGTTTGCCCGAACCACAGTAGTCTCATTTATCCATGGGAGATACATGTCAAAGACCCTCAGTGGATGTCTGAAACCGCTGGTAGTACTGAACCCTATATATGCTATGTTTTTTCCTATATTACATAATACCTATGATAAAGTTAAATTTATAAATTAGGCACAATAAGAGATTAACTAATAATAAAACAGAACAAATATAACAATATACTGAGTGTGATCTCTGTCTCTCATAACCAATCTGATAACAGAGCCAGCTAGTACGAGTAAGTGACTAACGAGTGAGTAGTATATACAGAGTAGATACACTGGACAAAGAAATGCTTCACTTCCTGGGCAGTACAGAGCAAGGTGGCACAAGATTTCATCATGCTACTCAGAACAGTGCATAATTTAAAATCTATGAGTTGTTTATTTCTGGAATTTTTTCATGTAATATTTTCAGACCACAGTTGACCATAGGTACCTGAAAACAAGGAAAGCGAAACTACTGATAAGGGGAGAAACTACTGTACAGTGGTTTCAACAAATTAAAAGAACTTTACAGACACAAAAATTATTAGAGTTACTCCTGTGATCCACACACTTTAGGCAGGTGAATGACCATACTGATAAATGTAAACCTATACCACCAGCCCTCTAGGGTGAGTTCTAAGTGGAGGAATCTGAAGAGTACCCACAAGTAGTGGGTACATAATTTGCAGAGCCCAGTGCAAAATAATTTGCAGAGCCCAGTGCAAAATAAAACTGTGGGGCTATGTTCAAAAAAGTAGGGGGTGGGCCGGTCGAGTGGCGGGTTGGTTAGGAGTTGGCTTGGGACACCAGCTTTGAGCAGCAGGGCCCTGGTTTGGATCCCACATGAGGGCCAGTGACACTGCGCCCTCTACAGCTAAGATGGTGAACAACAGCTCAACCTGGAGCTGGGCTGCCACGAGTCACTGGTAACAGTGTAGGCTGCAGTGGGGCTGGCCAGCAACTGGCATGCACTTTCATGAGCTACTGTGAGCCGCCGTGAGCAACTGCCTCACCCTGGAAGAGCGCAATGATGATACCAACATGGGCAGTGAAGCGATGTCATCCACAATTAGACTGAAGAACAAAAGGACAGCAACTTGTCTGTTCTCCTTCCCTGATTCCCCAACACTGTTCCCCTCCCCCAATTCCCCAATAAAATCTTTTTTAAAAAAAAAGCAGGGAGAAAATGCCATTAAATGTATTAAAATATAAAACTCTTTTTTTTCTTCAGTGCTTTCCCTCTCAAACTGTATCATGTCGTTTTTTATTTGCTATTTAATATCATGCTTCCTGGAGCACAGGGACAGTATCTAGGCTAGTTCAGACCCTCACATGTACCCTGGGGACCCAGCCCTGTGATTCCTCATGCATTGTCAATTTCCCTCTTCTTTGAGCTGCCCAACCAACATACTGTGTGCCCTGCACGGGAAAGTCAGTCTCCCCCTCCCACAGGCATGTCATCCTAACCTTCTGCAGAGTAGTGATCCAAAGGGGTTGCAATCTCCTCATGAAGATGCACAACATATCTATATTGGAATTGATCAAGAGGTTCACCCCCACTGAGTGGCTCCCCAAACATGGAGCTACCAGTTTGAGCAGGGTCAGGCACTTCCATTCCCTATACCTAGAGGCCACACAGTGCATACCACCTGACCTGGGCCTGACACTGACCTTCCTCATGCCCTTGCTCAGGCACCCACTAAAGGAAAGGGACAGCAGTGGTTACTGAAAAAGGGTGAAAAGAGGGTGGGGGAGAGGAAGAACAGGGACCTAGGAGTCCAGGAGCAGGTAACCAAGATAGAGAGGCCCAGACAAGTGAGCTGAAGTTTCATGCATGCTTCACTCTCCCACTGGACTTTACTTACAAAATACAAATTCAAAGAAAAGACTATTAAGAATTTCAAAATGACAACTATAGAGCATTACACCCTAAACTCTTCAGAACATGAGACTATGGCACTAGTCACATGCCCATGAAGGTGGCCCATCATGGGCACAAATATAGTCCAAGGAGCCAACTAAATGCCAATATGTGATCCTGGGGAGAGTAGCAACTCAGAAAGGCCCTCCTCAATGACAAAAATGATACAGAAAAAATAAAATATAGGACCTATATATAAATCTACAATCAAAGAAAGTAAGGTAGATAGCATACAAAAGTTATATTTGGTCATATGTTGAAGTATCTTTGCCCCTGGAAAGAGGAGAAAATGCTAGATCACAACTGCATTGTACTGTTAAAACTAGATAGATGAGAACTAACATAATACAACAAACTAAAATGTAATAATTAAAGATTTAAAGGAATGAGTAATGCAAAAGCAAAAATTTTTATAGTCACTAGAAAATAGCAGGAAAAAATACAACAGAAAGTGGATGGGTGCCATACAGTCAGTATCCAAGACTTGAAATAAACAGTCAAAATGCAGAGAAAGGGAACAAAGAGACTGAATTGAGAGTAGATGACCTATATGAAAAATACTCAATGGAGCCAAATCTGTAGCTACTTTTTGTTCCTGAATAGGACACATAGAAGAAAAATAAAATATTCAAAGATCTAAAAGAAGAAATGATCATCCAACCAAGGTAAAACTAAATGTACAGATCAAAAGGATTCAATAGAATTTCTAATTCATGACTGATGAAGTTCACTCAAGAAGGATGCCACCAACAGACAAGAATATTGAGAACTATTGGGGAAGATATAAGGCATTAAAACCAGATTGATGGAAAACTGAAGAGAGCTGGGAAAATATGAGTGTTCTGAGCAGAATCAAAATGCCAAGATCAGTGGCAGTAAGAACTAGGAGTAAGATTAAGTTACAAAGTTTTGAGTTGGAAGAGTTTTTAACCGAAGGACTATGAACAATTTCCCCATGATCCCATATATAAAATATATTGAGCACTTAATATACATTAGACACCATTCTAAGCAGTGGGCATGTAGTATACCAAGAAAATATGTTATAAATATATACGCACCAAACAAAATATCATTAAAAATTTTTAAGCAAATATATTAGAAATACATTGCATTTGACTTTAAAACATCTTTCTCATATATGGTCATATTAAGCAAATAAGACAATCAGAAATGATTTTTTTTAATGATTTTTATAACAAAAAGAGTAGGTTTGATTTTTTTCTTAGTTTCTTTTGTGTATATATAGTTTAAGTATTTCTAATTTTTGTTACAGTCAACTCACAAATGCATTCTTTTCCAATTTCAGATAAAACAGAAAATACAGAGTATAACTTGAAAGTCCCTCTTCATTTCATAATTCCACAGTTAATTACTGTCAACATATTGCTGTGTTACCATCTAATCTCATTTCTAAGCATTTACACACATATATGTACTTACTATACATACCTCGAGTTTCCCAGAATTTATCATTAAGAGCAAAGGATAGAAAATATGAAAGAAATTACAATGATGTCTAAGGCTAGACATCATCTATTTCAAGGAATTCCCAGGGGAAATAACAGACAGAATGGAGAAGAAATATTCAATCAAACAAATAAAATGTACAATCACTGAGTCTTCCTGTTGATAAGGCCATTGAAAACCATGCAAAATAAATGTGATATACAGCTGGCCAAATTAAAAATGGTTAAAGTGTAAAACACCAAGAGATAAGAGAAGTTCCCCAAAGGTACTAACTGCTCACAAACCTGTAAGCAGAGAAAATAGATAATGTTGTGTGTTTCCTCAATGGCATTTGCATACACACAAAATTTAATTTATTATAAGACACTTTTATTTTGTTCCGTATAGATGTACTTTTAATGTCACAACTAACCTAGAGCAAGTTGACATTTTAACTTCCTAAATACTTGGCTTTAATTTTTTCTTTGGGGGAACATAAGGAAAATGGAGCTAATGCAGGGATATACCAAATATCTAAAAGTATATAGATGCCTACAAAAGTGAAAAGAACTTACTATACTTAATTTACCTGAAAATCAAAAAAGCATAGTTAGCTTGAAAGGCTACTAGAAAATATACAAGATCGGATAATGAAGTTCACGAACTCATCCTAGAATAAGTGCTACATACCTCATTGCTAAATACCATTATGGTCACCTTTGAAGTACTCCCCTTGGGAAGCTATGCACCAATGCCAGTGCCTAGTCCACCCTTCAAATAAATTTTGGAACTCTTCTTCTGGAATGGCCATCAGAGCTGTCATCATATTACTCTTGATGTCCTGAATGTCATTAAAATGTCTGCCTTTCAATATTTCCTTCATCTTTGGGCAAAGAAATAAGTCATAGGGGGCCAGATCAGGTGAGTAGGGAGTTTTAGCCAGTTATTTGTTTACTGGCTAAAAACTCCCTCACAGACAGTGCCATGTGAGCTGGTGCATTTTCGTGATGCAAGAGCCATGAATTGTTGGTGAAAAGTTCAGGTCATCTAACTTTCATGCAGCCTTTTAAGCACTGCCAAATAGTTAACTTGGTTCACTGTTCAGTTGGTACAAATTCATAATGAATAATCCCTCTGATATAAAAAAATGTTGGGCTGGCGGAGTGGCGCATTCTTTAAGAGCTGGCTTGGGACGCCAGAGCATCCCGGTTCGGATCCCACACATGAGGGCCAATGACACTGCCCTCTACAGCTAAGATGCTGAACAACAGCTCCACCTGGAGCTGGGCTGCTGTGAGTCGTCGGTGACAGCGTAGACCGTAGCCCCTGCTACAGTGGGTTGCCATGGGCTACCGTGTTTAGCCAGCAGCCAGAGTGAGCGGCCAGCAGCCGCAGTGAGCAGCTGTCCAGAAGCTGGAAACTGATCTGCCTCTCCCGGGAAGGGCGCAATGATGGTGCCAACTTGGGCCAGTGAAGCAACGTCCTCCACAACTAGACTAAAGAACAAAACAACATCTGATCCCTTCCCCCAATTCCCCAGCGCTGTTCCAATTCCCCAATTTAAAAAAAAATGTTAACAACATCGTTGCAACAAGTTCGCAAAATTAATTGTCAGATCTTGTATGTATATAAATTGGAGAAAACTGTATAATTCTAAGAAGTCAACAGAATACAGAATGATCAAGAGGACTATTGAAGTTATTTGGCCCATCAATCTCTCAGGAATGAATTAGCAATAGAGACTACAGCTGGAAGCTATAGGACCATTGTGATTTAGGTAAAAAGGAACAGATGGATCTGTAGTGTGAAGTTTCTAGAGATGGAAGAGCTTATTTCATGATCATGTTGACCACAATACAATTTTGTAGGAATAGGCTAGCATCATTATGCAAAAAGAAAGCTGTTCATGACCATGAGTGAAAACTACTGCCTGAAACCCTACATTTTATTTTATAAATATTGCTCAGAAGAATTACCTTTAAATAGAGAAGACAATCACATTCTTCAAAGGCATATAAGATCTTTATTGTCTAATATTTTGCTCCAGATAGGTGAACATCTTAGACAAAGACACTGTCTTTTGTAAAGCATCCACAAAATAAATACTGAGGTCCCCTAATACCTGTTTGAGTTACTGACACCAGAATTATCAATCCACACAATCACAGAGTTGGAGAGGACCCTTGACGTTATCTAGTCCAACCTCAAGTGGATGCACAGATTTCTTTGGCACCGTCTGGCTATGTGGTGAGTCAGATTTCAGTTTCTGCATGAGTAAAGGTGTCCACTCATTTAAAGCTCTTCTCTTGAGACATTCTTGTCCATTCTTTGAAAACTCAAATAAATAGAAATATCTTCTTTATATGCATTCAAATTAAACTTCTGGGCGTTGTCGCCTTTTTGTCCTAGTTCTGTCTTCTAAAGTTACCCAAGGGTAAGTCTTCTGTCTCTCCTCCATTAAATCTATTCAAATAAATGCAAGTGAGTAGCAAGTTGCTTCTCTGGGCTAATTAATCCTGTTCCCAAAAAGAAGATGTCATGTTCCCTGCCCATTTTCATCACTATCTTCTGTGCCCACTCCAGTTTTCCCTTCCCCTTAGAGAAAATACAATTTTCCTGGAGTTGTGTGAGGCAACCAGGTCAGGATGATTACCTCACTTATTCTCAAGGTTACATAAGAAAAAATAAAACAATCATAATAAAAGACCACAGTGATTAAATAACTAAGATTCCCATCCCTTGGAAGAGGATATTGTGCTTCAGAATAAGAGTAGGCTAATCAAGTCATTCTCATTGTATGAACTATGATTTCCAAGAGAGAAGTCAGATCTAGGTATTAGAGAAGTAGGAACAACAGTGATATGCAGCAGAGAAATCAATTCAACCAAGATGGGACTGACAGATTTTGTGACGTTTTCCAAGATTCACCTCCTGTTCTGGAGTCCTGGGTAAACTGACAAATTAAACATAGGTACAACGGTACCCCAGGGTTTTCCATGTCTACCTGGAAAAGATATATAGGATCAGCAGTTACCAGGAAGTCTCAGTATTTCTGCAATCTCACACGTAGGTTTAACATATGTATACTGCAGCTTTTATGATAAATTCCCAATAGAGTTGTTCTACCTTGAACTTTTGTCCTATATTTCAAATATTTCTATGAATGTCAAGAAAGGGGAATGTGCTGCTGGCAACATTCCATGAATATAACTACATGGAAATAATCTTGAAAGCTTGAATGAATGGAGGTGTGTGCAATGTGACAGTAATAAGATGTGCCCAGTTTTCTAATGTAATTTAAAATATGACATTGTTTCTTTAAAAAAAAAATTCTAAGAACACTGACCTCAGCTGATTCCAAAGCTGAAGAGGATAGTTTTGCAATACCAGCTAAAGAACCACACAAATATTTTAAGTGTGTTAACAGGATTGTAGCATATTTTACTGCCCACTGCTGTGGAAATGAGCCTAAACAATCTCCCCAAAGAGACTTTCCTTCACAAAGCTTCATTCCCACTGGCAAGCTTCTCACTGACCAGTGACATTACTGATGAAGCTAGATAATCCAAGCTTATCAGTTAGATGTAGTCTCCCAGCAGTTTCCCTGGAGATATCTCCGGGACAGCTGCCACAGTCATAGATGCTTTCCCACCTCTGAGCAGGTGGTAGACAAAGTTGCTATGCCCTTCCTAGCAGCATTATCTCTGAAATCCAGCCTTGTCAAGAGTGATGGGAGTGGAAGGCACTCAGTCCCAGTATTCTATATGAGAGCTTATAGATTTTAATACCAAAGGATGATGTGGAAGCTGAATTTGCTTTAAATGCCACCCTGCCCCCTCTTAATAAAATGAAAGATTCAATAATCAGTCCTTATAGGGGCATAAATCTTGACCATCTCTGATATTTTCCATTCTTAAATGTTACATTCATTCTTTCCCCTCCTCCTTCCCCAGTATGAAGAAAGACATTTACTGCAAATTAATTTTAGGAAACTACATAAATCTGCAGAAAACAAGCAGATATACTTCTGTAACAATATGTTTAAAATAATGTGTCTCTGTAAGAAAACGCTCTACTCCACATAAAATGTACTGAATCCTGTAATATCAGGAAAAAGGACCTAGGCACCAGGACATGCTTTTTTTCCAGAGATACATGGCCACTATGTTGCTATAAGCAAATAAACAACAAATAAATAAAAATAAAAATGTTGAGAGTGTGCAATTTGGGAAATGAAATCAAAAGAAAAAAAAAAAAACATTTTCCTACTCTTGCATAAAGCCATGATGCAGACTCACTTAATCAACATGTGCACTGTGGTCACCATAAGCCCTACTTTCCCCATAAGTGCCATTTTTAATGTATTGGATGATAGATACTTCCTCTTAGTCTGTAATCAGGAATATGCCCCAATTCCCAGTCCAACAAGATATTAGCACAATGTTCCAGCAAAAGCAGATGGCAAGTGGGTATCATTCTCCAAAAACACTCTGGTAATCTTATTCTCTTGTGTCCCTTTCCCATTTATGATGTCAACCAATGCAGCAACTGGCAACCAGTGAGAGCAATGGGAACAAGCTAACTAGAACTTTCCTCACAATCTGAAGTCAGTCATTATCTAGATCTAGCGTTATGACATCTCCCCCCACCCCTCCACCCCCTTCCCTGCTTACCAGCACCTGGAGGAACCATTGCATCGCAAGCTTAACTGACCAATGAATACAAGGCAAGTGATCATTTCTGATCACTGCCTTCTATTTCTACAAAAACTGTAATCCAATCTCCCCAATAAATTATTTAGACACTTTAGTCAGGTACTATAGATAAATATGTCAATTCAACATTATTTCAAAGTCTGAACAGACCTTCCTGGATATAATAGAGGAATTTTATTATGTACTAATTGATAACAATGAGGCAAATGTCACAGTGTGGATAATTAGGTAAGACACAGAGAATGGTCGAAATCATCATAAGCTAGCACCCGTCTCTGTTAACTCAAAGTATTTTGGCTATAAAAAGTATCCTTTAAGAATGTTTAACCTCGGGCCGGCGGAGTGGCGCATTGGTTAAGAGCTGGCTTGGGACGCCAGCTCTGTGCAGCAGGGCCCCGGTTCAGATCCCACATGAGGGCCAGTGATGCTGCACCCTCTACAGCTAAGATGGTAAACAACAGCTCTACCTGGAGCTGGGCTGCTGAGTCCCCGCGATGGTGTAGGCTGCAGTCCTTACTGCAGTGGGCTGCCATAAGCTACCATGTGTGGCCGGCAGCCAACGTGAGCGGCCAGCAGCCCATGTGAGCTGCCAAAAGCCGTTGTGAGTGGCCATCAAGAGGCCGGCGACCGATCTGCCTCACCCGGGAAGAGCACAATGATAATACCAACATGGGCCAGTGAAGCAACGTCCTCCACAACTAGACTGAAGAACAAAATGACAGCAACTTGTCTGTTCCCCTTCCCCCAATTCCCCAGTGCTATTCCCCTCCCCCAATTCCCCAATTAAAAATCTTTAAAAAAAAAAGAATCTTCTTATCTAAATCACAGATGTATTTCTCAAGATTTTTATACTAGCTCCCTGAAAAATGAACTCATGTGGTTTAGAAAGATATTTTATCAAATCCCAAGATTTGGCTTGAATTCCCAATTACCCATGTTGCAATTGCAGACACACCACCACATATAGAAATGACATAATAGGAATAAAAATGACATAACAGTAAAATATTGCCAATGTTGCTTAAAAATAAGAGTATAGGAACAATATTGAAGAACAAAAATGAAATCAGAGGGTAAATATTTGTTGAGGGCCATAGCATGCTTAATAAAAAAAAAAAGAAAGTTTCACTTCTCTTTGGAATAATAAAGGCTGTGAAGAAAGAATTGAAATCTTTAAAATACCAAGTGTGTTGATGGATAAGCATGTACTTGTTTACCAATCTCAACATTCTAGAATGAGCTGGAGGAAAGGGGAAAAAATGGAGGGTGGATGCAGCCCCTGAAATTTAAAAATGGAAAATTTGAATCAATTTGAAATTAGTTATTGGTTGGCACAGAAGTCTTAGAAATCAAAATACATAAATTCACTAAACAAATGAGAGCAAAAAAATTTTTCTCTTTTGTTCACTGCTGTTTTCTGGCACCTCGAACAGTAAGTACCTGGAACTTAGACTCTCCATAAATATTTGAAAAATTAGTAACAAAATAATGAATGACTAATCAAGTTTTAAATAAATTCAGAAATAACAGAGCTGCTGAATACAAAAAGGAAATTTGGACGTGGCTCAGCAACTCACCGTGTACATCGGTATTATATAGGATGATCCGTGGAAGGAGAGAATACAGAAGCGTTCATCTCTTCCTACCTTGAAAATCATACAAACACCCATTCAGTAGAGAACATCATATAGATCTGCTGACATGGAAACATTTGATTTTGGATACCCATCATTTACTGAGGTGAGTCCCTGGTAGAATTATGATTCAAGGTAAGTTCTATCTTTTAGTTATAATTTAGGATGGACTATACTTTTACTCACTCTTGCACATTTCCTTCCTTAAGAACAAAATGCTCTATTAGAAAATGCACCTTTCTATTAGAAAGAGAATCAAACATACAGGTAGGAGAATCTGAATTAAAATTCCAACTCTGCCACTTGCTATGTGATCTTGGACAAATGAACATCTATTAGTCTTGGAATTTCAGTATTCTCTTTTGCAAAATGAATTGTAAAAATTAAATGAGTTTGCATACGTATGTGAAAGCACCTAGTTTGGTCTCCTTCTTCCGTTCTTTGTTTCCTTCCCCCTCTTTCCATGTATCTTACATCTCGTGATGTTCCCTTTCATCCCAGAATCCACCATTCAGGTGTGTCTTCATTCATCACACAATAGTTGCTACCTCTTAATAATTCAATGTATGAATTAATAGAAGAATATTATAAATTAATTGGCATTAAAGTGGTTGACTGATAGCACCAATATGTTGGCATGCTTCTATATTACAGCCTTTAACAATACAAATCTATTCATGTCGCACCCCTGCTAAAAGTTCTTCATTTGTTCCTCATTTCCCTTAGGATAAGTAGACTCCTGCACAAGGCTTTTAAGATCCCATGTTCCCTGGTCCACGCCTGCCTCTTCAGCATTCTCTCAAACCACATGCCCCCTTGACCTCTGTGATTCAGCAATACAGGGTTTCTTTAAGTCCTTTGGCTAATATCCACTCATGTTTTATGTCTCAGTCTACACATTTCTTCCCTAGGAGGCCTTCTTGACCCCTAAAAGAGATGAGATCCTTCTATTACGCATTTCAATTGCATCTTATATGTTCTCTTTTGTTCTGGTTCTAATGTTTATTAATACAGTATAAGACCTGACATCCTAAAAACAGGGATTAGGTGCCTTAATCTAAAAAAGTCTCTATCTTAGCATAATTTTTAGACATCAATAGGCTGAAATTAAAATATATTGGAAAAGATACTAGACAGTCTGATGAAAGATTCACTACTCAATGCACCTGAGACACACTTCCAGGGCACTCCCCATCCTATCTGAATCAACTGAAATATTTCTCTGATTTACGAGGTCAGAAATTTAAGTTTGTGAACTCATCCTAGAAAAAGTGCTACATACCTCATTGCTGAATATCACTATGGCCATCTTTGAAGTACTCACCTTGGGAAGCTATACACCGACACCAGTGCCTAGTCCACCCTTCAAAGCAATTTTGGAAATCTTTCTGGAATAGCCATCAGAGCTGTCATCATATCACCCTTGATGTCCTGAATGTCATCAAAATGTCTTCCTTTCAATATTTCCTATATCTTCAGGTAAAGAAAGAAGTCATTGGGTGTTTAGGTGAGTAGGGAGGGAGTTCAAATAGTTATTTGTTTACTGGCTAAAAACTCCCTCACAGAGAGTGTCATGTGAGCGGGTGCATTGTCGTGATGTAAGAACCATGAATTGTTGGTGACAAGTTCAGGTCATCTAACTTTTTCATGCAGCCTTTTCAGCACTTCCAAATAGTAAACTTGGTTAACTGTTTGTCCAGTTCGTACAAATTCATAATGAATTATCCCTCTGATATCAAAAAAAGGTTAGCAACATCGTTGCAACAAGTTTGCGAACTTAATTGTCAGATCTCATAGATACAAAGGTAGGGTGCATTAGCTCAAACATCAAACAGGAAATTTTATTCAATAAATATTTTTGGACTACTACAACATATTTATACTCTGCTTTCTCCACTGAAAATTATTTTTTAAAGTTACTATGGGAACCATTCTCCTAGAATGTATATGTTACAGAGAACACACTCTGAGAGTGTGCCTATCCTCCAGCCTTCTTTCCTTATCATATCAACAGAAGAGAAAGTGGCACCCTAGACACCTACATATCCCAGGAGAAGGGCTAGGCCAGGAGAACAGCAATACAGGGGGAAAAGACAGCATGAAGCCAACAGAACTGACCAAATGAAAACTCTAAGACCTGGTC
This sequence comes from Hipposideros armiger, assembly GCF_001890085.2. NCBI lineage: Eukaryota > Metazoa > Chordata > Mammalia > Chiroptera > Hipposideridae > Hipposideros > Hipposideros armiger. The sequence goes on from NW_017731701.1 coordinate 1,164,237, forward strand.
CATTAAGTGTTATTAGGCCAGGGAGATCAAACCCAGGTAACAAGCCTAGAAGATAAAAAGGAATAGTTAGTGATAAAATAGTATGAATACATCTGAAGGTAGAAAAGGAAAATTGGCTGAAAGAACAAGTTCCCTACTTGCTGCTTTTGCCTAGAGTGAGATATAGTTGAACAAATAAATAAATGATCATGGTCTTCATGAAGACTGTGATCTATCATTACAACTCCTGTCTGTGGGGAAGATGTCAATGCCTCAGTGAACACTGCACAGGTAGAGAACATGAATCTCACAGAGCAGGGAATGTAGGTTAACCCTGACGGTGCTCAAAAAATTAAGTCACATACATTCATTTACAGCCTTTATTCTTAAGCCTAAATTGTGAAATCTTATAAGGAGTTTCTGAAACTTCCAAGAAAACGGGAAAGTATAAAGACAGTCTGGAAATCTTTAAAACATTAACTCTGCGACCAGTTGAAGGAGTGAAGTCTTGATTAAGTAAATGACACCTGAGGACCAATAAAAAAGTCCAGTTCAGCTCATGGAGTTTTGACTTCTCCAGCTGTTTACAGCAAAGGAACCCTGAAACTGAATATTAGAAAACTTTTTCCAACAAATGTACAACACATGCCACTGCATAGATGCATAATAAACTTATAAGGAACCATGCTGACAGTTTCATTGCCTTTGGTAACACCCTACAAATCCTTTCACATATTACAGTAAACATTCCAATTTTTTTTCCCTTTTTTGATCCCAAGATTTAGTTCTTTGGTTGCTGTGATTTTATTGTGTTGTAGAAAGTTCTTTTCTTTTCTCAAAAGTGTTATGAGTGTTTATCAAATGTATCTGCTGTCTCATATTCTATATCAACAATAACAGACTTTGTTTAGAAACTATTACACGTAGCACACATTGGAAATTTGGGACACATGGGAAAGATCTAACAAGTATATAATCAAAAAGCCAGGAGGGTTTTTGTAATTTAGTTCTTTATCAATAATCTTTCATAGCCATAAGAGGAAAATAACTAATAAACGCAGGGAGCTACTTGATTGAATTCAATTCATATGTGGCTGTCTTCCATAACTCCGTTTCAATATTCCAATCTCAGTATCAGTTTTAGAAAAGCTTACAAAGAATTTCTGGTCTTGTGAACTAGCCCCTTGAACTCCTAAGTTGCCAAGCTTTAGAAACAAAGTTGCAGAAATACCTTTTTCAAGTAGTATAAGCAACCTTTGTTAAGATCCGTGACTAACATACCCCATGTCTTGTTTAACCTACGCTGCTAACACTGAGTCTCCTTTTGCCTTCCATTATAAGGAATGCTACTTCCACAAGCTTTGTGGCTATCAGGTTCATAGGCTCTTCCCTGTGGACTCCTCATTTGACCTCCTGGGCAATGACCAACCTGTGTGGTTGTAGAGCTGCTGTTAGCAATCCAGGTGGTCCTGGATTCCAGCCTTTTCTCTGCTTTGTTAAGTTTATGTGCCCAAACACCCCTGCAGGCCTTAAAAGATTGACTTTGGCTGTGAGACAGGAAGCATTGTATCCATGTGGAATCAGATGAAAAGAGAACCTCCTAATAAAGTACTAAACATAAATCAAGGGGAGAAAATACAGAATGATATAGATTAGGGTCCCCGACTGAGTGCATTTTATATGTTATACCAAACAAGTCCGAGGTTGAAATATTTAGTTATCACTTCATTCAGGTTAGAGAAACTCATCCCCTTTGAGTTTGATGGTTGAATTAAATGACAGGTACAAGAAAACACAATTTGCTCCTCTGCAACATGAAGAGGTGTCTCTCTTTGGGTAGTTCACTTCCTCTGCTTGAAGTAAATGAGATAGACTTCTTACAACAGGTGTGCGCCATATCACCACAAACATGTCTGCTTCCTCAAAGCATCTCTAGTGCAATTGGCTATCCTTAGAAGTGAGAAAACAGGAATAATTGCGACATTTAACTACATTTTCTCATTTAACAAGGGCCTCTAACATTTACTTTGGTTTTAGTAAACATATAAATAAACTCTAAGTTGTATTATTAAAAATAAAACTTTAAAAAAATTTAAATCATGATTTTACAGACAGAGAACTGGTATTCATCTTGTAGATTCTCTAGCGCCTAATTCCTACATGGATGGATCACCAGATTTCACAGGTGAGAGGCCAAGGCAGTAACTTGTGGTGCTAGACCAAGGTGGTCCTGGGAATGTATAAAATATTTCATTTTTTGCCCATTTTGTATAAGGAAAATAAGAAAATACTTTCGTGTACAGCAGTGATTCTCAAAGGGTGTCCACAGGTGAATGACATTAGTGTCACCTAGAAAGTTACTAGAAATGTAAATTCTCAAGCCCCACCTCAGACTTACTGAATCAGAAATTTCAGGAGTGACCTAGAAATCTGTTTTAACAAACCCTCTACAAGATTCTGAGACATGTGCTAGTGTGAGAACCACTGGTATGGAGTCCTTACCAAGAGTTCCACTTCCCACCCCCATCCCCCTTTAAATGGCCTTTCTCTGCCTAACCAAATTTCAAACTGTTTTTAGCAATTTAAAATACAGTTCCCTTAACCATTCTACCTTTAAAATATCACATAGTCTGGAAAATCAATATCTCTAAACATAAACTAGATCCTCATTATATAGCAATCTGTATCAAATACCCTTAGAGCATACAGTAGTGCAGCAAAAAGGTTTATGATCCATCACAAACCATTACTATTAGTTAAGATATACTGCATAGTAAAATGTGCTTACATTTGGACAGAGTATTGTTATATGAGAAAAGACCTCACCTCCAGTCAAATAGTCACAGTTATTTATATCAATTTTTTTTAAAGATTTTATTGGGGAATTGGGGAAGGGAAACAGCGTTGGGGAATTGGGGAAGGGAACAGACAGGTTGCTGTCGTTTTGTTCTTCAGTCTAGTTGTGAAGGACGCCACTTCACTGGCCCATGTTGGTATTATCATTGCGCTCTTTCCAGCTGAAGCAGTCAGTCTCCCGTCATTGGACAGCCGCTCACGGCAGCTCTTGGAAGCTCACGCCGGCTGCCATCCACTCACAGTAGCTTATGGCAGCACACTGCAGCAGGGGCTGCAGTCTATGCCACCACCTGCGACTCACGGCAGCCCAGCTCCAGGTCGAGCTGTTGTTCACCATCTTAGCTGTAAGGGCACAGTGTCACTGGCACTCATGTGGGATCCAAACCAGGGCCCTGCTGCTCAGAGCTGGCATCCCAAGCCAACTCTTAACCAACATGCCACTCATCTGGCCCCTTTATATCAATTTTTAACTGTGATCTTTCCATCATTCAAAAATATATACTGATCATGTCTCTATCCTTAGAATTTAGCATAGTGTCTGACATAGACTAAACAGTGAATAAATATTTTTGAATAAATAAATAACTGATATAGGAGAGAAGTAGTGTGATTTAGTGCAAAAATGGTGAATTTTGCCTCAAATAGAACTAGGTTCATTTCCTGGCACATCCATTCCTTCACAATGCAAATGGGATGGAAAGATACTTGACCTCTGTAGGTTTCTTTTTCATCTATAAAATGGAGATATTAAAGTGTGTGTTCATAGTTATTAAAATGAAGATTAAAAGAGAAAAATCTGCATAAGCACATTACACACTACTTAGCTTAGTAAATAAGTATTCAGTGAATTACAGTTTTTTATCTTCCCTTTTTTAGGATAAACATGGCACGCCTTCTATTTTCCACATATAGAGCTTCCACTCTCAATGATGATGTCATACATGTAACACAGATTATACAGAAAAGCCATATGTTATAAACAAAAATACACATGTTACACTGTCGAGCATTCTGGCTGAGTTTTGTGTGATGAGTTCTCACCCCCTTGTATCTCGTGTAGTGATACCACAGGCAACTAGGAACCAATAATACAGTCAGAATAATTGCCGTATGTACAATTCAGTGAAGCTATGTACATTGTTAAACACTTATTGGAGCTTTTACAGTTCCCAAATTGCCTTTAAGCTATTTTAGAAAAGTTTTGCCAACCCATTGTAGTGATTCTTTCCTGTGGCAAGAGAAGGTAGGCTGTTCTCTTCATATAGCAATATAGAAAGGAGTCTTTTCTACACACTGTCCCAGAAATATACAATGAAGTCAATGCCCAAAAACTACATTACTTACAGCCAAAAACTTGTTGTTGGTTTTCCTCAGAATTCAAATAAATGGAACTTCCCAAAGAGAAGCCAATGAAGTTGGAAGGACAGATTGGAAAGCAAGAGCCAGACACCACACACACATGCTTGGGGAGGAAAGACTGTGCCAAAACAGAAGCACATGACATGTTTCCAAGTTATTTCAATACCGGCTCTGAGTACCTGAATTCACAATTGCAGGACACAGATCCAAACACGCTACCTGAAATACGACTTTGACCTCCCCATTCTGGGATGCAAATCCCTAGCCCAAGGTCCTAGGCCAGCACAACGATAGGGCTTCAGGGATTATGGCCAGGAGCACTGGAAGGCTTCACTGGATCAAGAGAGACAAAATACTTTCTGGTTCTTCTAAGAGCCTCAAGGCCAAACAGAAGTGCAAGTAGTTCTCACTGAGACTCTAATTGACATCGTAATGTAGGGTTCACCAGCTTTCTATTACTTGTGTTTATCACTTCGATAAAATTATTGGTCCTTTCATGACTACTTGGGTTTTCCTACCTCTACTTGCTTCCATGGAGAAGTAGAAAACATCATATGAGAGCATTTTTTTTTTAGTTGAGCCATCCTGCCACCTGTTGGCAGCTCATTGGTAGTCCAGCTCAAGCCATTGTGGGAATCGAACCGGTGACCCTGTTGCTCAGAGCTCGCACTCTTGAGTGAGCTCTTAACCAACTGAGCCACTCAGCCAGCCTGAAAACATATGAGAGATTTGACCTCATCATGCTTCACTGTTAGTATTTGTAGAATGGGCTATCATTTTCACAAGAATATTTGAACAGTAAGATAAATTATATAAAAAAGCAATTTGCCCAGTTCTTAGCACATACATGCCCACTATATACAGCTTGATCTATAGTCATTTCCATGTTTTTCCCTGACAATATATTTTCCTTAAACTATAAAAGTTAAATCTAAAAATTTATCAAAAAGAAAATTTTGTATTCATATTAAATTAACATCTTATCATCGTGCTATGTTTTTGAAAATGTAAACCATGACTATGTCTTTATAGCATACATCTTATTTTACAATTTAGACTGTAGGCTCCTATTCAGCTTACTATGAGCTAATCTTTATTTTAAAACAACTAAAAGTGAATTTCCAGTCAATATGGCAGAGTAGGTAAATGCTGTACTCGCCTCCCCTCATGACCACATAAGAATTACAACTAAACTACAGAAAAACTATCATTGAGAATTACCTGAACTCTAGCTGAACTGAAGTCTTATAACTAAGGAAATACAGAAGAAGCCACCTCAAGACTCGTAAGAGAGGCTGAGACGCAGAATGAGCTGATTCCACACCCATGTGTTACCGTTAAAAATCGGGAAGGATATCTGGGCTGTGGAGGTCCCCCTTGGAGGAGCAAGGGGTCCCAGCCCCACACCAGGTTCCCCAGCCCAGGGTTCCAGTGCAGGAAAAGAAGTCCCCATAAGTTCTGATTGTGAGAAGCAGTGAAGATCGTGGCTGAGTGTGACAGAGTGTAGCTAGAGTCTTAGGCATTCCTCTTAAAGGGCCCATGCATGGACTTACTCACTGACAGACTTCCTTGCTCTGAGCAGCAGCTCAAAAGGCGCCAGGGACATATGGGAAAGAAATGAGTTGTCTGGCTATAGGGCGAGGGCTAGAGGGGCAGCTTTCTCTTGGACAGTGGAGCTGGTGTTTCTTTTCTGAGCCCTCCCCCTCCTGGCAAGAAGATGTAGGCAGCCATTATATCTGAGTCTCCATGAGCCTAGCTAACATCTTTGGACCACAAAACACTACTTCTAGGGGACTTGTGCAAACATATGTTCATTTCAGTATTATTTACAATGGCCAATCAAAATATACAAATATCTGGAGGAGAAAATTAAAACGTTGAAGAATAATCAAGCCTTAGTTTGTCCAATTTCAAAACTCCTTTCCAATACTTCTCATCAGTCAATTTTAAAATCTATAACAACTTACTGCATTCAGTTAAATGTGAATATGTAAAACCACTGAACCAGTTCAACCATCCAAGAGGGGGCTGAGGACGCAGATTGTTCTTATTTATTAAGTGTGATGTAACTGGAAACAGAAGTCATAGTCAAGAATTTGTACCCACCCCTTCCCACCACACAACACATGAAAACCAGGTGCCTTACTATTCTTTAAAATCAGATTGGGAGGAATCATTTTTATCTCATGTTTTCATGTATTAAGAAATCAGACATAATAGAGGAAAGACATGCGAAATGGGAGAACAAACAATAGGGCACCATAGATTTAAATATTTTGCAACCAGTGGGAACTATCTACTACCAAATGGATTTATTTGGGTACACGGATTTTTTGGGGCACATGACTTTTTCTACACAGAGACAAGTGTTTCTTACTTTTTCTACAAGCAACAAGCAAGAATTCAGCTCCTGGAAAAAGCCCAAGTTTCCTGAGTTTCTCAGAGTCAAGGGACATTTTATATGAAAGACAAATGATCCTGAGCCCATAACATTGCTCTCACACATGCATCTATAACCCTTTCATTGGTTTCATAAGCAAAAGCTACCTTACCAAAATCTCACCAACACTGAGCCCATAGCATAGCACAAGGATAAATATTCACATGTACTCTGTTCTAGGTTCTACAACATCCACCTGAGAAATATTTCACAATGAGAAATAAAAACAAGTAGATAAGTGGAATTGTTATTAACCAAAAAGAGTACAACCATCCTCAAAATAAAGAAAGCCTACTGCTTTTAACCAATGGGAATAGACTTGGATATGTTCCTTCAGCCTTATCTCTAAAGTAATCATGCATTAACTCTGGAACTTGTCATGGGTTCAATATTTAGGAAAGTCAATGGGAAATATCTCTACAAGGATTTGAGCAGTATTAATTAAAGACTGAATTCTATCAAGCTACTGCAAAAGCTTTACCAAAATTATGTACTGTAAGGATGGCCTGATGTACACTTTCCTTATTTGAGGTAAAATAGAAATGGGAGTGCTATTGCAACACTTTCACTTCCCTTTCCTTTCATCTTGCCTGCCTTTGTTCCTTGCTTACTGTTGTGGGACAAACAAAATTGAAAGACATTGGTCTTAGGGTTGGTGGAGGTCTTGGAGGAATGAGAGAAAAGAATTCTAATTTCTTTCTACTCACCTCATTGTGGTATATATATCACATATTAATCAACATGGAAAATTTTCAAATAGTGTTTGAAAATGTAATGTAAGATCATTTTATTCTATCATGTAAAAAATTTAAAGGGCCAGCCAATTGGCATGTTGGCTAAGAGTTGACTTGGGACTCCAGCTCTGAGCAGCAGGGCCCCAGTTTAGATCTCTCATATGGGGGCCAGTGACGCTGCGCCCTCTACAGTTAAGATGGTGACCAACAGCTCAACAGGGAGCTGGGCTGCTGTGAATCCCTGGCAATGGCGTAGGCTACAGTAGGGCTGGCCAGCAGCTGGCGTGCGCTTTCGTGAGCTGCCGTGAGCTGCTGTGAGCAGCCATCCAATGGCCGGCAAGTGACTGCCTTACCCGGGAAGAGTGCAATGATAATACCAACATGGGCCAGTGAAGCAACGCCCTCTACAACTAGATTGAAGAACAAAAGGACAGCAACTTGTCTGTTCCCCTCCCCCAATTCCCTAATAAAAAATCTTAGGAAAAAAAATTTAAGTACCTTTAAAACCTATTGCCTCTCACTATGGATGTTTCTAATGTGAGAGAAGTACAAAAATCGAATAACCTAATAATTATTGTTGTTATTTTTATCTTTAGTAATTAGCACAGTGATTAAGCCATGGCAAGCATTATATAATAAATAAGAGTGAATGAATGAATAAATGAAGGAATGAACATCTTAGTCACAGAACTATCAAAACAAATAAAGCTTGCTAGAGTCCCTGACTCCTCTGGTTCAAAAAGAATGCCAAACACATGGAGCCCACATATGGTTCTCTGTGGGCTCTTCTCACTCTCTCCTTAATGACTTGCTTTTCCTGAAGGGAACAGTTTTAGATAAATACCAGGTGAAAGATGGTGCCTAAATAAAGTTCTGGAAGTGATTTTTGAGGTGCTAGAGGCTCCCACATATTGAGAGACCTCCCACAAGCAATTTTCTTGGGGCAGATTCCAAATAACAACGGTTGGTGAAGTCTACTTCCTGTAACGCAACCTAGTCATCCATCTTAATCTAGTATTATCTTAAGGAGTTAGTTAGAGCTGTATTTTGTTGTGATGGTTGTTTCCAAAGAAGAGGAAGAGATGAATTGAGAGCAGAACATTTGTTATGACCCTTATAGGGAAAGAATGGGGCAGTCAGAAGGTGCCACCCTTCCCTGGCAGGAGTATAGTACAGCTGCACATACTCACAACATGTAGATATTGCCTTAAGTCAAATAAAATTTAAGAGAGCAACAAACATGATGGAGGATAAAGACAAGTAAATGGATGAATGCTGGAAAAAATATTAGGTTTATTCTGACACATTAAAATCCATCAATTTGAAAAAATAAAATTTTGGCTTGAAAGCATTTTTGTCTGTTTATCTATTCAAACATTTCACTTCCTAAGACTTTTTTAGCACATAAAATTCTAATCAATTTTCTCAGAAAGTTGCCATATTTGTCCAAGCTGTGAAATTTGCTGTTTGACAAAAGTGGAGTACAAAAATGTTAGTAGTCCAATACTTACTTTGGAACTAACTGCTCAAAGGAATGGTTTTTTTATACTTAGTTAAGGTGACTGAATGGAAAATATAGAGTGGTAAGGCATTGTTTGGCCAAAAGGCTAGCATTGGGTGTTGTGGATAGTTTTCAAATTTGGGGGGCTCCTTTCTCCATACTTCAAGCTTCCCTTTCTCTCTCCTTCTACTTTAAGGGAAAAGGTTAATCAATTGGAAGGATATTACAATATATTTTGGAAAAAATAATGTTTGAAATAGGTAGTGGTTCTGATCCTCCTTAACATCAGAGCCCCTTCCAAATTTTGAATACTTCTCCACTTTATGAGTCATAGAAAGAGACAAGGACACACCTCAAGTTATGGAAGCTGAAGGTATTAAATATTCCCATTTACTCCTCCACCACTTCTCAAATCTGTCCTGGGTTCACCAGTTAAATATTCTCACCTGGGGTTTGAATTTTGAGTGACTGTTGCTATCTTAGGTTTAGTTCCTCCAAAAGCAGACTCTGAGATATGGATTCAAGAGCCAATAGTTTAGGGCCGGCAGAGTGGCTCAGTTGGTTAAGAGCTCGCTCAAGAATTTGAGCTCTGAGCAACAGCGGTTCGAGTCCAGCCCGAGCTGAGCAGCCGCTGAGCTGCCAATAGGTAGCAGGATGG
>NW_017731701.1:1173769-1204640 GCF_001890085.2 Hipposideros armiger
AAAAAAAAAAAAAAAAAAGAGCCAATAGTTTATTTGGAAGATGCAAGAACACCAGTAGGAGAGAGGAAAGGTGAAACAAAAAGAGAGACAGTCAATGATTTATCAAGTCAGCTTCCACTGTGAGGGGCCAGAGCTAATTTCCTTGGGCAAATGGTATGACAAGAAAAGAAAAGAAAAACATTAAAGAAATTCTACATAAATGGAGAGAACACTTATGTATTAATAAATACACCAGCTCCAATCAGTCACTGGTTGAGGGCTCAGAGATATTAATTCACTAATATTTTCAGCCTGCCATGTGCAAATTGAGCAGTCTTTGTAGAGTCAGAGAAATTCTCAGGCAAAGAGATGCAGATATTGGTAGTTAGGCTCATCCTGACCAAAGCCTTATGTATATGGGCAGATACCTAAGATGCTGGGAAAGTTTTAGAAATGACTCGCAGTGGTGGCCTTCAGTGCCAACAGCAGTATCAAATGTCCAGTAGCATCCAGCAACAGGACTGAGAACAGTGGCACGGTAACCAGTGCCCCTATGATGTCAGCTTTGATGTCTGCTGCCTCACCAACCCATTTTCCATGCCTGATCCTCCTACCTTGCTCTTGATTTTGTGTGAATCCCCCAATATTTTTTAAATGAATTCATTTTTTACTTTATTTAACCACTGATAGCTTCTCTGGCTTGCAACAGAGAACACAGATGCCTTAAACAATGGTGCTCAAAGTATGGTAAAGATCAGATGTCAAACGTCGCATGTGGTGAATCCTAAACAAAACAAAGCTACTAAAGTGTGGGAGCAAGTTCATGCCATTTTCAGAATGTAGTTATTTCAGTAACTACGTAGTCTCCTTTTGAGAGCATCTTCTGAGTTATGACTGAGGCCTGATGGATATGAATGTCTCACTATGAGACACTAGTGATCAGGGCATTAGAGCTGCCAAGGATAAATTGGATATTCCAATACAGTACAAGCTACTGTAACAAAGAAACCCAAAAGTTAGTGGCTCATTTTTCCTTTGTTTTTAATTATCCAGGGGTAATTAAAGACATCTAGAAGTGATCCACACCCAAGAAGTAGCTCTGTTCTAGAAGGTTCTCTGTCTTGTTTCTTTACTATTTCCTAAAGTATAATACTATCTTCATGGCAAAAAAAAAAAAAAAAAGTGGCTCAACAACTTACCCACATGACAGCCAGCCTATGGAAAATAGCAAAGACAAAAAGTCCAGGACAAACTTTTTTTTTATTGGGGAATTGGGGAGGGGGAACAGACAAGTTGCTGTCCTTTTTGTTCTTCAGTCTAGTTGTGGAGGACGTTGCTTCACTGGCCCATGTAGGTATTATTACACTCTTCCCGGATGAGGCAGATCAGTCGCCGGCTTCTGGATGGCCGCTCACTGCGGCTCACACCGGCTGCTGGCCGCTCACGCTGGCTGCCAGCCTCACGCGGTAGCTTATAGCAGCCCACTGTGCAGGGGCTGCAGCCTACGCCGTTGCTGGCAACTCTCGGCAGCCCAGCTCCAGCTCAAGCTGTTGTTCACCATCTTAGCTGGGGAGGGCAGTGTCACTGGCCCTCATGTGGGATCAGAACCGGGGCCCCACTGTTCAGAGCTGGCGTCCCAAGCCAGCTCTTAACCAATGCGCCACTTGGCCAGCCCCAGGACAAATTATTTTTAAGTAAGTGAAATAAAAACCTTACTCCCACTCATATTCCATTAGCAAGAACTTAGACACACAATCATATGGGTTGCAAAGGAGACTGAGAAATATATTCAACCATGTGCCCAGATAAACACTGTTAAAGTGGGGGAAAGGGGAGAATGGATTTGGGAAGACAAGTAGCAGTCTTTTCTGAACAACCTAGCCATCAAATCAGGCACGCGTAACAATATTCCTTCACCAAATAGATGTACTAAATCAGATAGATGAAAGTTTTAGGGGCAGGTTGTTCATACTTTTCATGTGCCCACAACTGCAACATTACCACACATTATTCAACTCACACTTAAGTCCTCCTGAGGTGATCTGTATTAGCTGACTGAGAAGGACACTTGCAAGCCTAGTTTCCAGGCATCTGAGACAATAGCTGAAAGTGGCTGACTGTGGAGATATAGTGCCTCTGGAAATGGGCTCTGAGGAAGACAGAACTTTGAGCAACATAATTTGAAGAACAGATGACTCTCTGGCTAGTAGCTAAAGGTTTAATTGAACAAAGACATCAAAGAAACAATCTTGGAAGACTACCGACAAGAAGTTTTTGGGTATGTTATATGGGTGGATTTCCTAGAATAAGCATAAAAATGTTGTATGCCATGAATATCCACCAAAAAATCCTTGAAGAGCAAGTTCTTAGTAATCAGTTGGACAAGACTTGGTTATGGTTCTAGCTTGGAAACAGGTCTTGCAAGGCTGGAAGATGGCACCTTAGGATGAGATACATGATCTGGACCAAGGACCAATCTTATTCTCTCCATAAAAAGCAAGTCTGAGTCTGGAAACCAAAGGATAGAAGTGAGAGTAATGGTTCTTAACATCAAGTAACACATTTGCAATTTTTTATGTTTTCCATCTTTGAGACTCTAGAGTTTTCTAAATTTTAAAAAAATGTTAATACTTGGAAGAATACTTCTAACCAAAAACAAAGAGTGTGACAAAACTTCCACTGAATTAGAAGCTGAGAGTACCACCTAACCATTACTGGCCCTTTATAGCACTGGATAAAGTGGCAAAAACTGAGTTCAAATGTGGTTTCAGTAGAGAGTCCCTTACTATCAAGAGCTGTCTAGCCACTTTTGGACACCACCTTTACTAAGATCACACTAAACTACTCACAATTGCCTACACTAGCTGATCACTTCTATGCCTCTGAGCCTTTGTACTTGCCAGTCCTTCTGCCTCTAGTGCCCTCCATCACTTCTCATCTTTTGAAGCCCAGATCAAAAATTGCCCTCTCTGTAAAGTCTTCCCTGATATACTCAGACAGAGCTACTTACCATATCCTTTATGCATATGCTCTTAGAGCAGTCACAGTTCTTTTCACATCACATTGTAACTATTTGTTTACATGTCTGTGGCCCTCATTACACTGCAAACTTCTGACCAAGGACATGAATCATTTCAAGACCTGAGAATTTCTGCAAACTTAAATTTAAAGGACTGCACATTTCTGACAAAGTTTGTTGATTAATTTTAACAAGATATATTCAATGTATTCTTTAGCCAAGAATTTGAACATCTCCTATGATACCTGGCATACAGAAAACTGAATATATTTTGCTTAAGTTAATGTAATTAGTAAACTTTTGCAAAAATATACAGAAATTAAAAGTGTGAGAAAGTTTTATCTCAGGAGTGGTGTGAGAGTTAAGCTATGTATCAGGAATCCATCACAAAGAGGTGATTGTCTTGATCATTGTGATCAGGGGTTTTTTTATATATAGTTTCAGGTAGGTTCTCTATGTTGTGTACTGAACCACCTCTCTGATAGATTATCTCCAGAACCTAGCCCTATGTTGGAAACAAAGGAGACACTCATTAAATGTTTGTACATTTAATGAATTTGTACATGATTTGTACATCATGTTTGTACATTAATTAATTAATTAATTAAACTATGGATCCTATTACAACATAGTTTCTATCAGTTTTATATATACTTGGACAGTGTATATGTAAATGTATATTTTCTATACACATGCATCGTAGAATTGTGCTTAAAATCATAGCAACACTAAACTCCTTTATCAGAACACAATTAATATTCAGTCCTTCTAACTTTTGATAGCCCTAAAGTGATTATCTCTACAATAGAGCACATACTCATACATGTCACTAAGAGACTAAAACAACCATTGACTGCATGTAATTAACATTATATAACAGACTATACAAAATTTACATTCATAATCCACTCTAACTCTGTATACATTTGGTTCATTATAACCAAGGTAAAAATGTAACCATTTCCCTAAGAAAAAGTTTTCAAGGTGTGTCTCTTCCTTGTCTTTCTAGCTTTATTATCTTGGGTTTTTTTCTATGGTGGGAAAAGTTATTTTCCTCCATCTAAGAAATTACTTCCAATATGGAAATCATTAGTGCACTTGAATATGGAATTTAGAAATGGGAAAACGAAGTCATAAACTAAACAGACTACCTGACAATGAGATGAATAACCTGAAGCCCAGAAACAACTTGATTGTGTTACTTATAAACTTTCCTATACGAATATGCACAGTGTTGAATAATTCTAATGGCTATGCTATCTTTGGGGCCAGTCACTCTCCAGCGCTTTAGCAAAAGTTCTGGTAACAAAGGAGTTAATGAAGTGGCATTGCTATTAAAAGATTTATGCTAACCAGGTGTTTGAGTTGCTTGAAAAGTCAACCATTTAACATACAACCTTTCTGTTGTAAATACTGTACCACCAGAAGACAGATTAAACAGTTTTGTATAAAATTATGGGTAAAAAGGGGGATAATGAAAAAAACATTCTGTCCAACTTTTCTTAAGTTGCCCAACATGTGACCCTTAGAACGCCAGTGTCCTTATACCAGCAACCCACTTGCACTGTCACATGCAGAGACAAAGGTGGCATTTGGGGCTCTAAAACAAAGTATAGAATGTGCATAGCAGACACAGATTAATGACTAATCACATGTATGATTGTATCTGTCACATGGGAAAACTCATTCAAAGGACTCCAAGGTTATCATGGCCTATAACATCATACTTAGAGGAGACTTTCAGTTTCTCTGAATTATGAGGTTAACCTGTTAACCCTGACACCTTCACACTATTTCACTGAAAATCCTGCCTGTTGGGAAATTGTGGTTTTTCAGGCTTACAGTCTTGAGCTTGCCTTATACAAACTAACCACTAAAAATGGGGGTGGGGGAGGCTTCTCATGAAATGAGAATTGTAGAAACTAACCTCAGGGTTAAATACTACAATCATTCACAGGTGGGATTTCCTGGAGTTTTGTAACTTTCCATGAAGGGATTTACATATGCCCAAAAGAAGCCACTGCTGAAACAGTTGTTTTGTGTGTGTGTGTTTTTTCCAGTTCTTTGGGGGTGGGGGAGTGCAGTTTAACTCAGCAGTGAAGTAACTGTATCTGTTCATAGTTACCAAGCTGTTGTGCTTTTTTGTTTAGTAGGTCAACATACTGTCGTTGTCTTAATTTGTGTCTGGACCTATCACGCAAGAGCCATTGCCTCACAGAAGGTTTTAATCAAAGCAGCCAAATCAACAAAATAGGACACCCTGGTCAGAATTACTCTCTCAACCTCATTTTGAACTGTTGCATTTTCAGAGGTTTGGCAAATTTCACAATAAGTCACTTATCAAAATATTCACATTTAATGAGAGGCAATTTTTACATAAGAATAAAATAATCTTCCCTCACCCTGTCTTCTAAAATGTCAAATATCCATAAATGAAGAGTGGTGCTCCATTTTCAACCAGTCTGCCATCAAAGCATGGAATCTGAAACTGTGTTGGTCTCTGAAAAGACTTCTCTACTCACATCACTATAACCTGAATACCAATTTAAAGAAGACAAAAAAACAGTTATTTACATCTTTTGAACTTCCTATAAACATAAGCATTGTTTAATATTAAGCATTTGAGTATCTGTATCCATCTTTCTTTCTCGATGTTGCTTTAACTTGCCGACAAAACAACTTGAAGGTTACTACTCAAGCCCACTACTGTAAAACAAAATAGAGCCGAGAAGAAAATAGGTGTCATCCCTGCCCTCATGTACTCAGCTTTTGGATGGGGCAATAGGCCTTTCAAGAACAGAGCATTACAAAGTTATCTCTATTTCCAAAATGGTACCCTGATATTTGAAAAAATAAATGAAAACTGCTCAGCAAAAGCCTATATTGTCACTAACAATATTATAAAATTCATTCTGCTATGGTTTGAATTATGTTCTGCCAAAATTCCTACGTTGTAGTCCTTACCTTAAGTATCTCAGAATGTGACCTTATTTGGAAATTGGGTCTTTACAGAGGTAACAAAGTTAAAATGAGGTTATTTAGTGTCTCTAATCCAATATGGCAGACGTCATATTGGAAGGTGCTTCTGAAAGCCAAGTAATGCCAAAGATTGCCAGAAAACAACAGAAACTAGGAAAAAGGCATGAAATATTCCCTTTGACAGCCACCAGAAGAAACCAACTGTCCTGACACCTTGATCTCAGACTTCTAGCCTCCAGAACTAATAAATTTCTCTTTTTAAGCCACCTAGTTTATGGCACTTTGTTACAGAAAATTAAAATCATCATCTCAAATCAAATATTTCTATTCCTTCTTTAAAGTATAATAAAGAAGACAAAGAAGAAATGGCTGCGGTAGTAAGTAAAATTCTAATAGGGAAATTTTTTAATTAACAAATTTTAAAAATGTCTTTACATAAATGAAGACATCTGCTTACTTGAACCTCAACCCAGTATGCTAAAAATGTATATATCCCCAAATTAAAGGGATTTATTTTTTGTTCCCTAAGGACACATTAGTAGGACATTTGAAAATATAGCTCACAGATATAATTATTGCATTGTAATACACAAAGAAATTAAATACAATAAATAGCCTTCAATTCTGGTGACAGCATGCTCTTTAAACATACACCTAAATTCTAATAAGTTCAAGTATCTATGTCCAAAACCAAACACAGTGAGAAAAGACAGTTTTTACTTACTATAATAATTTAGTATTGTGAGCATATTGCATTTCAGAAGATAAGGTTTTTTTGAAAAATCAGAATGTTTATCTCTACAGCTTCATTGAAAGTGTCCAACAGAGTGACAGAAGTTGTCCCTCACAAATGTTTATGTTTAAGTTGACAGAAGAACCACAAGCTAAATTCATAGCCAAATTTGGTTTGAATCCATCATCTCCTATAATGCTATAGTGGAAAAACACATAAAGACAAAGTAAATATCAGCTGAAATTTGTTTTGAATCAATAAAAAATTCTAAGTTAATATCCCTGATCCATCATTTTTGAATGGCTTCTGTGTCCCCAAAATCCTGTCATCCTTCATATTTGGAAATTTTCCCATATTTATATTATTTATGATGATTTCATAAAATAGGGAAATTTCATACAGAAGCTTTATAATTAAATATTTAAAGTAACCTGTCCTTTACGATAGTTGTAGTTGAATTAGCATGTCTCCTGTTGATTTTATTTATCTTGTGACATAGCAAATGGACATTATCTTCCCTCATGTATCTACTATTAGACAAAAACTCAAAAAACAAAAACTTTGTTTTCCTCAATAATTTCTTAATTCTCAAAAATTCTACTAAATATACGGCATTGGGTAGTTTAGATGGCTTTTTAATACACATCTACACAATTTGCTAATATATATAGAATTCTATACCTATGATAAAAGCCAAGCAAGATTCAGTTAAATATCACTATGAACTGAATGTACATGTCCTCCCAAAATTCATGTTAAAACTCTAATCCCCAATGTGATGGAATTTGAGAGGTGATTAGGTCATAAAGATGGTGCCCTCATGAATGGGATTAGTGCTCTTATAGGAAGAGACATGAGAGCGATAATATCTCTCTGTCACATAAGGACACAAGAAGAAGACAACTGTCTGCAAACCAGCCACAGAGCTCTCACCAGACACTGACTATGCCAGCATCTTGATCTTGGACTTCTCAGCCACTAGAGCTGTGAAAAAGCCAAAGTTTGTTGTATAAGCCATCCAACCTATGGTATTTTTGTGATAGCAGTCCAAACTAACTAAAATATCACTTAAAAAATATCTGTCCTGATAGGATATAATTTGTACCATGAAACCATAAATTATGACCTAATATTTATTTCCTGTTGACATCAGAGCAGGTGTCACTAAAGGGCATCACAGAAGAGGTGGAAGCCTAAGGTGAGATGATTTCTGCATAAGATTCAGTCAGTGCTTTGTACCAAAAGGTCTGGCATCTAGGAAGTCACATAGAAACCAGGAAGCAAGTGACTTAATCACAGCTAGTGGAAACCAGTAGGTTAATAAGGGGAAATGGTAAGAAACAGTAGAAATCAAAACTGCCTATGATCAAAAGTCTAGAACACAAGTCAGTCCTATTCTAAGGTAATGGAAGCTCTTTGGTAGGTGATCTCTTTTACACTTCATACAAAAAGAAAAACCTATAGATATGGAGAAAGAATGTGCAGCTGATAGGAGGAAATGATAGGAGGAAAAAAACTTATTAGGTTCTGATCACTGAAATGATAGCACAAAGGTGTTCTGAAGTAAAAGATGGTACAAAGAGAAATAAAAATAAATAACATGGGCATGTTCTAGTTTCATCCATGATGGAGTACCTATTATTGGACTTCTTGCAATAAACAAGTACAAAATCTAGACAAAACATATATAACAGCTGTTTGCAGGCATTGGACAGCAGCCAATACAGGGCCATAGTCATTGAGAAAAAAGAGGCAAACAAAATAAATGTCACATAAACCCCAGACTTTTTCCTGGGGGTATTTTCCAAACCACGGCTCAGGGAAATAGAGCCCAAGTAAAGACGATAGTCTTGTTGGACAGCAGAAACAGAGATAAGAGTTCAGGGCAGCCAAAAAAAAGGGTGATTGGAGTGGCTTGGTTTCAGAGAGGAAAACTATAGAGAAGGAGCCTTAATAATTTATGTAAAATTCTCCCCTCAGGTCCTTAGTCAGCTTTTCAGATACACATATGAAACACAAAGCTTTGGAAACCTAGTCAAGAGCATCCACCAGAGAACACAGATTTCTAAGGCAAGGAATTCAGATCCAGGAGTTAGAGACGCAGAACACCCATTGGAGATCCCATAAATGCTACCTCCTAAGATGTGGAGTAAAAATCCCTCCCTAGGTATAAAGGTTTTGAAAAAAAACTGAAACCGTCTTGCCCTTACAAAGCTCAAAACTAGATCATATGTAAATGAATGCATGGCTGTGCTCTAATAAAATTTTACTTAACAAAAATAGATGGCGGGCTGGAGTTGGCCTGAAGGCTACAGTTTACCAACCCCTAACATGGAAACTCCTAAGGGACCCACAAAAAATACACTAGAATTAATAAGTAAATTTAGCAAGATTATGGGTCAACCTACCAAAATCAATTGTATTTCTATATGTTAGCAAGAAACAACTGAAATTTTAAAAACAATATTATTGCCAATAGCATTAAAAATACGACTTAGGAATAGATTTTAACAAAGTCTGCATGTACAAAAGCTGTACATTAGAAAGCACAAAACATTGCTGACATAAATTAAAGAAGGCCTGAATAAATAAAGAGATACAATGTGCTCATGGTTTGGAAGACTGAATACCACTAATATTTCATTCAGTTCTATCTTATTTGAATTGCCTACAAATTAAAGGCAATTGAAAACAAAATCTCAACAGCCTTGCTTGGAGAAATTTTCATGCTGAACCAAAAATTATACCAAAACATACACACATGAAAAACAGAAGAGCTAAAAACAGTTATGAAAAAGAGGAATAAATTTTGAAGATTTAAACTATCTGATTTAAAGTCTTATAAAGCTAAAATAATCAATGGAAGTGTGATATTCACATAAACTGACATAAATAAAACAGAATGAAGATAAGAACTAGATCCTTACAAACATGATCAATTGACTTTTGACAAAGTTGCCAAAGCACTTACAATGAAGAAAAGACATTTTTTTCAAAAACTGATGCTGCTAGAATTTAATAACTATAAGAAAGGAAGGAAAAACGGAAGGAAGGAAGGAAGGGAGGGAGAAAGGAAGGGAGGGAGGGAGGAAGGGAGAGAAGGAGGGAGGAAACTTTATCTCACAATACATTTTAAAAAATTCAAAATAGATTATACACCTAAAAGTAAAAGTTAAATATGAAACTTCCAAAGAGAAAATATAGTACAAAATCTTAGTGACTTTGGGTTAGGCTAAGGTTTCTTATATAGGACACAATAACACAAGCTGTAAAAGAAAACTGGCAAATTGAACTTCATCAAAATTAAAAACTTTTACTCTTCTAAAACACCATCTCAAAAATGAACAGAAAGTCACAGACAAGAAAATATAATATTTGCAAAATATATATTAGAAAATAGACATGTAACCAGAATACTGAAGAACTTTTTCAACTATAAAAAACATACCAACTAACAAAAAAAAAAGGCAAAAAAATTTTTGTAATGAGAATTTGCCAAAAAGATATATTGATGACAAAAATGTGAATATTTAAAGATATTCAACATCATTACTCATTAGGAAAATAAAAATCAATACCACAATCAGATACTGCATACCCATTGGAATAGCTAAAAATTAACAAAACTAATAATGCCAAATATTTTCAAGGATGGGGAAAGCAACTAAAACTCAGATACGCTGTTGGTTATAATGCAACATGGTACAGCCACTGTGAAAAACAGTTTGGCAGTTTCTTATAAATATACTCTTGCCATATATAACTGCACAATTCCACTTATATTTACCCAAGAGAAATAAAAATCTATATCAAACAATTTCCATGGGAATGTTCATTATAGCCAAATACTGGAAAGAATCAATCGACATGTACTTCAACTGATAAAGAATTAACCAAATTGTGGTATATCCACTCCTGATGTATGCAAAAAAATGGATGACTCTCAAAACTATTATGCTAAGTAAAAGAAGTGAAACACAAAGCCTTCATAATTCTACAGTAATTATGCATGTAATTTTAGAAAAGGCAAAAATATAGTGATAGAAATCAGATCAATGTTTTCAGGGGCTATAGGGGGAATGGGGATTGACTGTAAAGCAGCACATGGGAACGTTTTAAATGACAAAGATGTTCTATATCACAATTGTGGTGGTAGTTAGATGTTGTATATATTTGTCAAAACTCAAATTCTGTATTTAACGTTGATTAATTTTATTGTATGCAAATTATACCCAATAAAGCTGACCACACACAAAGAAGTCATTATGGCTTGATCTGAATGCTTGTTAATGAATGCGTTCAATTTGTGAAAATTCATCAAGCTCTACACTTATGACATGTTTCCTTTTCTGTATGTATATTTTAGTTAAATTAAGTTTTAAAATGTTTAAATATAAAAACAATATGACAAAATACATTTAATTATACATTTACAATAGATGAGTTTTATTGCATGCAGATTATATTTCAATAAAGTAATTTTTAAAATAATTATGACAAAAATAAGGAAAACATTAGACTCAGGACGAATTAAGTTTATATATACACACAGGTCCAGGGCTAAAGAAATTGGTTGCCAGCAAAAAGTCATTGAGAGGAATTAAAATTATTGAGTTTACTCTGGTTCTTATTTTTCTTTGTTTTGGTTATAGTTTAAATCAATATTTGCCAAAACTATTTTCTACAACAGATTCCCATAGTGTGGTAAGCAGCATAATGGCCCCCTGAAGATGTCTGCATCCTAATCCCCAGAAGTTGTAAATATGTTACCTTATATGGCAAAAAGTACTTTACAGATGTGATTTGAAATAAGGACCTTGTGATGAAAAGGTTATTTTAGATTATCTGGGTAGCTCCAAACTAATCACATGGGTTCTTAAAGACAAGAACCTCTTCTCAGCTATGATCAGAGGGAAAAGTGACTACAGAATAGTCATAGGTATGCAGCATTGATGGTGTTTAAGATGAAAGAAGAGGGCATGAGCCAAGGAATGTGGGTGGTCTCTAGAACCTAGGAAGGTCAAAGAAATGGGATTCTGTCCTTAAAGCATGCAGAGAGGAATACAGCTGTGTTGATACATTGATTTTAGCCCATGAAACCTATGTTGAACTTCTGAGACAATAAATTTGTGTTGCTTAAGGTAAGGCATTAACTTTGTGGCAATTTTCTGAAACACCAATGGAGAACTAATACACATAGTCTCTTAACTGATTGACATGGAGGTGTTTTTAAGAAAAAAAACAAGGGGCCGGCCACGTGGCACGATGGTTAAGAGCTGGCTTGGGACGCCAGAAGGCCCCGGTTTGGATCCCACATATGAGGGCCAGTGACACTGCCCTCTACAGCTAAGATGCTGAACAACAGCTCAAGCTGGAGCTGGGCTGCCCTGAGTCACTGGCGACAGCATAGGCTGCGGCCCCTGTGGCAGCTGCCATGGGCTACCGTATGTAGCCAGCATCCAGCATGAGCGGCCAGCAGCTGCAGTGAGTGGCCGTTCAGAAGCTGGCAAATGATCTGCCTCACCCGGGAAGAGCGCAATGATGGTGCCAACTTGGGTCAGTGAAGCAACGTCCTCCACAACTAGACTGAGGAACAAAACGACAGCAACTTGTCTGTTCCCCTTCCCCCAATTCCCCAGCACTGTTCCCATCCCCCCAATTCCCCAATAAAAATCTTGGAAAAAAAAAACACAAGACAGGAAGGAAAATGTGACTTTACTAGGAAAGAGCTCAAGTTACTGGAATCAGAAATGATTCAATTCCTATCTATACCACTTAGTAGCTCAGGCAACTTGCTAAATCTCAGTTTCTTCTTCTGTAAAGTGAGGTATTTTCAGTAACCATCCAATAGAGATAGTGCAAAAAATAATTACTTTGAAGACAATGAGTTTAACCATCACACATGGTAAGCATTCAATAAACAGTAGTAGTTTTATTATTTTTCCTGGGAAAGACTCCAGAAAACTTTTCAGGTTCAAGAAGATTCTGTATGTAAAGTTACCTTAATTTTAATGTTAGAATTATAGTGTTCAAATCAAAAGGATCTAGTATACTGATCTGATGTGAACTCAATAATTTTAAATAAATGGTTTGGATCAACAAGTAATTCCTTAATGTTTCACCTGGAATTAATTCCTCACTACCATTCCAAGAACAGGGACAAAGTTGTTCCACATATAATAAAAAATATGTTTTGCTTTCATCACTGACCCTGTGGGAAAAGTGATTTTTCTCTCAAATGGAATGAAGCAGACTGTGGAGAAAGAGATGCATGTTGGCAGGTTGAGGCTGTTGGTATATATAAGGATTTTTAAATGAATAACAAGGATATTGAATACATGGAATGCATTTTTAAAACTCCAAGAAACAGATCATTTTAACTCCACTACTATGCTTACAGTAATAACACTGAAATTTAAGAATTTCCTTTCCCACATTCTCCAGAATATTTTTAACTTTAGTCCAAAAGCAAAGTTCAATACTGGGGAATTCTTTTTATAACAAACAAGCTGAGTCAATTTTTTCAAACAGATAACAGACTTTAAGAGAAATGTTAAATAACAGAAAATCTGGAGCGGGGGGTGAAGAGAAACATCTTTGCCCCTAAAAATCTCTGATTTGATATTTCTTAAAAAAAATTATATGCAATAAATGCTTGAAAACTATGAAAATTAGAAAGGTTTAGATGTGCCAAAAGATTATGTGATTTGAAAGAATTAAATAATCCCTTCCTTAAAAGAATACTCATTCTCTTGTATGTAAGCCCCCCTCTATTAAGGAGATTGTACATCGATGTCTCATGAATTATATTAGTATAAAAATTATTCTTTAAATTTAGAAAACAGAGTGATGTCAGAAGCACGGTGTCATGAGAGGTTCTCCTGGCCTCTCCCCTTGAAGTTAAAACAAGTTGGGCATCTAGAATTCAACAAAGAATTTCTTGCTCAACACACAAACATATCTGAGAGATCACCAATTAAATATCTGAATTGGGTGACTCAGAACAAACGGGAGGAGATGAGGGAAAAGAGCAGAGATGGGTGCTGTGGACACAGCCTGGCGCTCACTGCAGGTCTCGGGATAGGGGAGGAATCAGGCTGCAGATGCACTCTCAGCCCCATTCATTCCTGCCTGAGTATGGCTGAACCCAGTAACCAGGGCAGAGACAGAACACAGAGGTGCTGTAGCTGTAGTTTAGCAGCCACCGTTGCCAGATAGAAAACACAGCCAAGGAAACTGGCTGCCTCCCTTCACCTTCCCAAAGCTAGCGGTGGGCCCAAGAAGAAGCTCTAGCAGTGAGTGTCAGGTTACAGAGCACAAAATCTGCAGCTCTGAGAAATGGAGAAACAGAAGCATTCCTCCCTGACTAGCAAATGTGCACTATGGTTAATCCCAGTAACAGGGGCGGAGATACAGAGGCAAGGGAGCTGAAGTCTGGCAGTCACCATTACTGAGAGGAGAACAAAGCCATAAGTGCACAAGCCAGCCTCTCCCAGCCCCTCCCACCCATCATGATTGATCCCAGTGGGGGCACCTGGGACAGCCCTGGGCAGTACAGCACACATCTGGGAAAGCAGCATCTAATTGCAGGGGCAGCACTGGAATTTTAGGCTCAGAACCCCATCACCCACCACATTTCCCAATGGGAATGGTGCTTGAAGACCAAGGACCCCTGGTCACAGAGGAGATGCCCGCCTCCCCAGGGAATACAGAACATTTTCCACCACCCCACAGAATTCAAGAATCCAGGGCAATGTAAGAAAAAATAAAACAGCTGCCCTTCAGAACCACCTATAGAAAAGCAAAAGAAAGACCTCTTCTTATATACCCGCTAAATAGAGGTATCACTCGAAAAAAAAATTTTTTCATTTCATTCCCATAAATGCCTAGGCAGAGAAATAATCCAACAAACACCATGAACAACCAAGTTAACAAGGCAGCTCAGAAAGAAAATAAAAAATCTCCAAAAAAATAAACTTAAAGTTATGAAAATATGTTACTTAAATGACAGGTAATTTAAGATTGCAGTTCTGGAAAACCTCAACAAAATACAATAAAACTCACATATGCAGTTTAATAAACTCAGAAATAAAATAAAATCAATGAACAAAAACTATACTTTGCCAGAAGATTGAAACTTTAAAACAGAACAAAATAGAAATTTTGGAGCTGAAAACCTTAATAAAAGAGATGAAAAATGAATTAGCAAGCTCAGGAAATAGAGCTGACCAGAGGGAGTAAAGAATTAGTGATATCAAAGATAGAAATCTAGAAATGATGCAGATGGAAGAAGATAGATACTTAAGAGCAGAAAAATAAATAAATAAAAGAACTGTATGAGAACAATCTGAATCCATCAGAAAGAGCAATATAAGAATAATGGGTGTATCAGAAGGAAAGAGGGAGAAGGGAACAGAGAGCTTATTCAAACAAACAGTCAAGGAGTACTTCACAAATCTATTGAAAGAACTGGATCCTCAAATCCAAACAGCAAATAGAACACCTAATTATCTCAATTCAAAAAGGCTTTCTCCAAAGCACATTTTTATGAAGTTGTCAAAAATTAATGACAAAGAAATAATCTTCAAGGCAGCCAGAAAAAAAAATCCCATTAGATTATTATCAGATTTTTCAGCAGAAATCCTACAAGCTAGGAGTGAAATCAGATATTCAAACTATTGAAAGAGAGAAACTGCCAGCCAAGAATAATGTATCCAGCAAAATTATCCCTTAGATATGAAGGAGAAAGACTTTTCCAGACATACAGAAGCTGAGGGAATTTACCACCACAAGATCTGCATTACAGGAATACTGAAGGGGATTATTCTAGCTAAAACAAAAAGACAAAAGGATACAAAACTATGAGTAAGGTGAATAACAGACAGACAGAAGCAGGAAATTGCAACCCTTATTCAGAATATGGTATTATACACTTAAATATAATAAAGGTTAAAGGAGATAAAAACATTTTAAAAAGAGAGAGGACAATAACAACTGTATTTGGAAATAAACTCACAACATAGAGACAATTTGTAATAAAAATATAAAAGAGGAAGGAACAAAGGTCTGAATTTGCAATGGGAAATGGAGATAAGATACATTCAGGAGAAAAAAAGACTACTGCATATATGATACTTTCTTTTGCATAAACCTGATAATAATCACACACACACACATACACACACACACACACACACACACACACACACACACACACACACACACACACCTAGAACTGAGACACATAACATAAAAAGAGGAGGGAAAAAAATCATACAATACCACCAGAGAGAAATACAAAGGAAAAAGAAACAACTGAGACACAGAGCTACCAGAAAATAAAAGATAAAATGACTATAGGAAATCCTCATACATCAATAATAACACTAAGTATAAATGCACTGAACACAACAATAAGAAAGCACAGGGTACTAGACTGGATCAAAAAACAAAACCCTGGGCCAGCCAAGTGGCGCGATGGTTAAGAACTGGCTTGGGATGCCAGAGGGCGCCGGTTCGGATCCCACATATGAGGGCCAGTGACACTGCCCTCCACAGCTAAACGACAGCAACTTGTCTGTTCCCCTTCCCCCAATTCCCCAGCACTGTTCCCATCCCCCAATTCCCCAATAAAAATCTTAAAAAAAAAAACCCAACCATACCCTGCCTTCAGGAGACACATCTCAGCTGCAAGGACAAATATAGACTCAAAGTGAAAGGGTGGAAAATGATACTCCAATCAAATGGCATCCAGAGAAAAGTGGGTGTAGCTGTACTTATAGATTTCAAGATA
Organism: Hipposideros armiger; assembly: GCF_001890085.2. Classification (NCBI taxonomy): domain Eukaryota; kingdom Metazoa; phylum Chordata; class Mammalia; order Chiroptera; family Hipposideridae; genus Hipposideros; species Hipposideros armiger. Next base: position 1,190,273 of record NW_017731701.1, read on the forward strand.
AATTAGATTTCAAGGTAACAAGAGACAAATATGGACATTGCGTAATGATAAAGGGGACATATACACATACACATACACACACACACACACACACACACATACACGAGGTATGATCAAAAACTACGGTGAATGTTGCTGCTGAGAGTCATCCAACAGAAAGGCAGGGATCTTCTATACAGGAAGCGGTGCATTGAAACTTATGTGTGACAAGTTTCAACTTGTTCAATGCAGTCAGTCGGGTGTGAGCATGGTTGAGAAAAGGTGTGTTTTAAAGCATGCCATAAATCATGAATCACCAACAACACATTAACATGAAATGGGCAAGCGGTTTCATCCTCCCATGACAACGCTCCATGTCACACATCACTTCTACAATAGTATGGCAATTTCCTGTCAAATAAAAACATTATGGTGTGTCCTCCTTCACCTTCTTCACCAGATCGGGTGCCATGAGACTTCTGGCTCTTCCCTAAAGTCAGAATGACCATGAAAGGTAAATGTTTTGAATCAATTAAGGACATCAAGGTAACCATGGCAGTGCAACTAAAGATACTCATGAAAAAGGACTTCCAGAACTGCTTCAGAAAGTGGCAAGAATGATGGGATAAGTGTGTTCGAAGCAAGCGGGAGTATTTTGAGGAGGATTAATGACATTTTACTGTAATATTTTTTTTTGTTTAAACAGTAACCTTATTTATTTATCATACCTCTGTGTGCTCCCAATCAGAAAGCACCAAAATGTATAAACCAACTACTAACACAACTAAAGGGATAAACTGACAAAAACACAATTATAGTAGGGGACCTAAATATGCCATTGACAGCTATGGAAAGATCACCCAAACAGAAAATTGATAAGGAAATATCAGCCTTAAATGACACATTAGATCAAATGGACATAATTGACATTTACAGAGTCCTTCATCTAAGAACACCACATTATGCATTCTTCTCTAATGTACATGGAAAATTCTCAAGGATAAACCTTATGTTAGGACACGAAACTAGCGTCAAAAAAATTAAGACTGAAATCATACCAAACATATTCTCTGAGTACAATACTTTGAAATTGAAAATCAACTGCCAAAAGAAAAAAAAAAGGCAGGAAAAAACACAAATATATGGAAATTAAACAATGTGCTATTAAAGAATGACAGGGTGAAAGAAGAAATAAAGGAGAGGTCAAAAGATACACAGACACAAATGAGAATGTAATATGACAAATCAAAACTTTTAGGATACAGCAAAAGCAGTAATAAGAGGGAAGTCCATATCATGACACACCTACCTCAAGAAACAAGAAATAAACAACCTAACATTACCATATAAAGTACTAGAAAAAGAAGAACAAATGAAACCCAAAGTCAGCAGGAGGAAGGAAATAATAAAAATTAGAGTAGAATTAAATAAAATAGAGAACAAAAAACAATAGAAAAAATTAGTGCAACAAAGAGGTGGTTCTTTGAAACGATTAATAAAATTGAAAAACCCCTGTCAAGACTTACTAATGAGAAAAAAGAAAAAACACAAACAAAATCAAATGAAAGAGGAGATGTTACAATGGATACCACAGAAATACAAAGCATTATACAAGAATACTATGAAGGGCCATACACCCCCAAATTCAATAACTTAAAAGAAATGGACATGTTCTTAGAAATATATAACCTTCCAAGACTGAATGTTGAAGAACTGGAAAATCTAAATAGACCAATTAACAGCAAGGAAATGGAATCAGTCATCTAAAACCTCTCCAAAAGCAAATGTCCAGGACCAGATGGCTTCACTAGTGAATTCTACCAAACATTCAAAGATGATTTAATATTTATTCTTCTCAAATTCTTCCAAAAAATTGAAGAAATGACAATACTTTCTAACTCATTTAATGAAGTCAACATTACCCTGATACCAAAACCTGGTAAGGATAACACACACACAAAAATATTCAGACCAATATCTCTGATGACTACAGATGCAAAAATCCTAAACCAAATATAAGCAAATTGAATACAATACATTAAAAAGATTATACATCATAATCAAGTGGGGCTCATTCCAGGGGTGCAAGAATGGTTCAATATGTGCAAATTGATCAACATGATACACAGCATAAACAAAATAAAGGATAAAAATCACATTATCATATTAATACATGCAGAAAAAGCATTTGACAAGATACAACATCCAATATAATTAAAACACTCAATAAAATTGGTACAGAAGGAAAGTACCTCAAAATAATAAAGACCATCTATGATAAACCCCCAGCTAATAGCATATTCAACGGTGAAAAACTAAAAGCTTTTCCTCTAAGATCTGGAACAAGACAATGATGCCTACTCTCACCACTGTTATTCAACATAGTTTGGTTAGTCCTAACCAGGTCTATCAGGCAAGAGAAAGAAATAAAAAGCATCCAAATTGGGAATAAAAAAGGTAATTGTCACTTTTTGCAGATGACATAATTCTTTATATAGAAAACCCTGAAGACTCCACTAAAAAACTATTAGAAACAATAAACAAATACAGTAAATTTGCAGGATACAAAAACCAATGTACAAAACTCCACTGTGTTCCTATATACTACCAGTGAAATTTCAGAAAAAGAAATTAAAAAAAGAACTTCATTTGCAATTGCAAAAGAATAAAATACCTAGGAATAAATGTAACAAAGGGTGTGAAGAACCTATACACTGAAAACTACAAGACATTATTTTTAAAAATTGAAGAATACACACACACAAATGGAAAGATATTTGTGTCCATGGATTGGAAGAATCAGCATAGTTAAAATGGCTATATTACCAAAAGCAATATACAGATTTAATGCAATCCCCATCAAAATTCCTATGCATTTTTTAAAGAAATAGAACAAATATCAGATTTGTATGGAACCACAAAAGACCCCAAATAGCCAAGAAATCCTGAGAAAAAAGGACAAAGCCAGAGGTATCACACTTTCTGATTTCAAATTACACAAAAGTGACAATAATCAAAACAGCATGGGATTGGCAGAAAAACAGACACAGAGACTGATAGAACAGAATTAAAAGTCCAGAAATTAAACCCACATATATATATGGGCAAATAATTTTTCACAAAGTAGCTAAAAACATACTATGTAGAAAAGAAAGCCTCTTCAATAAATGGTGCCAGGAAAATTGGAAAGTCACATGCAAAAGAATGAAACTAGACTGCTATTTTTCACAATAAACAAAAATTAACTCAAAATGGATTAGAGACCTAAATATAAGACCTGAAACAATAAAATACATAGAATAAAATTTAGGTACTAAACTTATGGACCTTGGTCTTAGAGAGGATTTTATGAACTCGACCTCAAAGGCAAGAGAAGTAGAAGCAAAAATAAATGATTGTGACTATATCAAACTAAAAAGCTTCTGAACAGCAAAAGAAACCATCAACAAAACAGACAGGTAACCAACCAAATGGGGAAATATATTTGCAAACAACACCCTGCTAAGGGACTAATATCGAAAACATACAACACCCTGCTAAGGGGCTAATATCGAAAACATGCAACTCAACAACAACAAAAAAACAATCCAGTTAAAAAATGGGCAGAGGACCTGAAGAGATACTTTCTCCCAAGAAGACATACAAATGTCCAACATATGAAATGTCCATACACAAGAAAAGATGCTCAACATCATTAGCTATTAGGGAAGTTCAAATCAAAACCACAATGAGATACCACCTCACACCTGTTAGAATGGCTATTATCAACAAGACAAGTAATAATAAGTGTTGGAGAGGCTGTGGAGAAAAAGGAACGCTCATACACACCTGGTGGGAATGAATATTGGTGCAGCCACTGTGGAAAATAGTATGGAGGTTCCTCAAAAAATTAAGCATGGAGCTACCATATAACCCAGTGATCCCTCTTCTGGGTATCTACCCCAAAATTTGAAAACATTTATTCATAAATATATGTGTATATGTACACTTACGTTCATTACAGCATTATGGTGGCCATGACATGGGAAAAAACCTCAAGTGTCCTTCAACAGATGATTGGATACAGGAGACATGGTATATATACAATAGCATACTACTCAGTCATAAGATGAAATACTGCCATTTGTGACAACATGGATGGACCGTGAGAATATCATGCTAAGCGAAATAAGTCAGACGGAAAAAGAACAAGAACTATAGGATTTCACTCATATGTGGTATATAAAACTAAAAGCAACAAATGAATAAGACCAACCAACAAACAAAAACTCAGACACAGACAATAGTATGATGGTTACCAGAGGGAAATGGGGGAAGGTAGAAAAATGTAATGGGGGTCCAATATATAGTGACAGGAGATTTGACTCTGGGTGGTGAACACAATGCAATATACAGATGATGTATTATATAATTGTACACTTGAAATCTATATAATTTTATTAACCAATGTCACCCCAATAAATTTAATTTAAAAATAAGTTTCCAAGGGGAAAAAAATAAACTTAGAAAACAATAATCATTGCTTAATACTATAAATTGAATTCTAGTCTGTCCTTAATTAACTTCATGGCAAACATACATGTGCTTTCCACTTGTCTTCAGAATTTAATGCAATGTTTTAAAACGAAAGTCTCCATCATCACAACTAGGGACTCAGGATTAGATAACTTAAATCTTTTGGTTTAGGGTCTTCCAAATGATAATTTAGGTGAACAAAAATAATCAAATAGACCTATAGGTTTTAAGCTGTTTTCATAGCCTAGTGTAGTAAATAGGAAATAAAATAGAATATATGAAGAAAAAAAACACTTCATTCAAATAGTGGCATGAAATTGGAGGTGTTGCAAACCTTCTAAACTAAGTAAAACCTACAAGTTTACAAGTTATTTTTTTAAAGTGGAGAAATTCAACCAAACCAATAATTTTTCCAAAAAGACAGAAATGGTGTTTTGATGCTATATTTCTTTAAACACAAACAAAATATGCTTATTAGTAAAACAACTTATCACATCTACATCTAAAAGTCTTAGTCTTCCAGACAGGACACACTAAGAAATATTCTTATTCCCATACTTAAACATTGTTTTTCTTTAAAAAAAAATGCTCATGTTGAAGCAGCTTTAGTTTCCTCATCATTTTTTTTTTGATAACTAAAACTAATACTGGAATAATGCTCTGAATGGATGTGATCTAACTAGTTATTTAACAAAACAAACAAGGAGACAGTACATTTCAATGTATCTGTGATTCCCACAGCATAGATTAACACTGATATTACTGAGTTGTATGGAAATTTTTGTAACATAGATGTAAAGCCAAGAATTCACCAACTAAAAACAAAAACAATAAAAGTAAGCCAAAATAGCCACTAAGAAAACTATACTTATGTATATTCATTGTATGTACATTCCAGACCTTACTCGTCAATAGCTAGATAATAAATACTGTGTCATTTTTTTTTAAGATTTTTATTGGGGAATTGGGGGCATGGAAACAGTGCTGGGGAATTGGGGGAAGGAGAACAGACAAGTTGCTGTCCTTTTGTTCTTCAGTCTAGTTGTGGAGGACGTTGCTTCACTGACCCAAGTTGGCACCATCATTGCGCTCTTCCCGGGCTAGGCAGATCAGTCACCAGCTTCTGGACGGCCCCTCACGCTGGCTGCTGGCTACACACGGTAGCCCATGGCAACCCACTGCCACAGGGGCTGCAGCTTCCGGCGTCACTGGCAACTCACAGCTGCCCAGCTCCAGGTTGAGCTGTTGTTCAGCATCTTAGCTGTAGGGGGCAGTGTCACTGGCCCTCATATGTGGGATCCGAACCGGCGCCCTCTGGCATCCCAAGCCAGTTCTTAACCATCACTACACTCGGCCGGCCCCTGTGTCATTTTTTAACTATATTGTATGGCAGCATCTCCTTCCAGACTAATAGCTTTAAATTATTTTACTTTCTGTTGTCCTCTAGCACTTTTCAGAAAGTTATCCAGGAGCGTCTATCTAAATTTTGTTTTTCCCTGAGGAATTAATATGTAAACTTATACCCTATAGCAAAATCAAGTTTCACTTTTGTGGTCAATTTCAGACATTTTATGTCTGAAATTATATTCTTTGAAACAAAAACTGTTTTTCTACTTTTGCCTTCCCAAGTACTCCTCATTCAGATTTCCCCATGAGCTCATCTGCAATCTCAGACCCAACTTGTTTCAGGGTCATCCTGAAATGGACAGGGATAATATTATCACCCAGAGTTCAGGATACCAGTCAGGCTGGGAATTAGGTCACAGTCAAAGGCTTGAACTGCTAGGCCATGCTAAGCTCTCTTTCTACCTCTCCCCCAGACAGAGGAAGCATCGTGACCAAGGCTCACCTTGGCGTATGTGTAGGCCCAGAACCAGCAATCCTCACTCACTCGGCCCACTGACCTTCCGCTCTGATTTTCCTTCCATGGTGACCTCAGCGAGCCTGCCTGTTACCCCAGGTCCTCCTATAAAACTGAACCCTTCACAGTTTATTTAAATCTTCTTTTCTAGGGCTAGATCACCCTGACAGACGGTGGCACCCTTCCTACCACATAATGACATCTCACATTGGCCATATTCCCATCCTACTTCTGAATGCAGATCCTGCCTTGAATTCTTTCCACTCAGTCTCCTAGTCCTGGACTTCCATGGACTTGTTCAGTCAGCCCCATGGAGATGCCTTGGGCTACCTGATATCTCTAGATAGAATATTTCTCTACAATTGGGTTTGTGAATTCTAACCTTAAGTCATCCAATTTTTGTTTTTGTGCCCTCCTGCCACAGGTAACTAAATAAAGATGGGAAAATATGTATCCTCCACACACAAAAAAACCTCATGTATTTTGAATAGTTAATACAACTTGTCACTAATAGGATAGGATTTATGTCAACTTGAACACTCACCATTCAATCATCTCTAAAGCTTTTACTCTGGGGGAGAAAAAGGCATTAAAATGAATAAAGATACCTGCGTCCTTCATGAGTCCTATTTCACCTGCAACACCTACTGACACACATATTTAGTAATTATTTTCCAAACCTTAAATGTTTGCAAACCTAATTTTGGATAGCTATATGCAGACTAATTTGACTTAGATGAGCTGATTAAAACAATCTGTGGCCATTTTTATAAACTCTATTTACAAGAACTGATCTTGTCTACCTTGTAGAGATCTAGCAGAAGCAGAATTCAACAGGGCACAGGGCAGGGGGTATAAAAACTGGGAATGTTTTGGAGAGCAGTGCTCGACTAGAAATAAAAATCACTTCAGAGACAAAACTGAGAGAAAAGGGGAGTAAAGAAGTATATTGGAATGAATACTTAACTGCCTTTCCTGAACTTTACTTAAAGTGATTAATTTCTCCTATAATTCTCTGTTCTCCAGTGTCTGCCTTATCTTAGAGTGCTAAAGGGGGTGAAGTGGTGATTGAATCTTTTACAAGTCAAATAATGCAGGCGTTACAGCAGACACAGCACACTATTAGGGGGAAAGTCCCTACTTCCCCAACGCTGACAGACAACACATGGCTGACTTGTGTCCATATCCCAGCCTTCCGGGCCCCAGAGGGTAAATCGGATTGTGAAGTTCTAAAGCTCAGCAGGCGACTTTGAAGATAGGGAAAGGGGTTCCTGAAGCAGAACCACCAGATGGGGGTTGGTGGGAAGACATGAATGAAGATCATTAGTCTACAAAGCACCTCAAGATTGAATCTGTTGTTTGTGGAGCTGGAGGTACCACCATCCATTCACATCAAGTTACAAGCAGCCTTATGAGAAAGCCAAAAAACAATTACAACCTACCAAAAAAAGAAAAACAAAAAGAAAGTAAAAAAGAAAAAAGAGATTACCAAGCTAAATCCTGTAAGGAGAAAACTCTCCCTTTCCTCCCACCCCACAAGTTCCAGAGAGATAAGCTAGGAAAGGGGTAGGGCAGGTTATGGGGGTTGGGGTACATATTGTGGAAAAGACACACAAGCCCTCCAAACCAATAGCCTAGCCCAGGGGTCGGCAAACTGCAGCTTGCAAGACACACGTGGCTCTTTGGAGACGTACATGTGGCTGTGAAGTAAAATTGAAAATGAAAATAAAACTATCATAGTTTCATTTATAAAATTTTTAAAAGATATTATTCACATAATGGTGATTTCTTTTGTTTTATAGGGTTCGCAAAACTTCAAGGAACAGGATTGGCTCTTCCATCTCAGAAGTTTGCTGACCCCTGCTCCAGCTTGTGCTAAGGGTGACTGTGGGCAGAATGGGAGAAGAAGGAAGACTTGAAGCAAATGAGATAGGAATAAGAGAGTCTGTAACGTTTCAAGTCCTGAAAGTTAGTGGTCTTTATGGAATCAAGCTGGGATGTCATTAAAAGAGCCTACCACGCAACAGAAAACGTTGGGGGGAGTTGAGAGACTACAGTGGTAGTTAAAATAAAATAAAATAAATCCACATTTATAGCCCAATGAGTTGAGACTGCTCAGAATTGTTACAATATTAATTTTTTTATATTATCAATAGATAAAAATATGGCAAACCTCTAAATGAACTTTTCTAGCCTCTACTTTTGTGCGCTTTCAAAGAGTTTCAAAAAGATAAAAATCCCTTATACTTCAAAGTACCACATACAGGAGAGTCTTTTTCCTAAAGCTGTTCTAATGCTTAATAATTCTATTGGCAGGGCAGTCTCCTTATGAAGTTGAAAGTCTTTTATAAATTGTAAATACCGACATACTACTCCTAGGGCATAATGACAATTTTAGGTTCCCCACTCCAAATGAGTTGGTCTTGAGTCTACAACATGACTATGGTTTCTGGTCTTTCATGCTAATCTACACAAGCACAATATAAAAATCAAAAACATTTCAAGTGGTCTTGTTTTTAACTACATCCCTTTACTCCAGAGCATGCATTTTGTACTCCTTCAAAAAGCCAACATGACTAAACGTGAATAAAGCTCCAAATATTTTCTAAACTTGTTGTAATATAAAGCTAACAGATTGGTTCAGCAGAGATATGGATTAAATTGATTTTTCCACAAGGGGATGGCGGCACATTGCAGTGCACATTGCAGCACCAAAAAAGAAATTGGGGCTATCAAGTTAGGTGAGAATTAGGAGCTTGAGGGGTTGATAGGATAAATGGATAGTAGCTAAGAACTCCTGTCTTCTAGCGTTTGATAGAATAAACACATGTCACAAGAGGGTAACGGTCAACACTCTCAGGAACTACAGTAATTTACACTTTGGGAGAGGAACAAAGTAAAAGGCATGTGGAGAATTTGGAAGATAGTACCAAAGAGAGACTGCCACAGTAAATTCAATTTACAGAATGAAAACCAATTGGCTCCCACAACTGTCACTGTTTACCTAAAAATGTCTTTTGTCAATAATGGGTCACTATAAGGATGTGCTGTCATCACTGCATAAAAGTAAACAGAGAGCAGAACTAGCACCCAGAATTACTTTGGAGGAAGGAAGAGGGAAGCCCTTGCCCCAGAAGAATAAAATGTCACAACTTGCAGTGGTGTCCAAAGCCAAATATTCACAAAGAGTTCTCTTGCCAAGAAAAAAATACTTTCCTAATTTGTTTCTTTTGTTGTGTTTTGCTTTGAATTTTAAAAGTTCTTTCTTGTTTTGTTTTAAAGGGCAAAGTCATAAATATTTACACAGAGGACTTACTAAGCAGAAAAAGAGATTAGAACACTTTTTTGAATACATGTAACATGTTTCATGTAAATTAAATTATACGATCAATTTTCTATTGAGGAGAAATTATCAGTCACAAGATATAGCCTTTTTTATGAGATATTTTAAATGATACAAAAATTTAAGATAAACTCATTTGCATTTGTTATGGTTCAAGTTAAATTTAATAAACATATTTGCACCTAAGACAGGAAGCAAAATTATGGAGTCAGATGAAATGTCACCAAGTAAAAATATGAATAGTTAATAAGTCTTAATTTCAAAATTTGAATTTAAACATATATTACACATACTGCTAATCATATGCAATTCTGTTTATTACTAGGTCTTATAAAACTTTTCATCTTCTGTTTTCTTGTATGTCTGAGATCATAGTAAAAGTTATCAATTACCACTTCACAAATACATCATGTTGAATCATATTTGTCTTTTATCAGACAATGATAATTTGTACAAAAACCACATTTGTGTTTTAATGAAAAACGAGATGGTTTCTTAAAACACACTTTCATTATAGTCATTTAAAACATTCTTGCAGCAGCACCATCTCAGAGACAGTTAAATTTGTTGTTTCTGATAGCATTATTCATTATTAAGTACTAAATAGGGAAAACAATTTTTGAAAAAAATTTTCAAAAAATGATTACTTGAAAATGGTTTACATGTAAATTGGCCTCATCCTCAAATTATAAAACTATTTAAACAAATACAGATTAAACTCCATGTTCCATTCTCTTACACATATTCATTTCACCTACAAACATGGTAGCCCCAGATATAACAATTATCCATAAAATTAACAAAGATCTTAGCCAGAAAGGGTGAAAAATCTACAAATTGTGTGCTTCATCAACATTCAGCTACAAATTGGGCCTCAAATACTCTTAACACCTACATAAAATTTTAGACAAAAAAGAAGAAATGCATCTCCTTGGTCTTTGGTTTAATGGTAAAATCACTCATGAAGTGCCTGATATATCCTGGCAAGAAAAACAGGATAGAAGAAGTACTAATAGAAAGAAGCCTCCACTACCTTGCCCCAAATCCTGGATTTCCTTTTAATAAAATGATGAGGAAATTAACACGTTAGCTTATACCTATAGGTCAGAAGTGTTTGGAAAAGAGTTATCTATATTTTGTTCTTAAATTCTGGAAAAATGTGGAAAGATAAATTGATCACTAATAATCTATTCATTCATCAAATATCAATCAAGGGCTCTCTAGAACATAAAAGTTACCACAGCATATATTATCATTATGAAAAGTGGGATACAATTATAAAAAATTGTTTACTCACTTTTCTTCACATCCTAGGAGACTGTGTATTTCCACAAAAACCTCAGAAAACAACAGTCTCCATAGTTGCTTTGAGAAATTAGCATTAATTTAAGGTAATTCTTAGGATACTGAGAAGAGCATGATAGTTTTCCTTGGTAAATAGAAAGCTCTGATAACAATGAAAGCTATGAATTCTCTCAATAGCTTTCCCCTTGCTCTAAGATCTAGTAAAAAGAGTGATCTAAATGACAGAATTCTCTCTAAGTATGGGAAAAGTAAATCCTGTTTTATACATCTAAGAGTCAATACTTATGGGATAGACAAGGCAATTAAAATAAATTTTCAATAACATCATATTAAGGATTACATTAAGATAAGAGTTTGGATTAAAATTTATGTTAACTTTATTTGTGAATTTTACACAATGTCTAAGTAGGTTAAATAAAGGCTTTTTTAACTAGTTAATAACTTCCATCATATACTTAAGAGTTAGAAAAAATGTATTAAATATATAATGAGAATTCTAAAAGGCAGTGTAGTTATTTAGAAAAATAGAAACTTGGGAATTATAATTATGAACCCTAATTCTTCTATAAATACTTTGGTACAGTACCTTAATCTGTTTTTTATTTTCCTTAGCTGTGAGACAAGGAAATACATAAAAAAATAATGGATTTTACTCCAATCATTTTAAAAGCAATTTAAAAATGGGACGATAATTGTTTTGACATCAATGGTGCTGCTTGAAAACAAGAGGATATACTAGTAGCTGCAATAACTTAATCCAATGCTGTAACAAATACCCTCTGATAAGTTAGAAAACGTAGGTTCCAAGGTAGAAGTTTTCATCTCACACACGCACAGCATCTCTCTTTCCAGTTCCTTTAATGTTCTCAATTCCCATTTCAAAATTCCTATCCGTATTTATGATTCTCCACTTAGTATCAAACTCTGCCCTTGGCTATAAAGTCATTATTTTTATTGTCTTGGAAAGCATCCATGTGCAAGGAGAAAAACAAAATGTTATAATTCGTCTTTATTTCCATTCTTCTTTCTAACCACTGCCCAAATTCAGAATTGTTCCCTATTTTCTTGTGGAGCCCTTCTCTGGTCACAAGTATGTCACTAATTCAAAGGTTCAGAAATAATAATTTTTAATAAAAGAAATCCAAAAACCATAATGCTAATTAAGTTTCTTTTAAATGCTTTTTTTCCAGAAAGAGGTCATAACTACTTTAAAAGTAACTCTGTATGTAAAAAACGAAAAAAATGAAAGATGTGAAATTTAACGTTCTGTTAAAGAAATTGTATATTAAATATAAAATAGCATTAAATAAGCTTTTCATTAAAAGACAGAGGTGGAGGAGCTAGGGAGGCAAAATGTTCAGGAATGTCTGCTGAAAGAATGAAGTCAGGAGGAAGTCCCCCTGCAGGCTCTTAGCTGGAGTGGGAAGGAATTCCCATCTTCCCACACTTTCCTCTGGAGGGTCCCTGGTGAGATACCATGGAATATGACCAAAACCCCACAATCATTAGTGAGCAATTGTCATTTGCAAAGCCAGAGATAAGAGGAAAAGACAAAAGTACTGTATAAAATGTAGAGAAATACTCCAGTATTTAAAAGAAGAGAGACAAAGCTGAGTGAAAAAACAACCCTGTTAAAAAAAAAAAATCCACTTGGGGAATCTTCAAAAGTCATGAATAAGCTTAGGACTCTTGACTCATTAAATTCCAAAATCAAGGGAGAAAGTCAGACAATTTTATTTCAGGTATAAAATTTGAATAGGAAATAGAAGTGTAGTGTCGGCCTAAACAATCAAATTGTACCTAAACTTGTGTAGTTATTTAAGTATTGCTAGGTTATACTACTATCTATCAATAATTATGCTTTTCCATTACTAAACTCTTTTGCTATTATTACAATTAGCAGAATTAATGGAATTAGAATTTCTTGAAGCCAGGATAAAAGTGTGTCCCATAGAATACGAGACCATCAAAACATCCTACTGGAGACATGGAAATGTGTCACTCAAACTCCCTTTCACAAAGGAGCTCTTTACCCAGTGCCGAAAGAGCAGTATCTGCCAGCCTAAGAGTGTCAACTCCTTCATATCTGCCTCAGCTTTATGTATACAGGTCATGATCTTCTCAAGGTGGCATCAGCCAATGACTGAGCAAGATCATAGTAAGGGCCCCGCCACTTAATACATAATACAAGACCCCCTTCCTCTAAAACCAGCACTCTTTGCTTCAGGTTTCCTATTGGGGCTGAGAGATTTGTCAGATCTGCACTGCAATCCTATTTCCCACTGCCCAATACTATTTTTCTCCCTTTTCCTTTCACAGGTGTTAATCCCCAATAAACATCTCGCATGCCAACTCTGGTTCAACATCTGCTTCTCAGAGAATCTAAGTAACATAATAAATAGTGGTCCAAGAAAGCAGGCAGTAAAATGAGGTATTGGGATTGGATAACTTACTGCCCCGCTGGCAATAAGGACCCATCCCAGGTGATATGCACGACATAGGTAGTTTTTGAAAAGCATTGGCCTAATGGCTAGAATTTCGGAAAATGTACCTGTGGAGAAGAGCACTCTGGCCAGTGTGATATGATTCAGGGGTTTGAAAAATATAGGAAAACAAGGCATATAAGGTCAATGGAAGTGGCTGGTAGTTATTATATTACAACCCCTATAAGGAATTATGAAAAGCTGAAGACAGTTTGAACAAAAGAAAGAAAGAAAGAAAGAAAACGAAATGGGAAGGCCATAGGGCCTCTTTGGCAGATGGGTATCCTATCTATATTATAAGCACATTATGCAAAGTTTTGAAATTTAAAGAATGTTGATATCACTCAAGGGTGGGTTAAGTAGTGATGGAAAACAGTTAAAATTGAATATGAAAGATAATTTGTACCTTGACATACTTACAATCCTTTATAAAAGGCTCTAAATAGGTGTTCCATTCATTCAATGTATATACTATTACTTTTCAATGCTTAACTCTAAAAAAAAGAGTTCTCATTTTTAAAGTATAATTGTAAAAGAAAGGGGGGAAAAAAGCCATTTATTTCCTTTCTTCCTGAAGTGTGAAAGCAGGAAAAGCTAAAGACCAAACTCAGGATTTAATAGTAAGAGTCCCCTAGTTTCAAAGATTGAATGCTCAGCTGAGTTAGGTCTGAAGCCAAAATTAGGATCCTGGCGGGGAAAACCTGGAACCGTGACACATGAAATGGGAGCATCTTGGTGGAAGCCTATGAAGTTTGTGTTTCCGTCGTAGAACAGGGGTCGGCAAACTTTTGAGAAGGAAGAGCCGCCAGGGGTCAGCAAACTGTGGCTCACAAGCGTGTGGCTCTGAAGTAAAATTGAAAATGAAAATAAAATTACCATAGT
>NW_017731701.1:1205045-1211414 GCF_001890085.2 Hipposideros armiger
CCCAAGATGATGCCTATTGACTAAATTTTGAGGATACTTGACCAAGGAGACTGTACCATAGGCCTGTATTTATTGAGTGTCAATTGACATGTGGACACTGTCTCAGAATATGGGTTTAATGCTCTGAAAAGGGCACCAGAAGATGGTGTAAATTAACAGTTAGGGTGGCTCCTAGAAGCTTGGAGGAACTGATGATTCAAATTGCTATAGCAGATAGTAAAGAAAAAGAATAAAAGGCTTAGGGAATCAGGCACACTGGCATGGCTGTATTATGTAAGGCCTGACAACCCACCCAAGGATTCCATGCCATGAGAAGGCCCCGAGGGTACACCATTCACCAAAGCCATCAGAAATACACTGACAAGAGGGACACCATGATTATTATGAAGTTCACAGTGGCTCTCCTGTACAGATCAGAGTTGATGATAGGAGACGCCATGACAGAATTTGGAGCACTGATACCAATGGAGATATTGGGGCCCTGATACAGTTCAGGCCAGGAGAGGGTACTTCACCACCAGAGAAGTCAAGGTTGCAATGAACATAACAAATGGCAAGGTCACATACATGAATTTCTCAACAAATGGTGTTGGATCAATTCAGTATCCACATGCAAAAATAAAGATTCTCAACCCTTACCTTACCTCACACCATAAACAAAGGCTAACTCAAAATGGATCAAAGACTAAATGCAAAAGCTCAAGTTAAAATTATAAAACTTCTAGAAGAAGGCCACAGTCCTCTCAGAGTGGGACCAGCCAGTGACTGAGCAAGACTGGTACAAAGGCCCAGCCATGCTTGACCAATGAGGACGCCTCTAAAGGGCATCCTTGCTTTCCAGTTCCTATGGGTCTGGCAGACACTTTGCCAGAGCTGCCTCACATGCTGAGAGCTTCCATTGCCCAATCCCATTTTCCCCCCTTTCCTTTCACAGGCGTTACCAACAAATCTTTTGCACTCTTCACATCATTTTAGTATCTGCTTCCTATTTTTTGCTTTTTAAAAACAAATTCCTACCTTGACAAAAAAGTGCTACAAATGTTCCCAGCTCTGCATTGTAAAAAGCTTGGAAGTTATCACTCCATCTTAACAACAAGTAAAACGCTAAACAGAACGAAAAAACAACTCTTCTTGGATTGGTAAGAGAGGAGAAGACACAGAGCAAACCAACTGCCCCCAAGATTGGAGAGGCAGCCAGGCAAATACAGGAAGTCACCACTTACCGGAGCCGAGATTCACAAGCAGAAAACTCCATGATTCACAAGCAGAAAACTCCATGGGAACCAGTGCCGGGAAAGGACAATTCTGAACTATAATTGAATTGCTGGAGGCTCAGAGTGGGAAATTCAGATTTAAAAACTCCAGGGAGACACACAATATTGCGAGATTTACCCCTAGGAGCTCGACCAGGTCCCCAGTTAGTATCAGAGAAAAATCCCCTTGTGCTTCCTGCGGGAGAGAGGAGGAACCATTTTGAAACACATCAGAGCACTCTGTTCTTAATAGGCCTGCCCACAGGGGCGGGTGGTTAACCAGAGCCAGTATTAACCACAGCTGGGGTTTTATCAGCGTCTACCTGACCTGGGAGAAGGAAAAGACCCGACTTCAGCCTTTCTAGTCTTCCATGGAGGAGAAGGGAAATGCCCAATTCCAGCTTGCTCTGCCATTCTGTCTCATCTAAAGGAAAAGAGAAAAAAAAACGAGAAACCCGTGTGAAGTTCACAGTCCAGAGGCATAGGTTCACTAAAAGACTGAGACTTAATCATGGGACTACGGAACACTTTCCCTCCTCCCATACTTCACCACATTACTAAAGGCCTATTGACAGCAGTTCCTGTTACCTGGTACATCATGTCTGGCTATCAAAGAAAAATCACATGGCATGTCAAAAGGCAAAAATATAACCTGAAGAGACAGGGCAAGCATCACAAGCAGGCATGTCAGGATTGTTGGAATTATGAGACCAGAAATTTAAAGCAACAATGATTAATGGGCTAAGGACTCTAATGGATAAAATACATGTCATGAAAGAACAGATAGGCAATGTATACAAAGAGAGGAAATCATAAAAATCCAAAAGGCAATGCTAGAGTTAAAAAATACTGTAACAGAAATGAAGAATACCTTCAATAGGCTCCCTAGTAGACTGGACACAGCTGAGAAAAGAATCTCTGAGCTAGAGAATATATCAACAGAATTCTCGAAAACCAAAAAAAACAAGAAGCAAAGAGAACAAAGACAGAAAAAAACACACAAAATATCCAAAAACTGTAGAAAAACTATAAAAGGTGTAATGTACGTGTATTGGAATACCAGGAGGAAAAGAAAAAGAAACCAAATATTTGAGACAATAATGACTAAGAATTTAAGATTGGCTCTTGCTCTTCCTGCTCATTCAAAAGTCAGGATTGAGGGCNAGTGTTCTTCTCCTCCCCCACTTAACACCAGACCAATTCAATCAGAAGCCCAAGAACTAGGGCCTAGACAACAGTATTCCTTAAATGCTTACCACATGCATCTAATGTGCAGTGCTGAAAACCCATCTTTGGTCTAGATTGTCTGATCTACACTACCCATTTATTCAATCAAGGAGTTTGCAGTACTCCCCAGTTAATGGCAAAGACATGGAAAGCTAATTTAGGCTACTCGAAGAGGGCAAAACAAGAAGAAATGATTAAAAGAAAAATTCAGACATACTTATTTTCTACCCAAATGTGGCAGTCATCCTGGCCATGGTGCCCAACAACAACTTGCAATTTCATTGCAAGAATGTCTTCCCAACCATAAAATTCTGGAACCTTTATATGTGTCCTCCATTCTTTTTTTTTAAGTTAGTTTGTGCCATAAAATTAGCCAGGTCATCATTTACCATTATCCATATAGGCTTTACAGAAAATATAAATTGGAGTTTTTAGACTGTTGCCTCCAGGCAGAAAAAGGCAAAATTGAATGCATAATACACTGCCTTCAAACACCACAGCCAGGTGTCAGGTTGTCCCATGTGCTATTCTGAATCAGAAGGCCATCCACTTGAGGTTGTTATAGGACAGTTATTTTAAAGAGCTTGTTAGTGAGACACGTGAAATGACAGGAGCTATAAAGTTGACCATAAATGTCACTTAAAATTAAAGACAATGTGTGCATGGCGGTTCATTTAAGAGAACATAGGACTGCATTAGAAGGAGCACAGTAGCTTAGCTACTGTTTTATTCCTAAGTTATTGCTTACAAACAACATTAGAGCATTTTGTGAAAGAAGGGAGTCATTTACATTGACTGCATTGGAGGAAATGACTTAAAAGGTGGCTACTGATTGCTTAAGGGTTTTGTTTTCTGCCAACCAAACAGGATCAGATGGCTGCCACCCTGTCTTTTCTTCACTTTCCTTGACTCCATGCTCATTGCTGATGCATGAAGGAAATCCATGTTTCAGAATCGATGCCTTGCTCTCAGTGGCCCAATTGGCAGAAACTAAAAATAAACAAACACAAAAACCTCTTATTTTGCAATATTAGCAAAGAAAACACTGACCTTCCGCCTCCTACCTAATCTACCCCCAATTGTTTCTTTGACACCATGCCTAGGAAAATGAAACGGGGTTTTCAAAAGAGTGAAATAAACATCTGCTAGGACTTTAGATTCTCCTCCAAAGCAAAAACCAAGCTATAAAGGTTACATGTTTCAACGAGCCACGCAAGACGAAGGAGAAAGTTCAACTGCTTATCCCACTTGACCTTGGCTTTAACAGAGGATCACGTTGATCCTGATGGAGAGATTAAAACACCAAGTCCAGAACTGCTCACCAAGCAAATTCACAAGGGGAGTTCTAAGAGTTCTTTGGCACTCTTCCTTCATATGGAATTAGCAGGGACGATCCCAGGCCACAAATGTAGCAATATTTTAACTCAGTGTGCAAAATTTCAAAGATAAATCTGAGATTGGAAGCAGTACTGAACTTTTCAAACACTGCTTTCCTGGTAGGCTTTGTCAAGAAAATACAAGGCATGTAGGAGAACTGTTGAAAAATTTCTTAATGGGGGGGGGGGGATTGAAGGCATTAGGGCCATGAAAGGTAAAAGATAAGGGTACGGGGGTGGCAAATCCAAAACAATTTATTTTTCATATCTCTACTCAAAATCGCAAGCTCATGCTACCTTCAGTGAAACTCACTTTCATATAGTACAGCAAAATAGCACATAAATGGCCATGCCCTTTCTTAAGAAACATTAATGTAGTTTTAAATAATAAATCAAAAATATAAACTTCAAGCCTAAAATTGGGAAAATCTGTGAGAAAGATTAACTACAAAAGAGATATTAACAGCAAAGATTTTACTGGTCCACTAGCCCATCTCTTAAATTTCTCTAAAAGAAAACACCCTAGACCAATGGTCTGGAAAATGGTACCAGCTACATTTCAGCCACCATCTGATTGCACCTCAGCCAAGCTTCTTATATTCTTTGAGCCTCAATTTCTTCATCAGTAAAATAAAATAATTGGAATAGAAGAATTCTAGAACCAAAGTATTTATAGATGTGATGGAAGTTGTGCAAAGCTGCTCATGAATACCATGCCTCTATTTTCAACTGGATTTTTCTGACTAGCCCAACTCGTAGTGGTTTCTCCCTCTTCCCATTTCAGGCTATTCATTAACTCTCTCACTGATCTAACTCTTCACTTAGCTAAGAGTTATTCAATTGCTCTAATGTTGTCTCTCTCTGTGAGAAGGTAAATTCCCCTAAGGTACAAAATAACTTGCTTTTAATTGCATCCCTTACTGAAATTAAGAGTGTTAAGTACATGATAGATGTTTGCACATATTTTTTGGATAAATGTATGAATGAATGAATTTTTGGCACTTAGTAAGTATTGGGTTAATTAACCAGTTATTGTTGGGGATGGGTCACAAAAATACGCCAAGAGAAACATTGATTTCTGTAAAGCAGGATCTAGTCCTTAGACCAAAGTTTGCCTAGACTTCATTTGATAGACAGTAAAAAAACAATTCATATTCTCACTTTAAAATCCTTATATTATCCCTGTTTTGACAGTATAACATAAATTACATATTTTATCTGAAAATTTTAAAGTATATAATAAAATAAACGAATTGATTGACCTAAAAATATTTGTTGTTAATCTTTTTTCATAATAACAAAGAAATTCTACATATGCCTCATCCTTATTCATGTACCTATTTTCTAATGTTTCTAGGGTTTTTACTCTTTTTTAATTTTGTTAGTATAATAACTTGAAAAGATATTGCACCCCTATGTTCATTGCAGCATTATTTACAATAACCAAGATAGTGAAGCAACCTAGGTGTCCATGGGTAGATGAATGAATGAAGGAGAGATAGTACATGATGGAATATTATGCAGCAATAAAAAAGAATGAAATCTTGCCATTTGCAACAACATGGATAGACCTACAGGGTATTATGCTAAGTGAAATAAGTCAAACAGAGAAAGATAAATATCATATGGTTTCACTTATATGTGGAATCTAAAAACAAAACAAACAAAAACAAATGAACAAACAAAACAAAACAAAAAGAAACTAAGAAATAGACACCAAAGGGATGGTTACCACAGGGGGGATGAGCGAAAAGAGGGAAAAGGGAATATATTCAATAATATTTTGATAAGTTTGCATGATGACTAATAATTACTAGAATTAGTAGGGTGGTCACATTGTAACATATAAAAATGTCAAATCACTATATTGTTTACCTGAAACTAATGTAACTAATATAATATTGTAAACCAACTATATTTTAAAAATTAAAATAAAATAAATGCTTAACTCTGTTAATTGTACCATTTTTAAATGATTTAAACTATCATAATTTTCTGTTTCTATTAAAACTTAATTCAGTACAGCTAGCATAAATTTATCGGCCATCTTTGTTAAAAAATATCTACTGTTTTCACTCATTCCCCAACATATTATACTAAAGAAAAACTCTTAACGGCATTGAATACAAGAATTAGTGCAATTACAGATTTTACCAATATTACTATTAGGTTGGTGCAAATAATGGCAAAAAATAATGACAAAAACTGAAATTACGTTTACACCAACCTAGTAGCTCCTGTGACCAGAACTTTTCAGTGTTGATCATACTAGAAAAGTAATTATGTCCTAAAATCAGAATGAAAAATTAATTAATTATCAGCTATAGGCAAAAGGAGAAAATAAGAGGATCTGACATTATGTGAGTCTTTTAACATTAATAACAAGAGTTCTCTCCTATTAGCACATGGAAAGTTTTCTTTTTTTTTTTTTAATTGGGGAATTGGGGGATGGGAACAGTGCTAGGGAATTGGGGGAAGGGGAACAGACAAGTTGCTGTCCTTTTGTTCTTCAG
>NW_017731701.1:1211849-1215492 GCF_001890085.2 Hipposideros armiger
GGTTCTAATGGGAAAGCAGTCCCAACCCAAGGGGCAGATTTCAGCAGCTTTAAAGAGAGCTAGTTAATTAAAATCACCCTTCTCTTAACTTTCCTCTTTTTCTGCCTCTTTAGTTGGCCCAACTTGTCTATTAGTATAATATTAAACAAATGAAAACAAAAGGGAAAATAAAACGAGTTTCTTTCTATGCATATTTCTAAGCCCAGGCAGCGTATGCTCCAAAACCATGGCTCCAGAGCCAAAATTGTTGTGAAAATAAAGCAGCTTTTTAGCTGATTGAAAACTACTTGAATTTGAGGCTTGTTTTGCATACCCAAAACAATCCATATCTTTGCAGTTTATAAAGTAATAGTGAAGCAGCTGCTCCTAAAACACAGCACTGTTTTCCACATAGAAGGCTTTGAGGAGCCTCGGAAATATACTCAAGAAAGCAAGATACTTCTACATCCTCTCAGGCAAGTTATTTCTCCCAATGACTAATTAATCTTGAAAAAAAAAAAGGCTTCCCTGAATGTCCCCAACAACCTTGGCTTTCAGATCATGTGATCAGAGAAAGAAATACACTCTGGCTTTCATTAGTTTGAGGACATCTGCAAGTGGAGCTTACAACACAAAACAATCTCAGTTGCTGATCTTGTTCTCTCATCTGGACCGAACAGTGTTAGTGTCAACAATTGCAGTAAACAGCATGGCTGGGGCTAACGTAAACATTTCAGAAATCATAAGCTTAATATCGTTGTTCAGAAGTTGGACCAAGCTATGACTAAACTCTTCTGCACTCTAGACCGCAGGCTAGAGACTGACTTTGATATATTTCCAGAAAGAAAGTGGATCCAAACCTGCACACTGGGAGAAAAGTAAACGTTCCAGGCATTGGAAGTAGATGTGGCAATAGGTACCTTTGGTGGGGAGATAAATGTAGGATGTGGAACAAACGGCTATACTACCCTGCCTGTGGTGGTTGGAGGTATTCCGTGGGTCCCATTGTTATGAAACTCAAGTCATAAAAGTAGATACTGTTTATTCCTGTGGTGGCAGTTCTTCGGCTCTAGCTCCTCCCCTGGCCATGATCTTTTTTTTTTTTTCTTTTTTCTTTTTTTAATAGCTCCATGCCATTCCTATTATGTGCAGGCTTTCTTTAGACCCAGGGCAAGACAACGGAAAAACAAACCTAAACAAACACAAACGGCAACTAAATGTTTTGGCTTCACTTCATAAACATTTCAGCCACAAGGTAAGTGATTACCTTCAGATAAAGGAATAATTTGCTGGGTCATTGTGCCCAAGTGAGAAGTTTGCTGTAATTTATAAGATCATAATATTCTTTTTAGACTTTTTTGTTATCTCTAGTTCAATGCAGCCAAAGATCCTTCATGTTTATTCCCAAGGCTAATTGCATGAGAAGGACAGAGTAAATTAAATGGCACCTATTCTGTCACATCTTCACTGGTGTGCTTACCATCACTGGACTGAATCAAAATGATCAGGCCGTAACCCCTTCTATTTACAGATTTTCTAACTTAGAAGAATAAGGATGCTCTCTTCTTTTTTCATAATTACATTTGGGCAGCACTTCACAATTGCAAAATCACTTTCTCAGGAGTTCTGTCCTCATTGTCCATAGCAACCTTGAGAGGTGGATCAGAAAGGTGAGGAAACAGAAGGCAGGAAGTGCCAGAGCCAGGATTTGAACCTAGGGCATCAGGTCCTAATACCTACACTCTTTCCACTACACCATGCTACCTCTACACAAATGTAAGGACTTGAATTATAATCTCTGCTTTACATAGGATCCGTGTAGCCTTTTCCTGACTTATAGCAGCTCAGGGAGGGAGAGTGGCCAGTGCATGCCAAGAAAATGCATAAAAAGACTGCTCATTTAGGTCCTTCACAGAATGGCCTTTTCCAGAAATCTATGGCAACAACCAAATAGCAATCTTAGGCACCAATTATGTGTACTGTACATTATCTCCTCAAAAGAGCTTTATAATCCTAAAAGGTCAGTATAATTGGGTTCTTCATTTACTTATAAAATGGAATCTGAAAAATAAAAGCAAATGATTTGCTCAAGATCATCTTGTTAGTTAATGAAAGAGGTAGGACTTGAACCTGAGTGTGTCTGGGTCCAGAGGCCATACTTTTGGCACCAGACCACAGTGCTATATAGCTCATAGTCTGCCAAAGACTGCAAAGTTTGCACTTAAAACTAGCTAAGTAAATAAGAAACTATCAGAACTTCTTATATTTCTTCAGCATCTTGTTCAGCTCATTACCTCATTCTAGATACTTTTGTCTCTCAGCACTTAGATCTATAATGAGGTTCCAACATAGCTCTTTTTTTTTTTAATTATCCTCAGCCTTATGAAAACCATATTCAACTAATACCTGCTGAGCTAGTTCTTCATCTTGTACCACTTGGCTAGTTCATCCTCCTCTTCCTCAGTCTAAAAAGTCAAATGAGAAGTACTTATTAGATGCTTACTATGGGCCAAGCACTGAGCTACACATTGCTAAATATTTTTTAAAAATCAAGACATCCAATCACCTTCAAGGAGCTTATAGTCCAGCAAGAAATACATGACTTCAAATACTAGCAGAAAACATTTATATGCTCAACCTCAAAACACTTAAAAAATGTAAAGTGCTCAAACAAGAGAAAGATGCGTGTCAGGAACCTCTGAAGTTGTGGCTCAGTAATAATGACATTTTAATAGTTGCCATAACTTCAAAACCTATCACTGTGCTAAGATAAAGCATCTTTGGGTTTTTACTAATTTAAAATTTTGCTCCACCATCCACATGGAATCCAGATAAATTATTGAATGATTTCTACTCAGAATTCCCTTCCTTCTCTTTTCAGTTAATCCAAACTCTTGCAGCCCAGTTTCTACCATTTTAAAAAAGCCTTCATTTGTCTCCAATCACCAATCTCATTTCCTCCATGTCTAAAGAATAATTTTGTGGATCCCATATTTGAGCATAGATTTTTTTTTTTTTTTGCTGAGCCATCCTGCCACCTGTTGGCAGCTCAGCGGCTGCTCAGCTAGGGCCGGGAACCGAACCACTGTTGCTCAGAGCTCAAACTCTTGAGCGAGCTCTTAACCAGCTGAGCCACTCAGCCGGCCCTGAGCATAGATATTTTGATGGCACGTTGACAAAAGCAACTCAAATTAGCTTAGGCCAAAAAAGAGGCATTTATTGGTTCATATTCACAAAACTTTTATGTAAATTCATCATAACTTGCAACCCTGGCCCAAGAAGCAAACTCTCTTTTAATGGAAATATTTATTGATGTCACTATAAATTTTTTGTTCATGAAGATTAAAACAAAGCTTGTTTTTAATTTCATCAAAAATTCTTTAACTTATAAACAGTGTAGTTGAATATAGAGAGAAACTGACTGGCTGTTTCCACATTTATTTCAAAGGAGACTCTATATTTGGCAATTGAAATAACCTAATATAAGGAGTAGCCTCTACGTCCTCTAGCTGCCATGGTTCTCAGCCTTGGTCCCTTAGGATCATCTGGGGATCTTTTAAAAAGAAATCAGTGTTCTTCTCCTCCCCCACTTAACACCAGACCAATTCAATCAGAAGCCCAAGAACTAGGGCCTAGACAACAGTATTCCTTAAATGCTTACCAC
>NW_017731701.1:1221740-1254742 GCF_001890085.2 Hipposideros armiger
ACTTTAAGAAATAGACAGAAAACAGGAACAAGCACATAGTTCAAATAATTAAAACTTGTGATTTTAAATGCTTTAAAAAATAATAATAAAGCTTTGGAAGAGAGAGGAACCTAGTTAAGATAGACTGGTCTGGAAAGACCTCTCTGGAGTGGCGACATCTGAACTGTGGCTTGAAAGCAGAGTCAGATTAGCCATGAGAGTGGCTGGGAGGTGGAAAGTAGAGAAGCATTCCAAGCTCAGAGAAACAGCATGTGCAAAGGCCCTGAGGGGGAAAAGTTTGGTTTAAGTGAGAAAATAAAAAAGACTTGTTTGTTTACAGTTTAGTGAAGATTCTTTTCTTAAATGTCTAGACACTTTTCATAAGTGTCTAGAGCAGACTGGAGAGGTAAGAAGTCTTGCATTTCTTATCTAGGATTCTCAAGTGAAAGGACAGGAGAATCTTAACTGCCAATACACACACAGCAGAGTTAATTCTAAGCATTTACTCTTCTGTCCCCCCCTTACATACATCCTCCCAAAGAAGTAAATTAAGTCAAAGATAGAAAAAGGACACTAAGACTTAGCAAAAGCCAACTGTGCTTTTTTCCTCCTCTATCATTACAAGGAGGGTGGAGAAGAAGTGAGTGTTCTCTTGACAGCAGCAGAATTGGGGCAGAACTACCCTCACCACATGACAAGCTTCTTTACTGGGTGTCAGTCACTACGTTTATCTCTGCAAAATTGGGACCTGATGTCTCTTCTGCATCTTCAAAAGTTCTTGTGGTTCATGCCTTGTCTAAGTGACCACAGTGTGGGGGAAAATTCTAGACAACTTACAAAGTACTTTAAAGTTTGAATAAGATGTAAAATTAAATTGCATAATTATTGACAGGGAAGTGTGGTGCACTTCTACCGAAAGTCTGATGATACATGAACATACAGTTGGATACATACTTCTGAGTATCGGGGGTTTTATCAAAAACAAAAGAAAGCAGAAATCCAGGGAAGCAGTTAGAGGTCAGGATAAAGCCATTTTCAAATTAAAAAAAAATTATTAAGCCTAAACATGAATTAATTTTAAAAGAAAAAAGACTCCAGCATAATTTGGGGGTCCAAGAAAACTTCGAGGTTTATGCTAGTGTTTTGGGTTCAGTAAAATATACTTTGCCAAACGTTTTACCCCTTAATTCAGAAAAGGCATGCATATTTCAAAAGAAATTTAATCCATATGTTTCTGATTCATTTACACTTAATTCATCAAAATGTTGTTTTGTAAGAGTTATTTGGTGTCCAAGAAGTCTTATAAGACTCTTCTCTTTGAACCAGAAAGTCCTACATTGCCAGGACTAAATGGAACTTTATATGCAAAAAGAGTAGGACCTGGTGTTCCTCTAGGAAGTTTGGCCCATAAACTACTCCTAGAATGATGAGGTCAAGAGTAACAAGTAATGCTAAAAATTACCAGGGAGCCTTTAGCAAGATAAAGAGAAAACTGCCAAACAACTCTCTCCAGTGAAACAAACTCATCATTCTGTTATTGAGAAGCAGTTTTCATTTTCATTTTCTATTATGAAAAACCATTCCAACGTTTCAACAAGAAAATGAAGGACTTTTGTCCTTGGCATGGAATGTTATACTTAGTTATTAACCATGAATAAATATGTTATTTTATAAAACAATAGAAAAAGTGTATTTCCTCTGGTATTTCAAGTATTTTGTTTTACAAATTGTGAGCTTCCTCAATTTCTTCTTGCACTTCACTACTTGTTTTGGACCTTGAGAATGCTTTTTTCAATCTAATTGATGTTCAAGTTTTTCCAGTAACCAGTAGGCTTTTTCTCATTGGGCATGTTCTTGCTTAACTTACAAGACTTCAGATACTGGTTCTTCTGTCTTCTTTAAAAAAAAAAAAAAAGCATGCAAAATCTCTACATTTAAAGCCATATTATCCTGTGATGCATTTACTGTGCTTATTAACTTGATTGTGCATATATTATGGCAATAGTTCAAAACATCTTTTCCAATGATCCAAACATCATGATGCAGTTACAGTGCTATCCCTTGATAGATGTGGGAAAGCCCACAGTCTCTTGAATGACAATGAGACACAGGGATCTAAAAATACAGACCTCATCAGATGTAAAATGACTATGAAGATTTCCCATGATTGAAACCATGAAATAGTTCAGTGAAAATAACTTGAGTAAAATATTAAGTAGTAACAAAAGTGGTTGCTGTTAATATGTTTTAAATAATCAATTTAAACTAGAAAAAAAAAACAGTGGTTTGAAGACGTGAACACTATAGTCTTGTATTATTTGATAATATTGATTATGAGCCTTCATATAATAACAAACTAGTGATATAATTTTTTTAGTCTTTTAAAAAATTTTTAACTCTAATTTAAAATATTAGCATGTTATATAATTAAATAAATCTCAATTTCCTTTTAAAATACTTTCTTAATTATGTGCACAAAAATTTTGCTCAGAGCAAACTACAAATTAACAACCAAGTTTGGTGAATACAGGAATTTATTGAGAGCCTAGTAGGCAAACATTTTTTTAATTCTAAAAGGTATAGCTGTACAATGCAAACTATAACATTGGGAACTTACAGAGTGGTCTTATCTCTTACTAATAATTACAACAAGAGAAAGAGGCATCCACAGAAAGAACTTAGACCAAGTCCCAGCCCCACCATATAGGAACTATTTTCCACTTAGGCAATTTTTTTTTTAATTTCTATGAGCCAGTTTTCACATCCATAGCATGGTTAAAATGTTATTCTTATAGCAAAGAGCAAAGAATTAAACAAT
This sequence comes from Hipposideros armiger, assembly GCF_001890085.2. NCBI lineage: Eukaryota > Metazoa > Chordata > Mammalia > Chiroptera > Hipposideridae > Hipposideros > Hipposideros armiger. Next base: position 1,224,538 of record NW_017731701.1, read on the forward strand.
ATATGTCTATTAAAGTAATGTTATCTGTTACAACAAATAAATGCTCAAGTATATGACTCCAACATGACAAAACATTATTTCCCACACAGGTACAATTCTAACTGGGAATTCCTGATTGTCAGGGGGCTCTACTCCAAGAAGGGATATTGGAACAAAGGCTCTTTGTATCTTGTATCCCCACCCTTTTCAACACATCACTTCTAATATTATTGTGTTGTCTGCATCAAGCCAGCAGAAATGGAAAGAGCACAAGCATCACACATGGGAGGATTTATGGACTAGACCTAAAAGTGGTACACATCACTGTTATTCACATTCCATTGGGAAAAACCAACTCACATGTCCATGCCTAACTACAAATGGGAATGGAAATGTACTAGTTGGGTTGCCAAAAATATGAAACAGGATGGGAGAAAATTAGCCAGTCTTTGCCACATGTAAAGTGCCTAGAACTCTTCCTGGCATGTAATAAGTACTTAGCAAATGTTAGCTATCACCATTACTCATAAAGTTTCTCTTAAATACAGACATTTAGCTTGGGAAACACACACACACACACACACACACACACACGCAAAGCGTAATACAATTTTTGGCTAGATATATCAAATATGGTTCTAAACGAAAGACTGACTGTGCATAGTCTTTAATAATACTATGATAAAAAGAATCAAACTGGCTTTCCTCAAGCTTAAATGTTCACATATCCAAACTTAGTAGATTAGAACAAAATTCTTAGATGGTTGCATTTCAAATACTATCATAGCAAAACCTCAAGCTGCTGTCCAAATTCCTTTGCTACATTATCATCCTATTGCAAAGTGCTCAGTTTCCATGGTGTACAAGTTAAAACTGTTTTCGTTGTATGCATAGAGTTGCCACTGTGTTATTGTTTTCTATCATGGAATAAGGTCCATGAAATCCACCAATATCTTTAAATATTTTTCTTCAAGTAAAGATCTGAAACTATACCTATGTCTCAAGGGCAATGTGAAAAACCTTGTAAAAAAATCATTATTTTTGTTTTTGCTAAAGAAATTACTTTTTTTAAAAATCTAAAGTAAAAGAAAAGTTTAAGATTTGTCAGGGCCTCTCTGGTTCTAATGGGAAAGCAGTCCCAACCCAAGGGGCAGATTTCAGCAGCTTTAAAGAGAGCTAGTTAATTAAAATCACCCTTCTCTTAACTTTCCTNAAAAAAAAGTCAGGATTGAAAAACACAGGCATGGGAGCACACCGCTGAGTCATTTTTAAACCATCTACACTGATGATTCAAGTATTTGTAAAAATCACTAATATTTCTTTTTTTTTTCTTTTACAAAAGAGCATCTGCTGTCTTTTTATGTGAGAAGAGCTTTGTTAACTATGGGCCCACACAAGTGCAGTGAGTCGAGCCCTTCAGGATGAACAGAGCAGCTCATTTATAGGTTGCTTCTCCTTTCTCAAATAGATTTTACTTTCCAGGAGTCTCACCCACTGTTGTCTTACTCTAAAGCAGCTAATTTCTGTACTGATGTCATGGATAAAAAATGTATAGATAGATAGATAGATAGATAGATAGATAGATAGATAGATAGATAGATGCAGTGTTAAAATCTTTGTAGCAGAAGCCCCATGTTTAGACACCATCTGGTGTCAAACATTCCAAATCTAGCAAACCTCTCTTCTCCCAGGAGTCCCTTTGGGCAGCACTAGAACACTAAGTTTACTGGGCATTCACTACTAGGTGATAAAGGATATATTTTCCACCTGAGAGAAATCAAATCACCACTGCTAGAGGAGAAGTTGAACACAGTTATCCTACAAATTTCCAGAAACTCTGTGTAGAGGAGTTGGGCTACAGGTGTAGTTTTACTTTTTTTTTAATCTCAATTTGTCTATTCTTGTATTCATAGCAAAAGTCTGCTTGAGATCACTGTTATATATCTGCTCAGAAGCCAGATAATACACGACTTGGTTGTCCTTTTTTTATTATTAAATTATTTTTTATTATGAAATACACATTTTTTTAGAATTAGTTTCAGCTGGGTTGTCCTTTTTGAGTCCATCTTTCGTCTTGGCTATATATGATGAACCAATATTCTTTTTCCTCTCTGGACAGGACAGTGTCTTCCAGATCACAAATGGACACAGCCGTATGTTCTGCTCAGGTATATCCAAACAAAGCACCATACCTATATGCAATTTCTGGGGACACTATCTTTACCAAAAAAACACATATATAAGATTCAAAATACTAGATAACTGCAGCCATATAGTTAATCACCCAAACCAAGACACTGCTGAAAGTGAAGGAGACTACTATTAATAATTAAAGCAGAACTACAAATACAAATTAGTAGCATCCCAGGAAACCTACTCAACCCATTCTATCTGCTATCTACTCTATTTCTGTCACAATTTTGTTACAAAAATTGCATGCCACAACTCTAAAGGAGAAGGATTAGACCACTTAATGCTTCATCCTTTTATTCACTCATTCAACAAACATTTATTCAATACCTTCTGTGTGNTGCTTCACTGGCCCAAGTTGGCACCATCATTGCGCTCTTCCCGGGTGAGGCAGATCAGTCGCCGGCTTCTGGACGGCTGCTCACTGCGGCTGCAGGCCAGTCACGCTGTCTGCTGGCTACATACTGTAGCCCGTGGCAACCCACTGCCACAGGGGCTGCAGCCTATGCCGTCGCCGGTGACTCACAGCAGCCCAGTTTCAGGTCGAGCTGTTGTTCAGCATCTTAGCTGTAGAGGGCAGTGTTCACTGGCCCTCATATGTGGGATCCGAACTGGGGCCCTCTGGCATCCCAAGCCAGCTCTTAACGAACGCGCCACTCGGTCGGCCCAAAGAAGTTTTCTTATTTGCTAATTAGACTCAACCATCTCTCTGTTCCTTCCTACATCAACACCAATTTTATCCTATGCATAACCTCAATTTTTGTTTTTTCTATGCTAATATCTAAGGAGACATGGCACACATTATCCTATCCTGGATTTTGGTTATCAGCTTATATTTGAAAAGGAGGCACATAGAGAAATATCACAGCCAGATGAACAGAATCATGTCCTAAGAGAAAGAAGAACCACAAGTTAGGGAAGCAACCTAATATGACAGCCTTGCTCTTTGTGCTAGATATTCAGTGAGTAGATGGGATCCAAAGACATAAACATTTCCTTTACATGTAATTTTCAGTTCCCTGTCAAAGTTTACTATTGCAAACTTATATTTTGGCCAAAGTGTATTTTAAATTATTTGTTCATCTCATCTAGCACAACAAAATCATTAGGAAACTCCAAATCAATTGAGCCCATTACAAGTTGGTTGGCATCACACATACACATGCATGCATACACACACACACACACACACACACGCACGCACACACACCAGTGACCACACTGTGTTTAAAAATCCCTTTTGTCACTAGAGCTTTGTTTTGGAAAGTGTCCCCTTTCCCATATCCCTACCTTAAAACGACGGTTTTAATTCCAAATGTCCCAGGTAAACAGGAACATGGATAAAGTCAGACAAACAGAAATCAAAGCCAACAAGAACATGATTTCACATCCTGCAATGCTTGAGTTCAGCCTGGACCACCACCAGCATGTGATGTTTGCCCGCTGAGGCTCCCAGGACTCAAGTTGCAAGCCTGAAGTCTAGACAAACCAACAGGGAGAAGTGGCCGGGAGAGCCAAGTCACACCTGCGATGGATCTTTCGGCCTTGACTAGAAGAAATGTCAACTAGAGTAACTCAACGTCAGTGGAACTGCAGAGCCGTGAGACATATTTATCAAATTGGCCTAAGTTTGATATGACAGAAACTGCATGGTCTGCTATTCAATGAACTTACTGGTGTAAATACCACTCAAACAGCCCATGAACTCCAGTGGAGATCTGTTCGTTTTGCACATTACACAAAGAGGTTTTTCTGACATTTTTGTTCTGACATACAGAGAAAAAACTTAACAACCTAACACAAAAAGAAAAGAGAGCAGTTCCTTGAAACCTAAAATACACCTCTAAAAAATCAGTTATTTTAAATATTTTTAGTGACCATCAGATAGAATCCTTTGTATGGAATTATATTTGGCTGATTTCCCAAAAGTATATAGTTAACTCATTTTTCACGTAGAAAATGCAGCTCAAGAATCAAGTAAGCAACAATATGATGATTCAGAATAATTAAACTTCATACCGCCTAAAAAGTTCTCAGAAAATAAAAATTACTTCCAAAGAATAGCCCTTTGTTTTTCAAATGAAATTCTGTTTCTCTGAAACTAAATGAAATCCCTTTGCAAAAATGAAGTAGGCAGCTGAGAGAAATGAGCACTCTTAAACATTGGAATCGGGAGTATAAAATACAGTTTTCTGTAGGGCAATTTGGCAATAATTATCAAAAGCCTCAAAAGTGTTTAAAACCTTTACAGTAACTCCAATTCTAGGAATTTTTCCTAATAAGTAAACTGAGATAGAGTTATATACATAGTATTCATTGTGGAGTTAATACTGGAAATAACTCTGATGTCCAAAAATAAAGAACTGTTTAAATAAACATGCTATACCCAATGTGATAGAACACTATTTAGTAGTTTAAAATGATGTCATAGAAAAACATTTAACAGCATTAGAAAATGTTCGTGATGCTCCATTAAATGAAATATAAAAATAAAAAATAAATACTAATTATAATAATATCAAAATTTTTAATTTATGTAAATGTATAGGAAAAAGACTCAGCATACATTCTGCAGATCAATGTTGTCCAGTAAGAATATGGTGCAAGCCACATATGTGATTTTTAATTTACTAATATTCACATTAAAAAATAAAAAACATAGGTGAAATTAATTTTAACATATTTTATTTAACCCAATATATTCAAAATATCATTTCAATATGCAATCAATATAAAAAATCATTAATAGAATTTTTTTTTTCATACTGAGTCTTTGAAAATTGTTCTGTATTTCACATTTACAGCACATCTCAGTTTGGACTAGCCACATTTCATGTGCTCAGTAGCCACATGTAGCGAGTGGCTACCATATTGGACAACACACCTCAAGAATGTAGGATACAGGTGCTTTCGGTTTTCATCTTTATGCTTTTCTATACTTCTTACTTTTTTTTTTAAGACTTCACTGGGGAATTGGGAAAGGGAACAGTGTTGGGGAATTGGGGAAGGGGAACATAGTGTTTTTCCAGGACCTATCAGCTCCAAGTCAAGTTGTTGTCCTTCAGTCTTAGTTGTGAGGGTGCAGCTCAGCTCCAAGTCCAGTCGCCATTTTCAATCTAGTTGCAGGGGGCACAGCCCACCATCCCATGTGAGAATCAAACCAGCAACTTTGTTGTTAAGAGCACACACTCTCTCCTTACTTTTATAATTAGAAAAAAGAAAAAAAAAACAGTATTTTTAAAAAACTAGATAGAGACAGCAGGACAGAGAAAAAAATATACACACACACACACACACACACACACACACACACACACACACATATATCAATTTTGGAATTAGAAACTCAGATGCAGAAGGTTCTGATTTTATTACTTTTCAGCTGCCCTGAAAGTCCTTATCAGTAAAATGGAAATAATATCAATTTCATCAAAATTTTGATAATAATAAGGTAACATATTTGAGATAACATGGGTGACAAGCAGCAGAATGCCTGGGAAATAGTGATTACTTATAGAAAGTTAATGTTTCTTTAACCATTATTTTCCTACCTAAAAATAATCCTACATCTGAATGTAGAAGGTCCCCGGAAACAATGGTGACATTTAGGTATGCTGTGAGCCCTCTGAAGGAGGGAGTTTTGCTTTGTTTTGTTTCTCAGGTTTGGATCTATACAGTGTAGCCCAGTGCCTGGCACACTTGTTATGTAAATTAATAAATGAATAACCAAATTAATGACATTAGGATAGTCTATGCCTTTTAAAAGCATACTCAGCTAAATGTCCACTTCATATGTTCTTCCCCCTTTCAGTATTAATAATTTGAAGTTATGCAAAACATCAAAGAAAAAAAGTTTCTATTTGAGTCTTTCCTAGTCTTCCCATTCCTTCCTAGGCTGGCTCTTGCCGCCTTTCACCAACCTCCTCAAAAGATTAATAGTTTGACATTCTTTTTGGAGCTTCCACAATGCATATCCCTCTATTTTAGTATTTATTATGTTCTACAGGAATTATTTCTGTTCATGGCTAACTCCCTCACAGGACTGAGCTTCTTGAATGCAGGCACTGTATCTGCTGTGCAGTTCCTAGAACAAAATAAGTTCTCGGTGCATGTCTATTCTATGCATGAATGAATGAATGAATAGCACTACTATATTATAAGCTCCTCAAAGTTTATATCTTTATTTCATTTATTCTATATATCTCACTATGCCTCGCATACTTGTGTTTATATATGTGCAGAGATGAGAGTTCCAAGCATTAATTTCTCTCCTGCCTGCTCCTGCTATTGTCCTGCCCCCTACCTCACTTGGTCCTCTCTCCCTTGATCCTCTCCTCCACCAAACTTCAGGATAGATGTGTCACCTACAGTGGAAAAATAACAAAGGACTTGTACACTGAAAAAAGAAATAGATACACAGAATTGCAGGAGCTATTCTGTTCTTAGAGAAACCCAACTAGGGAAGCAAAGAGAATGTGATGGAGAATCTACATAAACTTGGGGGGAAAAGAATAGAAATACCTCAATGTTTGGAGGTAGATAAGAATGCTCAGTGAAGGACATAGCTGTTCAGTTAACATAGTGCTCTCCTTTGAATAACTAGTTCAATAGAATTCTTGTAAGTCCTTTGTATACATGATGAAAGGTTTGCCTTCCATAATGATAATGGCAACATCAAAGGAAATTTTACCCCTGGTCAAAGTGGGATTAAGTGGGCCAGTTTAGGACTGTCCAATTTATGCCCATTACATATATCCTGAATGTAAAAATAAATAAGTAAAGAATGAGCTATTTTCTTTGTCACTTTTAAAGTTGCCAACTATACCATACAGTACTAAATAAGCTATACAAATTCTTGGCTAATATACAGGCAAATTCAAGTTCCATAAATATGTTAGTATTACACTTTGCTGATTTCTAGAAACATATAGTCCTTATCTTTGAGTCCAGCTTCATACCACTAAATCTATGTTAGACTGGCTTTCACATTCTATGCTTATTTAGTTTTGTTTCTTTGGAGGGAGGGTGGGTTGGATTGATTGGTTGGTTGGTATTTTAGAGCTCAACTGCAAAGAGTTACATCATATTTTCTGTTCATAGCATATTATCTTTCAGTTCATAGTATATTATCCTTATCAGCCATGGAAGGCTGTTCTCTTGTTTGTTTTATTTTTCCCCTTCTTATCTATCTTCACTTTTACATCCCTTCTTTCCACAGACATCAATTCTAATATGTTTAAAATATGTCCTTAAATATTCATGTGTGCTTGTAAAATATTTAGTGCTGTTTATATATTTCTTCTTTTATTTATATAAATGCTATGCTAGATATGATTCTCTTTCAAACTTTTTCAACACTGTCTTTATAATATCTATTTCCAGTGATTCTAAATGCTGTGCGGTATTCCATTGGAGACATCGGCCATATTTTATTTATTTATTCCACCAATGATAAATAACTGTGTTGATAACTTCCAATTGCTTATAAACCATGTCAAAATAAATATACTAACACATATCTTTCCTGTAGGGTTACATACTTAGGAGTGGCATCTCTGATTCAAAAGGTCAAAGCAGATTTAATTTCAGTAAATAAAACTGACAGGTGTCTGCAAAATGTCTGTACCTATTTATATTCTCTATAGCACTGTCTAAGAAGTCCTACCTTCTTACATCTTCACAACCACTTCATATTATCTGTCTACCTTTTTAAACTTTGCCTTTGATGTGCCTTTGGGGAGAAGACTTGTAGTTTGAGCTTCATCATGTAAAGAGCTCTAAAGTTGTCAGCTTCATCCTTATGACAAAAAAAAAAAAAAGAAAGAAAACCAATGACTTTTCTTAGACCTATGAGGGAACTGAAGTTGTAGGGCAAACTGCCACCTCAAAACCTAGAAAGGCAGAAAAATCCAGAATCACAATCAACATCTGCTCGTCTTGAACAGAAGCTATTGGAAACATCAACAATTTAGGTTTCCTTGAAAAATTGCCAGAGACTGAGTGTGGGCTAGCCTGAGAATGAGGAACTCCTGGAAGCCACAGTCTTAGGAAGGTCCCCACACATTCATGGGTTTTACCTTCTAGAACCACATCAGGTTCTCCCAGTGAAGAGCCAAGAAAAACCCCCTCAGCTCTAATAGAAGCAGGGGGAAAGTAACCACTACAAAATATGCCCAGAACATTCTCCATAAAAAAGGCCTACTCTCCAGGGGAAAATACCTTTAAAAACTTTACCAGAGCCTCATTGCCACCTGAGGAAGGAAATTTCCCATATTATCGCCCCTCCCTCTAGCCTTTCTGTCTCACCTAAGGCAGGAAAAAAGTAGTTTTCTTTTATAAAGTATGAAGTTAGGCTCACAGCCCAGGGACACAGACCTACTAAAAAACTGAGACTTAATCATAATAGCACAGAACTTTTCTCTGCTTCCACACGTGACCATCACTTCCATAGTACTCCAGTATAGTAACAGTAGATTCCAGATGAAAGATCTACAAGATGAAGACTCTATCTAAAAAGAAGTTCTTAGGGAAGTCCAAAGGCAACAGAGGATACAAAATAAGGACACTGGAGGAATTTGAAGCCTCTGGCATCTAAAGCTATAGCAAGCATTAACTACAGCCCAACTCCTAGCCAGATCAACCAAAATCTCACATTAAGGCCTATTTACTTCAGTTCCCATTACCCAATACATCATGCCCATCTTTCAACAAAAAGCATCAGTCAGAACCAAACTAAGATATGACACAGATTTTGTAATTATCATACAGGGAATTTAAAATACCTGTGTTTATGTTATGTTATGTTATGTTGTTATGTTATGTTCTCTAATGGAAAAAAAAATAGACAACATGCAAGAACAGATAGATAACGTAAGCAGAGTGATAGAAATTCAAAGAAGGAACCATAGAAAATACTAGAAATCAAAAACACTGTTAGAACAATGAAAAACGTCTTTCAAGGGCTCATCAGTAGACTCATCATGGCCAAAGAAAGGATTAGTGAGCTTGCAAATAATAGATGAATAGAAACATCCCAAACAGAAATGTAAACAGAAAAACTAATTTAAAAAATAGAACAGGGCCAGCCGAGTGGCACGTTGGTTAAGAGCTGGCTTGGAACGCCAGCTCTGAGCATCAGGGCCCTGGTTCGGATCCCACATGAGGGCCAGTGACACTGCCCTCAACAGCTAAGATGGTGAACAACAGCTCGACCTGGAGCAGGGCTGCTGTGAGTCACCAGCAACGGCGTAGGCTGCAGCCCATGCTGCAGTGGGCTGCCATAAGCTACCATGAGTGGCCAGCATCCTGCGTGAGCTGCCAGCGTGAGCGGTCATCCAGAAGCCGGCGACCAATCTGCCTCACCCGGGAAGAGCTCAATGATAATACCAACATGGGCCAGTGAAGCGACATCCTCCACAACTAGACTGAAGAACAAAAGGACAGCAACTTGTCTGTTCCCCTTCCCTGACTCCCCAACGCTGTTCCCCTCCCCCAATTCCCCAATAAAACCTTTAAAAACAAAAATAGAACAGAACATCTTAGAGCTATGGAACTATTTCAGAAGGTGTAAACTTTGCTTTTTGATGGATATAAAGTGATATCTCAAAGTTTCTTAGGCCTTTTAAAACCTTTTCCTAACATTCAACAGGCTGGTCCCAAAGTCAACCATCCAATCATCATAACCTGTGTGCCCCTCTCCATCTATTCCTCCTATCTTCTGCATATATCTCTCTAGTCATATCATTAGCCTATTCCACAATTTCCACAACACTTAATTTATCTTATGGAGGGAGCATTGTTAGTGTTAGATTCTAGAGTTTCCATGACGCTGCAAAAATTACCTTCTTTTTGAAATGTTCTTTTTGCATGTATGGAGCCTTTTTCTTATTTATTATCAAATGTTCACTAGATTCCCCCCAATCCAGTTATAGCTTTTCCTCATGTTTTGCTTTAAGCCAGAGCTAGTAGGTCCCACTCTTTATTTCTGGATTTATCTATACTCCACCCCCTACACCCCCCAAGCCCAATGCCAAGGTAACTTGGAGCTCAATGTACCAAACATGGATGTCATGGCTCAAGTTATTCCCATCTGTACACCAGTCATGTCTGTATCTCCACTACTTACCTGCCATTATTCTGTGTCTATGAATACAGGAAACTCCTCAAACAAACCTCTGAGGTCTGTTTCAGAGGCATATGGTGTGTAGTGTTTGGACATAAAGTTTTGTTTAGAAAGGTACGGTGTATTTCAAAAAGCCTAGACCTGGAAACAGGAAACAGGATTTGCCTCCAGACTTTGCCCTTGCTCACTGCATGAGCTTCATAAGTGACATTATGTGAGCCTCTATTTTTTCACCTTTAAAAATTCACACAGGTTGTTATGAAGATTATACAAAACAAAATAATTTAACTAATTATGTATGATGCCAAGTGGGTACTAGTCTTATCAGGGGATCACTTTGTAAGCTATATGAATGTCAAAATACTATTCTATACACATGGAATTAATATAATATTGAATGTCAAGTATAATTGAAAAAAATTTAAAGAATAAAATTAAAATAAAAAATAAAATGTTTCACAAAAAAACAAAATAAAATAATTTATTAAAAAGCAATTATCAAAGTGCCTGAGATGTAATGAATGCTTTAAAAAAATTTTGTTTACATTCTTAAACACTAAGTTACAAAAGCTAGAATATGAAAAAGTAGAATGTTAAAGTAAAGAAAATGTTATTTAATTTTAGGACAAATTAAATAAAAAATAGAGCATTGTTGCATTTTATTTCTCCTCTAAATTTTTTAATATTTAACAATCTATTTTAATAAGCCATCAAAGAGACAGACTTTCCCACACTCCTTTAGCTTTTATGATATATGTAAGCATTCTCATAACAATTTGTAATATTTTTATAAGATTTTAAAGTAATACAACTAAATTTGTCATTGTTTTGGGATTCTGGATAAACTCAGATTCATAAATGCAATTAGGTACATAATCAGAGCAACCTGAAGCAGCTGGGCCCACTTTTAAACTGCTGTAACAGAGTATTTCAGAAAGGAGTTTCTTTGTCAGTCAAAAGAGAATTTTAGAATCCATGTATCTAAATCAATGACTCCCTTAGAACATTGGAATTGAAAAATCAAATCATTTCAGTATATTTTAATACATTTCATGGTAATTGATAGTGTGAAAATTTTCCATAATCAAGATTCTTCCAACTATAACCAGAATCTCTTAATCAAAGTTGTACAGCTACAAAAAAAAAAAAAAAGCCTTCAACTAATACCTATAGTTAATCTGGAACTGTTTGCTACAGAGGGTTGTTATAAAATCTCCTGGATTGACCAATGTGGTATGCTGGGAATTAATTCTAGAAAGTGCCAAAAGGAAAGTTGGACTTCTACCAGCAAATCTTAGCATTGCTTGGTCCTCCGTGTTGCTGGAACAGACCAATCAGCTCTCTGTTGAACCCTTGAAGGCTACTCAGTTTGAAAGACTGGGTTGATCACAACTGGAGCGATCTTTTTAGTTCAACTCAAATCTTCATAGAACAGCCTGCTCTGGTCATCACAAATTTAGCCCTCTATCACTTCCTTCCAACTCTCCTAGAATAGCTCAGCTTGTCTAGGCTGTATCGCGATAACATTTTTATGGTACTTGTTTGTTAAGAAACCTAAGAGTATCTGAAAAGAAAAGCTATTTTAAAGAAATATCATATAATAGGTTTTCTTCTCCAATAATATTGATTAGACCCAGGCTACAAAGACCAGCTTTGGTACAAGGTAAAAAAATGAGTGGACTGTGTAGTGTGACCTAAGGCTTCCTGGGAAAACTAGTACCCTCACTTGTGACTGAAGTGTCACTTTAAAGACCTACTCTCCCTTACCTTCTTTTACAAGGCAAATGTTCCTGAAAGTGCTAAGGTAGGGTCACTCACTACACCCTTTTCCTCCTTGAGTGAAATAGGCAAAGCTGATCCTTAGAAATAAAAGGGCATTAAAGGTAAGAGACATGAAAGATCCTTCCATCATCTTCCCAACCCATACTCAGCCAGCACGCTCAGGCCCACCAAACGTTAACATGTTTTCCTGTCTCAGGGTTGTCCCCAGCTCAGCCACTGTTTGGACATTGATATTATTCTTTTCCTGCAAAGTAGGAGTAAGACAACTAAGTTTCATCACATGCTTGAGTGCTAAAAGTTTGCATAACTTGGTTGTTGTGGATTTTACCTTACTAATCACTTTTAAAATCCTTAGAGGTGAAATTAATCAAGTGGGTTAAGACTTAGATTAGAAGCCTTGTCTTACCTTAGTTGTACCCAAAAGTAGTGTCTGAGACAAAGATTTTTGTACAGGCTGTTTCCTTGGGAGTAATCCCAAGGAATAGGAATACTAGACCAAGAAGAATGAGGGAAGGCCAATATAAAAATTCATTACCAAGGTCACTGCTGATAAGAGACGACAGAGCTTGGGGCTTCTAAGGAGCTGACAGAACACCTCTCAGAACTGTCCACTCAGGGTTTGACTAGAAGCACTTGTCCATTGTCTCTTGCCTCTCATCGGTTCAGGCTGCCCTAATGAGGGTGCTAATGCCCCCATACTTCTGAGCAGCACATACATGCTTGAAGTTTGGAGCAGCCTAGAACTATATGTGTACTTGAGGCAAGATGTTGCCAGTGAGAGACAAATTTGGAATTTGCACAGAACAGTCTGCTATCATCTGCTATGCGTGAAAGCAAAGGTGAAGTAAAGATGTGTATCAGAGGTGTCTGATACAGGCACAAATCTGATAGCTGTATTGAAAATTGATTTCTACCATCTCTTAATAAAATTTTGTTTTACCAAGCAAATACTGGCCTTGATGCTTTAATACAACAGCCCATTTTAAGGCCTCTAAGTAGGAGCTAAACTATAATGAACAGTTGCCTTAAAAATTATACAGCCAGAGGGGTTGATGTCAGCAAGATGGCAGAGTAGGAAGCCCCCAACCCTTTTTCCTCTCACTGAAACACTGATTCTAAAGCAATACACCAACCAATTTCCTTTATGAGAAAACCAGGAACCAGTGAAGAGGCTTGTACACACCAAACTAGCATGAAACCAGCTTCATTGAAACCTGTAGGAAAACTCATGACGCTCTTGCATCATAGTCCCTCCTTCTGGCATAGAACCAAAGTTATAGCATTGCTGCTGGGGTGGAAAAAAAGAAGACTGGATGATGGTGCATAAATCACTTTTAATTCTGGTATCGAAGTTAAAAGACAGAAGTATAAAAATAATTGTAACTATATAAATATGTTAGTAGATACACAATATAAAAAATTCTTAATATGTGTGTAATATGACTCAGTCCTTCCATCCATGTTCCTCAGAACTTGATATGACTAAGAAATGGTCCGTCTGATATTCAGTGCCATGTATCGACTCCTTTCCCTTTCCATTATAAAATAGCAACACCCAATTTTAAAGGCCATACTTAGAAGCCCTTAAGCAACCTTTCTCTTTCTCATGTGCAAGCTAAAGATGGTATTAGTTAATTCAAATTGATTTTGGCACACTCCCTAACACAAAAGACCACTGCCATTTTATTCTGCAATTCTATGAATTCTGATGACTTTTCTCCACATTTTAGCATCACTGCCAGCATGTGAGATAAAAATCCCCCATGATGATTAGCTTATCAGATGCTGGGAATTCTACAGAGGGTTTGTCCAATTCCGTTAGAATCTTTATTTCCCATCAGTACTTGTTATGGCCATGTGGTAAAAGTAAACCACAATAATATCTGTGTTTTATCACTCAATTTATAAAGAACAGAGATTTCCACTCTGCCCATACTCATAAAAGTTAAGTATTTGTTTTCGTGGAAATCCAGATGAACTCTCATGAGCAGCTTAACCATCATAGTAAGCTAAAACTGGAAGAAGTTTCTGCATAAAAATTCAGTGCTCAAAAGAATAATCTTCCTCCAAATGAAACAAATTGATACTCCCGCCTCTGTACTCCAACCTGTATACATGCATTTTCTGTTTTGAATCTCTATGTTAGAAATTATTTTCATAGAAATTAGGTAACACTCAAAATCTTTTCAAATAGGTGCTCAACATTTGGTACTAAGAAAAATTCATACTTCAAAATATCTATTCACTTAGCTTGCCTTTTTTTTCTTAATTTCACATCCTTGGTACCTTTGTCAATATTGCATCCATATTGTAAATCCTTATTGTAAATTTTCACATTTATTTCTTAAATTGTATGTCTTGTTTCTATCATATGTTTAGTCATATAACTCTATGACTCAGCATTTCTTTAATTAATAAATTTAATTTTTTAACTATATAAGAAGTAATATTTAAGAAATACTAATATTATAATACCATGTACAGGAACATAATATATAACAATATCCTGCTGGTATTTATAGCAATAACCTTTTTGAATAGCGTGCATGGAAAAAATTTAAATTTTACATCATAATTATAGAAAATTAGTGGAATTCTATTATATTATGTAAGGATCCCTTTTCTGACCTTATGCGTTGGGTATCATTGCTCTTACATGCTTTCTCAATTTTAGGGACAAATTTAAGGATTGCACTAATACTATAGTGTTAATCAGCCAACACTTCTATCAAAAAGTAATAAAAATTAAAATTTGTATCTTTAAAAGCCAGATAATGTTGCATTTTCTAGATATGGAGACTTACAGTGCCCAAAGACAGTGAAACTACTCCCACCACCATGTTTTCTGGCTTCATCTGCTCTGTTCCATTAAAACAAAAACTAGGGTTATTACTATGAGGAATTCATTGATATAAAAACTACATTAAAATTAACAGAGACAGGCTATGAAACAACTAAAGTAGATGAAAATTCCCCTAGAAGAAGTTAAATGACACACACACTACAGCATCAAACAGTCCAACCTTCCAAGTCCCTCAAGGAACATTGAAGCTCTCCGGGAGTGCTCAGAAAAAGAGAAGACTTATGGTAGAGAATAAATATCTTCATAAAGCAAAACCAGAAAATTCAGGTTAAGCTTTCAAAATAAATATGTGGAGCTTCCAGGGAAGAATTTAAGAAGTTTCACAGTAGTCACAGTAGTGACATACAGCATCAGAAAGTAGGGTGAGAGAGGGACTCTAGCAAAAACAGTAATACTATCCCTATCAATTATAACTGGAAAAAAAAAAAAACATTGCCCTATTACCTAGTCTGAGAGTTGCCATACTTGCAAAGATAAGGAATAGAAGGCAGTAAGACACAGCCATATTTGCCCCTAGAGTAAGTTTCAAATTAGGTGAGCTTATGTCATCAGGTCCTTTTGTTCTCGGTCTTATTCTTTTTATTATCCTTGGTCTTAATTACCACCACAAAAAAATAGAAGTTATCCTGTGGTCCCTCTAGCAGTACCTCAATAAGTTGCAGTGACTTCACAATGCTTTGCCCTAACTGGGTAGCTATAATAATATTCTAGGACCAATTCAAATACACAGCATCCTCCCAACTAGGGGTAAACTATAATCAGACACTAAGGTAAGGCCAGTGAGGGACAGAAGCTAATAAATGGAGCTAATGAAAACCACATCAGTCATACCCCAGTCCCAGGTTGCTCATTCATGCTATAAGCATTACATTCTTTTCCACTGTATATATAGGGTTGTACAACATATAATGTCCTACAGAGTACCCTGATTTGACTATTCAGTTACTGTCATTCCAGTGTCTGGCTTCCTATATACTGCCACATCATTCCGTCTGTGTCCAGACTCCAACAACTCTGAATCTCTCACATCTTGAATACCATCCAGGGTGTTTTAGTCACCAAATGCACTAATCAAAAGGCAAACACATAAGGATGGATAAGAGAGGGAAAATGTAGAGTATTCCAGCAAGGTCAAAATAAACTTAATATTTTTTAAGGTATGGTTACTTTTGTTACTTTTCTGTTGCTACCTAACTAGACATGAAATAAGATATAGGACAAATTATCTAACTGATTTACACCAAACAGATGGACTAGTGGAGACCCTGAACACAAAAAATGGCTTTTGTGTGCAAACTGCCAGTCAGTAAATGAAATGAGCCCTTGTAGGTGGGAAACCTGGAAGAACATAAGCTATATAGAATTTCTAAGATGTGCATTGTCTACTAAAATAGCTACCAGACACAAATGACTACTGAACACTTGAAATGTGACTAGTTCAACTGAGAAAGTAAATTTTTATTTTATTTTAATTAATCTAAATTAAATGTAAAAATGATACTCAATTCAATTATTAAAAAAGTTTCAAATATGTTTGAAACTACTTTTACAACTAGCACATGAAACTACTTTTACAACTATTGATTTTGTGAAATATAAATTCATCATAAGTATTTATAAAGAAAATTTGGCATTCTGATGTGCTCTGAATGTAAAATACACACTAAAATTTGAAGACATTATACAAAAAAAGTAAACTATCTCAATAATTTTCATGTTAATACATGTCAAAATGGTAACATATTGGTTTAAATTCATTATTAAAATTAATTTTATTTGTTTCTTTTTAATTTTATGTGATTATTGGAAATTTTAAAATTACATATGTGGCTCACATTATGTGTCCATTGAATAGTGCAGCTCTAGAGCATAGTAACATTACTGCAGCCAAAGCATTTCCGTTGGGATTTAGCACAGCATCATGTACATCATTGACTCTCACTAAATGCATGTTGTCTACATAAAAACTATCCATGTATTAGTGCAAATATTTCTTATTATACTTCCCCCAAAAATTAATTTTAAAATGAGTTCATTTTTTAGTAGAAAGATTATTTTGGAGATAGGTCAGGCAATGAGAGAAATGGGGACATCATTTTTTTCTCCTCTTATTCAGAGAACCCACAATTCATTAAGAGAGGTCAAATCAAATATCACATTTTTATCAAGCCCCACAATACTCCCAAGCATCTACTAGACTAAATACCCCTTCCATTTGGGGTTTGCCCCACCAATCTCATGGCTGCATCCCAAAATTATCAAAGTTCCAAGGAAGTCTCTAATCGCTCTAAAGAGCTATGGGAAAGAAAATATATAAATGCTGCTGGCATCACATAATATTAGTGAGTCCTGGTTTTGCCATATGCAGACAATAAAAAAGTTATTTAATCTCTATAATCCTCATTTCCTCATTCATAAATTAGGATTAAGAATAGTAACTACCTCTTAGGATTGAATTGTTTTTTTAAAAAAAATAGGTTAAATACTTAGTGCTTGAAACATAGTAGGAACTCAATATATGGTGGTGGGTGATGCTGATGATTAATTATCATCATTATTATTACTACAACTACATTACCCTTTTCCAGCAATTCTAGGAAATTCGGACATCTGCTTAGGTAATCTTCATTTTGGTAGGTCCCAGCTTTTCTGGGAATAAAAGTCTCCTTTAGCTTTAGTTTCTTAGTCTTCCTAAGTAAGAAGCTAAATCAATCAAGCTGCCAACACTATAGGGACATAAACATAAAGAAAAGTAAAACTGAATTTCACAATCTATTGGGTTTTAGAACTAAGCACTGATATTTCACATTTTTCTAAGAAATCTAAGAGACCCTCCATAGGTATTTTTAAATACCCCATACCAACAAAGAATGACTGCAGTTAGATAAAATTATGCTGTGTGCACTTGTTTCAGTTGTGATCAGAGAGTCTAAGGTCCAAGAGTTACCATAACTAAGGATGTCACATGGTTATTCTATATCTTAAAGCAAATTGGCAGGTCCTAAAGCCAGGGCTGCCGTATCAATTAGCCACTGTCAACACAGTGCCTCGGACCCACAATACTTTTAGGGCCCCATAAATATGTTTTAATTTCTTTTAAAATCAGGAGAAAAAAATAAACTTTTCAGTTGAAGATAATGTTTTAACATGCTCATCTTTAGATCAACACAGTCATAAAATCTAATTTTTAATGTTTTATGGAGTAAGGGACCCACAAAGGCAAAAGTGCTTAGTCATAATACAGCTCTGTCAGGTAACAGGAGCCAACAGGATGAAGCTGAGTGATGCAACAGCACTCTTGAGCATCAGGAATCACAGGTAGACTCATTGCGTTGTTTCTCAATGCCAGCGGGACCAACATGAAAAAACAATATGTATACCTAAGGGGCAGATGGCCATATCACCAATCACAGAATGCACATGGAGCTACTACTCCAAAGGGGAATTTGGACAATTCTACCTCTTTCTCTATGTCATCCATAAGCCTTCAAATTCACCCACAGGCCACACACATGTGCACAGAGAAGCTGGCCCCTGATATCTTGACATCGTTTTTTTTCAGCTTTAGTACTGTCCTATTTTGCCCCAGGCATCTTCACCTCCCCTGACACTTCTGGCTTTGGACTGTATAATTAGGCTTTCTTTTTATACCTTTGCCTTTATCTTCAACCCACTGGATAATGCACACTGCAATGACATTTGCTTCTCTGCCTTACTAAGGTTCCCCCTCTCACCATGCTGACTCAGATCACGCTGGAGCCATTCTGCCCTATCCCACTCTGCTGCTCAGATGCCTTCACAGGACGTTTATGCCCTCCAAAGCCTTCAAGCAAATAAGAGTAATCTATACCATACACTACAGCACCCAGGAGCCAAACGGATGTGATTTTGAGTTACTGGTTCTGCTAAGTGACCTTCAACATTAATGTCTTTGATACTCAGTTTTTGGCTGTAACATGGACATAGTGAGCAGCACTCCTAACTGACTCACCTGTCCTTTGTGAGTGTGTTTTTTTCACTCCTGTGTCATGTATAAAGATCTTGAATTAATGTATTCAACAAATACTTATAGATTACCTATTATGTGCATATATTGTTCTAGATACTTTAGATACACAGGTAACCAAAACAGAGTGCCTACCCTCAGTGAATTTATACTAGTATAAGGAGACAGACAACAAACAAACCAGTAAATAGCCTGTCAGATGATCAGATGATGATAATCATTATGGAGAAAGATAAAACAGAGGGAGGGAGAAAGTGAATGAGGTGTGTACACTTCTTTCCTGTAAGAAGGTCAAGGAAGGTGACATTTCCTAAAGAAACTGAGCAAGAAAACCATATAATATCCAAGAAAAGAACCTTTTAGAAAGAGGGAACGATAGGTAGAAAAGCACTAAATAAAGAACACACTTGGCATGTTTGAAGAAGAGCAAAAAGCTGAAGGAGACTCCCTTTTAGCCTGGATGCTGGTGTTGACATTTACTGTGTGTTCAGCCACCACCGCTCCATCCATGAGCGGTGATGAAGCTCATTCCACACGTGTAATGGGAAGCAGCTGAGGAACTGGATGGGCTGGGAACAGGATGCACGTTCCATGGACAGGTCTGGCCGTGCATTTTCAATTTTAGTTCAACAAACATTCCTTGAAGATATTCAAGATCCTATACTAGCCTCCAAAAGTGGACAAAGATGGTGTTGGAGAAGGTCAGTGATGACAAAGAGCTCTTTTGGTCTGAAAAGTTGTGCATATTCAGAACTTCCAAAGCACCACTTTACATGTAAACTACAAAACTCCGCCAAAAAAATAATAAAATTATTTTCGGACTTCCCATCATTTCGATTTATCTATCCCATGCCTCTTCTCCCTCATTAGTGCGGATAATTGAAAGTTTACTTTCAAAGCAGAGAAGAGCTAATTGGCTGACGAGCTGGGAAAAAGAGTGTTTACAGATTGTAATCTTCATGGTCATTTTAAGACTAGAAGAGAACCAAAAATGTCACTTAATCCCTCTCCCTGCTTACAAGCAGGACACATCTCCATTTTACCCAGACAAAAAGGGCTTATTGCTTCAAGTACATCTCAACCAATATGCTTGGCCAAGTTTTATGCCAAACTATATGTGCCCACCTCTTAGCAGGATAGTTTTACATATTAGGAAATTTTCATCTCTACTCACCTAAAAAACATAATATACTCAAATTAAAATAGTAACAAACATAATTTTAAAAATAACTCCCAAGAACTCTTCCAAATGATAGAATTTACTATATGTTTTTTTGAGTAAGCAGAAATTTTTAGAGGTACGTGGTTGTTATAGTCTTAGACTTTGTAGAACTGCCTACAAATTTTAATTTTTGGATGGAAAACCATAAGAAGGCAGTAAGTCCTTTTCCTGTTGTTAAGGCTAAGCAAAGCAAACATTATTTTAACCTTTGTTGTATTTCTGGCTCACATTGACTCCACCATTTTACTGGACTTTCTCTCGCATTGCCCAATGTTGGGTGTTTGTGCTTTTTTCTCCTACATCTGTTTTTCCTCAAACTCTCTCGTAAGTTTCTGCATAACTTTCATTTTCCTTCTGTGACTTTCCTCTGCTCCCTTGTTTTTGTTGATACGTATCATGATACAACATCTTTACATTTCTATTTCTACTCCTTTTAAAAAATACCGTATCCCTTTTTTCCTTTTACTCTCTTTGTTTTCATCACTTTTTAAATACCTACTTTCTCTCCCACACTGGTAAATGCAAGTCTCATACCATTTTGAAAGATAATTTTAGTCTTCCCACTCTGGCACAATGTGATCAAGTCTTGGGCTGTCCGTTTGTTAAATACTGGCCTGAAGAGACAACAATCAAGTCTTGGATCTCAAGTTACCTACTGAACTACAAAGCTCAGAAGTACTGAACTTATACCATAGCACAGTTTCATTCCACAGTTTAACACAATTTCTAAGGAGAAAGAAAAGATTAGCAACAATATCAATAAGGGATTTATTAGGATAAGAGAACATTTTACTTCCATTTTTGAAACTACTATATGATTTTTACATAGCATTTTTACAATTATTGATTTAGAAAAAATAAGTTGAACTTGACTGGTATGGCATTCAGATCTGCAGTATATTGGCTGGCACCAGTAGTGGCCCAACGTATCAAACAGATCCATTAGCCCCTAGGAGCACAAGCATACCCGAGCCCAACTCATCTCTTTGCCTACCTTATTAGGGTTTCCTATTTAACATGCCTCTAACCTCATACCTGACCCAATTGTACACCAATTTTCATCATGCATTTTATCATCTCCGCTCCCTAAGTCAAATTTATAGTGTTTCATGAACTAAAAAAAGTTAAATTGATAATAAATCATGGCAGCCAGCATAATGACCCCCAAAAATGTCTTCCTCCAGAACCTATGAATATGTTACCTTACATGACAAAGGGGAACTAAGGTTGCAGCTGGAACTCAGGCTGCTAATGAGCTGACTTTAAGATAGCGAGATGATCCTAGATTATTCAGGTGGGCTCCATATAATCACAAGAGTCCTGGGAGGAGGCAGAAAGAGTGGGGAAGAGTCAGAGTCAGAGTGATTCAATGTGAGAAGGGCTCAACCTGCCATTTCAGGCTTTGAAGAGGGTGGGAGGGACCACAAGTCGAAAAATGTGAGGCAGTCCCTAGAACCTGGAAAAAACAAGGAAATAAATTACCCCCTGGAGTGTCCAAAAGGAACACAGGCCTGCTGACACTTTCACTGGAATCCAGTGAAACCCATTTCAGACCTCTGGATTTTGATGTGATTATTTTCTTACAGCAAAAAAATATATTTTAAAATCTCACATTTAAAAATAGTTTGAGGGCCGGCTGAGTGGCACGATGGTTAAGAACTGGCTTGAGATGCCAGAGGGCCCCAGTTCGGATCCCACATATTAGGGCCAGTGACACTGCCCTCTACAGCTAAGATGCTGAACAACAGCTCAACCTGGAGCTGGGCAGCTGTGAGTCGCCGGCGATGGCATAGGCTGCAGCCCCTGTGGCAGTGGGTTGCCATGGGCTACTGTGTGTAGCCAGCAGCCAGTGTGAGCGGCCAGCAGCTGCAGTGAGCGGCCGTCCAGAAGCCGGCGACTGATCTGCCTCACCCGGGAAGAGCGCAATGATGGTGCCAACTTGGGCCAGTGAAGCAACGTCCTCCACAACTAGACTGAAGAACAAAAGGACAGCAACTTGTCAGTTCCCTTTCCCCCAATTCCCCAGCACTGTTCCC
Source organism: Hipposideros armiger (assembly GCF_001890085.2). NCBI lineage: Eukaryota > Metazoa > Chordata > Mammalia > Chiroptera > Hipposideridae > Hipposideros > Hipposideros armiger. The sequence goes on from NW_017731701.1 coordinate 1,246,738, forward strand.
ATCCCCCCAATTCCCCAATTAAAAAAAAATCTTTAAAAAAAATTTAAAAATTAAAAATATTTTGAATGTTATGTAGATATGACATTGTCTAAATAGTTTCATCATATAAGGAAATGTTATCAGAAGCATTAAACTTTGTAAATAATTAAGCATTAAGCTTTCTAAATAATTATTATAAGATTTATATTTCATTCTAAAATAGAACTAGTATTCTCTTCTCTAACTTTGTCTCATCTTCTTTTTCAAGGGACTTTTTCAATCCCAAACAAGATATTTGAGCTTCTGAAATATCTGACTGATTTCCACACAACAAATAAATTTACGTCAGTAATATTTGGATTATGTGAATCAAGTTTTTAAATCTTGTTAGGCAAAGTCTCTAACAAAACTACTGCTTGAATGAACTTTTTGGGAACTTTATAGCTATTTTTCTTCTTTTCTCCTCTAGTCAGAAACATTTATATTTTTTATGTGTGTGATTTTAGACAAATTTATTTAACCCCTGCACCTCAGTTCATCAGACAAGATTATTTATGATTCCATAATACTATGACTTAAAATGTACATAGACGTTTGATAAGAATGCTGAAGACTAGAAAAACATTACAAACATTTTCTACCCCTGAACAAGCTTAAAATGTTAAGCTTAAAATCAAGCTTAACATTACAACTATCAAAAATGCATTACCAATATCAATCAGCCAGTCATTGGGATATGCTCAACTTTTCTTACACATATACCATAGATATGAGTGACTCCCTTAAAATGCTACCCTCCAACTTCTTCCTATTCTTTCACCCCAAATCTTTCAGGTGTTTACTGTTACCGGTGAAATAAAAAGTGAGAAGTCTTAGAAAAAGCATATAAAAGCCTGAGGATCTGGGGTGGGGGAGCGGGAGGACAATGAAATCTCTAGAGATTTCCAGCAGGAAAAGCTCCAACAACAATTCATCCACACCCTTCATCTCCTCATTCCCATCCTTCATCATCTTTGAAGTTGGCAGCCCCACCAGATACTAAGCTGTAAGTCATGAGGTGAGGTACTGTCTGTGGGTCTGTCTGGAAAAGTCCACACTCTCAAATGACCACAGACCAAACCTCCATCTTATGAGTTTTCATAAATCTTGTGCCACCTTTCTGATTTATCTTGAAAAGTGTCGACCTTAGCTGAAGACATACCAGCATTGACCATCACTTATAAACCTCTTGGAGAGCTTATAAACAAAAAAGCCAAAAAGAGTCCACTTTAAAGAATAATTGGAGTTAATTTTGAACTTCTGGTTCTCCTTTTAAATTTGCTCCATATAGTACAGCTTCATAGTCTTAGAGTAGCACATGATTTCTTTTTCTTAAAAAAAGCAAAATACTGTCTCTTGGCAAACTATTTTATTGTTTAAACTTGCCAATGAGCTATTTTGCATCTCATTATGCGGTCTCATTTGCCAATAGCTTATTACAGCCATCACCGAATTAACTCCATTTTCACAGCATCATAATAATGAAACAAGGAGTCTGATGGAATCACTTATATGGAGTTCATTATGATAGAAGTAGATATCAATTTGCTCTACTCCTCTCTGCACATATAAGCATTTATTCCTCCAGATTTTCCTGCCTGAAATAAATTTACTGGAATCCCAGCCCCTACTATATGTTAAGCCTACACTTCAAGTGCCACCCTGCCAAGGACATAGTGTTCCATCTTTACAATCAAATACAGATTTCCTATTAAAACAAAAATTCTCCATTTCAAAAGACTTAATAGTATGGTCCTTTAAAAATAATTCCAGATGGCAAAATTTTAGGACTGAAAATATCCTGCTACAAGAAATATTTTTGCTTTGTTGTAATTTGTACAAATTTTCAGCCACTACAGGTCTTTGCCCTTACTGCTTTCTTTTAAGAGATAGGTTGAGTTTAGGAGTCAAACTGCATTTTCTTCTATTATTTATTTCATCTATATTTGTAACCTATTCAAAATGACCTCACTCTTATTGACACATTTTGAGTGATTGTGTAAAACGTGTTGATATTTTCCTACAGTGTTTTGCTACTTTTGAATCAACTTGACCATCACTCACTTGCAACCCCACCCTCTTTTCTTTGAAGTCTCTGTCTACTTAAAAATAAACTTCATTGAGCCCAATGGCTTATTACATCAAGAGGAAAACAATGCAAATACAATAGTAATTAAGTACATAATCTGTGATGAATAGTTCCAAAATAAACAACAGTGAACAAATGTGTCCCAACAGCCTATAGAGAGCTCATGCATAACACAGAGCATTGTTCCTATAGCCCCCACGTCATATTTCCCAATAAATGTTTCCAAACAGTGTTGAACACCATATTAACACACTATTTTCTATATCCAAGTCACTGAATATGAGTTGAAAGAAATCCTTAGCCCCATTTTCTGGGTATTGAAGTCACAGGACTGTGTGTCAGGTTAGTTGCCACTAGATGTCTCTGTTTGGGGGTCGCTCTCTGAGATCCGGTATGTCCTATAATCAAAGATCTACAGTGTTAAGCATAAGCATTGTTGGCTAAAATTCTGGGGAGCAGGGGCTGTGACAAACTGTGTAATGCAATAAATGTTTATGTTTCATTCCAAATATTATTTTGAAATTATTCTGAAATAGCTAATGTCTATAGCATGTATATAGAAATGATGCAAGAAAAAAAACAGAAAAAAATTCTATGTATATCTTAATGTGCTTTCTGTCACCTAAATGTATAAATTCTTCCTCTCATGTAACTTAATCATCCTAGTATCCACCTCATTTTAACATTAATTGTAAGGTGTGGCTAGCAAATTCCCTTCCATGGCTTGGCTGTCCCTAGTATGTGCTTCTGTGAAGCCCCACAGGCTTTTTGGTGTGTCTTCCACCACATAACTTTGTCTTCTCTAGGTCTGTGGAGTCTGATTCACTAGGCTTCATTCTCCTTTGTTTTTACCATAATTTGAACTACTAAATTCTTCTGCTTAGGCTAAGAAAACAAGATTGTCAGTCAGTCTGGTTGCTTCTAATAGCAGTTGCTTGTTAAAAGAAATACAAATGTTTTTGAGCACTTTAAACAGTAAGTTCAACACAATAAACCTCTTTGAAAACAAATAAACTTTTGTTTCTTCCTAATGAAATGAAATGATTTCTTTCCCTCATTTTTAATCTAATCACAGTGTGTTGAAACCTCACTACAACACATAGAATGCACAATCTTCCAGAGCCATCCTGATTCTTTGTACTAAGCACCTAAAAACATTTGTTGGATGAGTAACAAAATGGGTGATGGAAAATTCTTTTTGGTGTGCCACTTCCTAAACTACATGATCAATTACAAATAGAGATATAGTAACAACTGTAAATCTCTTACTCTAGCATTTTCTCCTAGAATCTGTAAAATAAATAATAATCTAAAGCTGTGTTCTAGATATTTGCATTTTTTAAAGAGCAGCTCCAGAATGTTGACATGTTTAAATCATACTAACGAATTATTACATCTAAGACTCTGGACCTCCCGAAAATATCACTATTAGGACTACAATGTAAAAAACACACCCTCCACAAAAAAAAACCCTACAATTGTAGAGATATACAACTATGGTAACCCTTGGTTTAACTTTATACAGGGACAAATTGGGAGGTCCATCATCTTGGGGCCTTTTACTACCCCTGTTCTTTTCAGGCTACCTGGATTTCTCTCAGGTTCTGGGGATGTATTTTGACTCTGAATTACATCATCATGTGGGTTGCAGTATGCAGTAGAATCTGAAATTTCAGTAGCCTGTTTCCCATCTCTCTTCCACTGGGGTGTAGCCTCATTCTTCTCCCCTCACTGTTGGCTGACTACAAAGAGTGTATGGCTGTGGAAAGCAGGAGACAGAACAAGTGTGTCACAGAACCCGAGACTGTTGATGGCCCAGGCAGGAAAGGACTACACACATGTTTAACTGGCTTTTGTATAACTACTGGGTACAGGGTTTTTTGGGGGGGAAAGGAAGGAGCATTAATTCAAAATGATTATTTAGCCCAATTTCAAATAGAAAATTCCTACAACATAGATGGACCTAGAGGATATTATGCTAATGAAATAAGTGAGACCGAGAAAGACAAATATCATATGATCTCACTTATATGTGGAATCTAAAGAACAGAATAAATGAACAAACAAAACAGAAATAGATTAATAGATAGATACAGAGATCTAGTGTTGCTAGATGGGAGGGGTTGGAGGAGGGGTGAGAAAGATGAAGGGAGTAGGAAGTACACATTGGTAGTCACAAAATAGTCATGGGGATGTGAAATACATGGGGAATATACTCAATAATGCTGTAAAAACTATGTATAAGTGTCAGGTTGGTACTAAACTTATTGGGGGAATCACTTCATAAATCATATAAATGCTTAACCACTGTGCTGTACACCTGAAACTAATATAAAATAATATTGAATGTCAACTATAATTATACGTGTGTGTGTGTGTTTGTGTGTGTGTGTGTGTGTGTGTGTGTGTGTAGTCATGGGATGTAAAGTACATAGTCAATGGTATTTTAATAAGTATGTATGGTGTCAGATGGGTAGTAGACTTGTTGGGGTTATCACCTTGTGAGGTGTATAAATGTCTAATCACTGTGTTGTTTTATACACCTGAAATTAATTTTAAAAAATAATAAAATAATAAAGTAAAATAGAAAATCTCTAGTTATAACCATACCAAAGAAAAATATTTTTTTATTTTTATTATTAGTTTCAGGTGTACAGAACAATGCAATAGTTATCCTTTACACTCCTCACAAAATAACGACCCCCTCCCCCCACCCACTGCCCTCCCACCCCCGATATCATTCTTATCTATTACAATTCCTTTGACTCCATTCCCAATGAGATACCACTTCACTCCGGTCAGAATGGCTATCATCAATAAATCAACAAACAACAAATGCTGGCAAGGTTGTGGGGAAAAGGGAACCCTGGTGCATTGTTGGTGGGACTGCAGATTGGTGCAGCCACTATGGAAATCAGTATGGATGTATCTCAAAAAACTGGAAATGGAACTACCTTATGACCCAGCAATTCCACTCTTGTATATCTATCCAGAAAAACCCAAGACATTAATTCAAAAAAATATATGCACCCCTATGTTCATTGCAGCGCTATTCACAATAGCCAAGAAAAATATTTTCAATAGTTTGTCATAAGTTAATGAAATGCTTCCAGCTTACTAGCATTTCTATGGTCAAAACACCTAAAATAAACATTAATAAATTTCCTTCTACCATCCTAGTTCAAAAGCACATTTCCCCAGAGGCAGGGTTTTTTAAAAAAAAAAAAAAAGGTAAGAGAATGAAAGTAAAAAAGAAGAGTTGGCACTTGTTTTCCCATGTTCAGATCTAGCTCTGGAATTCCTGACAATAACCAAAGAGTGTCTGAAGCACTATTTTTTTTTTTAAGATTTTATTAGGAAATTGGGGGAGGGGAACAGTATTGGGGAATCAGAAAAAGGGAACAGACAAGTTGCTGTCCTTCTGTTCTTCAGTCTAGTTGTGGAGGACATTGCTTCACTTGGCCCATGTTGGTATTATGATCATTGCGCTCTTCCTGCGTGAGGCAGTCATTCGCCAACCATTGGACAGCCACTCACGGAGGCACACGGCAGATCACAAAAGCTCATGCCAGCTGCTGGCCAGCCCCACTGCAGTCTATGCCACCGCCGGCAACTCAGGGCAACCCAGCTCCAAGTCGAGCTGTTGTTCACCATCTTAGCTGTACAGGGCGCAGTGTCAGTGGCCCTCACGTGGGATCCGAACCGGGGTCCTGCTGCTCAGAGCTGGCGTCCCAAGCCATCTCCTTATCAGCGCACCACTCAGCCAGCCCTGAAGCATTATGAATGTGGTATCTAGAGATTTCTACATGAGCTAAACTATCTCCTTATGTAGGGGTCAACAATTTTTCACTCTACTGAAAAGAATATATATAAGTATATACTTTAAATACTTCAAGTTAATAAGTATTTTTGAATGCTTGCTATAAATCTAACAGCATTCCAGGCTCTGGGAAAGATAGAAAAGAAATTAGCAATATAGACACTGGATCCATAAGAGTCTCATAATTTGTTGAGGAAACAAGAGTTATATAGATGAAACTATTAAAAGTTTAACAAATAAATTTTTACTACACATACCTAATAAATAACATTCAGGATAATTTACAGCTACCCTCCCATTTCTCATCAGCAATTGTCCTGATTCTTCATCAAAAGATCCAGGGACCTGACTGGACAAGATGAAACTCTCTTAGGTGGTTATTGAGGGGGATCGAATAGTCATATTAATAAATATTTTCCCATTTCCTGACACACATTTATGAAGAAAGAATGAACCAAAAAGATATCAGTGTCATATAACATACTGTGCACATTTGAGCTTCAAGTCCTTATGGAAATAAGGCAGGAAAAAAAATATTTAAGGATGTGGAATAGAAAGAAAACAGGGAAGATCAAAGCAGAGGTTATAGTAATTTTAAAAAATGACAGCTATTACATAGTAACAAGCACCATTTATTGAGGAGTGTGCACTTACTAGTCCTATAGGTAGGGTATGCCTAATTCTTACAATAACTTTTAGATTTTGAAATTCTTTACTACTGTTTAATGAGGAAACCAAAACTCCAAGTGTTTAAATGAATTGTCCAAGGTTTCACAGCTAGGGAACGTGGATGAATTGGGATCAAGTCAAATCCACCTGAATCTCAAACCCACGTTTTTCCACTCTGCCAACAGTTTTTCAAAATTCACCCCACACCAATGTACATCCACGAGTTGTACACACATCTCAAGTGCAGCAGATGGCACAGTAAGAGATGCAATGGAACAAACCCTCAGCAAGTGTTTATGAGGTTCCTCGTAGGGTCAGGCACTGTGCTAGATGCTAGACATACAAGAGTGAAGAGACAGATGCCAGCCCTGTCTGTCTCTTGGGGAGTCTTCAATACATGATCGGGAACAGGTAGGAGGTAAGAAAAGAGACTCCGGACTTTGCATCATGTCACACATCAGAGACCTGCTTTCCTACAGATGTCAAAAGCAACACAAGAAGGTTAAGTTACACAAGATAAGGTAAGATCACAAACAATACTCAACTTCAAGCAGCAGGAACAAAAGGTGTGATAGAAAAAATAGCAGAACATAATAATAGCAATGACAATAATCAAAATTTACTGATTGCTTACTAGGCGCCAAACACTCTTACACATTTAACATATGTTCATTCATTTAATATAAAAATGATTATATTTCCAAATCCAAGCCTGTGCCAGAGTTATATGGGCCCTTTACTAAGTAGTAATTTACATCAGTGTTTTTCGTATTCAAAATAAAATATTAACTTTTTCGCACTTATGCCTGATAAGTAAACTATATGTCTTGCTTTACAATCAAGAGTATAGAATTCCTGTACTTCACGATCCTTCAGTGGCCCCACATTCAAACTGACTGCTAACATTCAAACTGACTGCCAACAGAGGACCATAACAGGCAACTCAATAGAAAAATGGCACAAAACGTGTAAAGACACTTAACAAAAGATAACATCCAAATGGCTTATAAACATGTGAAAAGATATTCAATTTCATTAGTCATCAGGGACATAGAAGTTAAAACCACCGTAAGATACTACTTCACACCTACCAAAATGGCTAAAATAAGAGACAGTCAACACCAAGTGTTGACAAAGATGTGAAGCAAATGGAACTCTGATATACTATTAGCAGGAGTGAAAATTGAAAAACTGCTTGGCAGTATCTATTAAAACTGAATGTATAATATGTATACGCTATAGCGGAGCAATTCCACTCTTCGATATATAACCAACAAAATATATACCTATATCACAAAGGCACATCTACAGAAATGTCCATAACAACACTATTTATAATAGCCAATTTCTGAAAACTATCCATATGTCCATCAACAGCAGAATGCACAAAGAAATTACATTATATTCAT
>NW_017731701.1:1258852-1260501 GCF_001890085.2 Hipposideros armiger
CATATGTATAACAAGAGAACTTAAACACAAATATTCATAATAGCCCAAATCTGGAAACAATACAAATGTGAACAACATGTGAATGGATAATTAAAAGGTGGTGTATTCTGGGGCAGCCAGTTAGCTCAGGTTGTTAGAGCGTAGGCTCATAACACCAAGGTTGCCGGTTCAATTCCTGCATAGGCCAGGAAGCTGCACCCTCCACAACTACAGTAAGTCCCCAACTTATGAACATTCAAGTTGCAAACTTTCACAGATACAAAAGGACCTTGCATTACGAACATTCGTAGATACGAACAAATCGCGGAAGTAGCTCGCGTGTCTGCCGGCCATTGCACAGTTGTGCTGCAGTGTGCTTACTGTACAGTGCGATAGTGTACAGTAGTATGGTGCTCAATCAGAGCCCAGGATGTCCGTAAGCAAGAGGAAAAGCAGTAGTGATGTGGAGGGGACTGCTAGGAAGCGTAAAAGGTCTATAAGATTCACTTTGTCAGACTTAACAAACGAATCCCACTTAAAAACATTCTCCTGGAGTGGAATTCATTAGTAAGTCGTAAGTCAGGGACTTATTATAGATTGAAGACAACTAGTTGACTTGGAGCTGATGGGTCCTGGAAAAACACACTGTTCTCCAATAAAATTTCTAATAATTAAAAATAATAATAATGAAAAGGTGATCTATTCAAACAATGGAATAATATTCAGCCATAAAGGAAACAAACTACTGATATACATAACATGTATGAGTCTCAGAAACAAAATGTTTAGCAAAAAAAGAGAGAAACAAAAGAGTACATACTGTATAATTCTATTTTAATGAAATTATAAAAGAAGCATATCTAATCTATAATGTTACAAAGCAGATCAATAGTTGTCTACATCTAGTGGAGTAATGACTGACTGCAAAGGGCATAAGAAAAAACTATAGAATAATGGAAACATGTATTTTGAGGGAGTGGTGGTTACACAAACATCTACATTGGTCAAACTGATCTAAATGTAAATGTAAAATTAATTCATTGTATTGTATATATCTCAATAAAGTTGATTTTTAAAGGGAAACATTTATTTGATAAATAAGTGGTTTTTTAAAAAGGACAGAATCATAAGGAGATATTATGATTCTGTATTAATTCAAATAGCCCAAATAATCTAACTGAAAACTGAAATCATTCACTATCCATTTATTCATTCAACATTGTGGTGTATATATGTCAATTTAATTAAGCTAGAATTATTTTCCCAGAATCCTTTCAGTTATATGCTCCTGAGTTAGAATTGGCCAAAAGTGGAATTTGCATGAGACTTGAAAGGCAGAAAGGAGGCAGCAGCCTTACTTTCCAAAGGTCATTGTGATTACTTGTAGTGATGGACCTGTAGGTTCTAAATTGTCTTTGCTCTCTTCCACTCCTTGTCCAGTTCCTCATCCCAACTACTGACACTGTTGACTAACGATGGCTCAGATACACCACCAGATACTTGGTGTGGGACCACAGAGGTGAAACCAACATAGCAGCACCATTCCCTCCTCCCCACATACTTTTGTCTTTCCTTTGCAATTTGATTTAGGCATCTGAATATGTTTGATTTCGCAGGTTAGCATGATTTGTTGGGTGGTCATCTAACTTCTCTCCTTGACCTTAACTTTC
>NW_017731701.1:1262951-1265577 GCF_001890085.2 Hipposideros armiger
ATTTCTTTGGTTGCTGCAGTCAAGCACAATTTAATTAACTCACTATTGTTAAACTAAAGCTTTTCTTGCTTTGCTAACAAATGAGACACCCAGAAACTTACTTTGGTTATAGCCTCATTTTCAGTTTTTTTTTTCAACAAATTATTCTATGATAAGATAAATCATTTTAAATTATCAAATTTTTCTGTTTTTGTTTGTTTGCATTCTGATGACTTAGAAATATTGTCATAAGTATTTAGTCTCACAATGCTGACATATATTGTGTTCTTTTAGCACAACTATAGTGTAATTGCAAAAAACACAATGCTTTACCATCAATTTAAATAACAAAATAATTCACATTCCACTGTGCCTTGAAAGAGTAACATTCAAAATCTACTTTTCTTGGTTTGACACAGTAGGTATGCACTACTGTAATAAATATGTATTTAAATTTTTTTTTAATATCACAGTCTAACAATATGCATGGCACTTGAAACACTGTCAAGCTATATCTTCATCACTGCCATTTGCAGCATGCCAAGCAGCAGGATAAAGCGATGAGGTACCACATACAGTCTCTCTTGTAACTACAGTTCTGCTTTTTAGCAGAAACACACTCATTGATAAAATGTACATGAAGAATGTGGCTGTGTTCCAATAAGACCTTATTTATGGACACTGAAATTTGAATTTCACATCATAAAATCTTATTCTTTTGATTTTTTTATACCATTTACATTATAAAATGTAAAAAGCATGCTTAGCTCAAAAGCTCTACAAAAATAGGCAGTAGGTCAGATTTGACCAGTAGGTTATCATTCCATAACTCATGGTGGTTATATCTCACTGACTAAAATTCAGTTAATATAATATATATTTGATGCCAAGTATATGTCAGACTTCTGCCAGGCAAAGAAGATGCAAAGATGAATATGACAGGGTTTCTGTCCTCAAAAGTTTCATATACATTCAATATTGCTTTAATTATAACAATTGAATTAAAGAAATTTAATACATTGCTTTAGACTAGAAGTTTCTACGATAAAAATTTAACAAGTATTTCCCTGTCCTCTACACTTGAAATGTTATTCCCTCAGGTACCCAACAGCTTTACTCCTTAAGACCTTCCCAACCTTGTTTGGGAAATAAGACATGACTATCTTAGTTACCTATTGCTGTGTAACAAATTACCACAAACTAAGCAACTTAAAACAACATGCATTTATTGGGTTGTCGGAAAAGTCATGACCTATCTTTTCCATGTTTTTCGTTGCAAAAACACGTCATGACATTTCCGACAACCCAATGTTACTTCACAGTTTCTGTGCGTCAGGAGTCCAATTATGTCTTAGCTGGGTGCTTTGTCTAGGATCACACAACCACAATGAACGTATCAGCCAGGCTGCCTTCTCATCTGGAAGCTCAACTGGGGAAGAACCCATTTCCAGGCTTACTCTGGCTATTGGCAGAATTCACTTCTTTGTAGTTCTGGGAGTGAGGGCACTAGCTTGTGGCCTGTCATTTGGATGTCTCCCTCAGCTCACAAAGACTACCCTCAGCTCTGTGCCTCCCAACATGATCACTTACTTCCACAGTGTCAACTAAGGAGAAAGCCTTTATCTAGNATGCATTCAATGGGATATTATTCAGCTTTTAAAAGGATAAAATTTTGATATATGCTACAACATGGATGAAGCTTGAAAGTATTATGCGAAGTGAAATCAGCCAGCTAAAGGAAAAATATTATATGATTCCACTTATATGAGGTACCTAGAATAGGCAAATTCATTTAAAAAAAAAAGGGTTATCAGGCGCTGGGATAGAGTTAAATGGGGAGTCATTGTTTAGTGGGTACAGAGTTTGCTTGGGATGATGGAGAAGTTCTGGAAGTGAATAGTGATGATGGTTGTACAACATTGTGAATGTGCTTAATGCCACTAAATCGGACACTTAATGAACTTAAAACGATCAATTTTATGTTATGTATATTTTACCACAGTAAATTAAAAAAATTAATAGCTGCTAGATCTATAGTTTGAGCTTGGAAAATATGTCTGCTCAAATTTGTGTAAGAATAAAGATCTCACTACTTGTTTTAACTTTTCATAGCACTCATGTGTATAAAGCAGTTTAACATTACTCGTGATTAAAACAATATTATTTGTCATTCAAATGACTTAACCATGGATTAAGCTTATCATATAAGTGTTATTTTGCCATTGTAATTTTAGGTTGACTTCAGTAAGAAACATTATCAAGTCTTCAGCAAAAGCTAATTTCCAAAGCCAGGCAGTGTGCAAAATACTGAATGAGATCAGTTGCTAAGAAAATTGTCACTCTCTTTTATGAGCTCAAAAAAATCACAGTAAACCTTTAGCACTGCTAAGCCGTTACAGTGCTACGTGGTAGGACAAGTTAGGATATCCAACTTCTATTTCTGGCAAAAATTCATGGAACTGAAATCCATTAGTCTGTAAAAGCTAATGAAGTTTATCAATTGATGACACGAGTTCATAAACACATGATAAATTTAATTATTTTTAAGTGCTTCTGTTGAATAATAGAATGAACCTCCACAGACTTTAAACACCTTATATTTTCATAAGGTTTGTCCATTTGTCCTACGAAGTTTTTCTCTGTTCCA
>NW_017731701.1:1269517-1273001 GCF_001890085.2 Hipposideros armiger
CACAGGCTCTAGAGAGAAAATTATTTTTTATTTCCATTCTGAAAGTTTATACGAGGTCTGACAATTAAGTTTGCGAACTCATCTTAGAAAAATGTGACATACCTCATTTCTGAATATCACTATGTTCACCTTCAAAGTACTCCCCTTGGGAAGCTATGTACCATTGCCAGTGCCTAGTCCACACTTCAAAGCAATCATGGAACTCTTTTTCTGAAATGGTCATCAGAGCTGTCCTCGTATTAACCTTGATGTCCTGAATGTCATCAAAATGTCTTCCTTTCAATATTTCCTTTATCTTCAGGTAAAGAAAATAGTCATTGGGGACCAGATCAGGTGAGTAGGGAGGGTGTTCCAATACAGTTATTTGTATACTGGCTCAAAACTCCCTCACAGACAGTGCTGTGTGAGCTGGTGCATTGTCATGATGCAAGAGCCATGAATTGTTGGCGAAAATTTCAGGTCATCTAACTTTTTCACGCAGCCTTTTCAGCACTTCCAAATAGTAAACTTGGTTAACTCTTTGTCCAGTTAGTACAAAAAGGTTAGCAACATCGTTACAACAAGTTTGCAAACTTAACTGTCAGACCTGGTACAGAACTAACATAAATGATTGACTATAAATTAATAAACCTGAAGCTACATTAACAACAACAGCAAAAAGTGGCTGCTTTAACAAACAAACCAGAAAGAGATAAAGACAATCCAAGAGGGACTCTGTGTAAGCTTTCCTGTGAACACACAGACTGCGAACTCCAGTCAATGTTTCACATTTCATAAGAAAGTGGCCATTTAAAATATAACTTCAGGAGTTTTCAGCCTAATAATCATAGCCTCCAATTATTTAGTACCTACTATGTGTTGGACTCTGTGCTAAGGGCTTTACATATATTCTTATTTAATCCTCACAACAATATGATGAAGAATCAGCAAAGGGAAATAACTTTCCTCCGACTTTATAGCTAGAAAATGGCAGAGCAAGGATTCAAATCTGTATTTGTCAGACATCAAATTTTATTACCCTTATCCACTTCACTTCAATATAGATTGGTCCTAAAATATAAACACAGAAATGATATTATTTTAAACCTCATTTTTGTCTATTATGAAATGTTGAAGATATTGGCATGTCATTTCACCTTAATATCAATATATGAATTAGTTTTTCACTCTTTTCAACCAATGGTAATATTTGTAGAGCTAGTATTTATTCAGAGAATTAAGCCCAACATATTTTGATTTTGTTTAGAATTAAATTAACTCTTCATGACAACTTTAAAGTAAGTCTTGAGGATGAATTTTGCATCATCAGCCTCCTGTGAAAAACTAAGATCACCCAAAACTTAAGTGGCTGCAAATTTAATGCAAATTTAGAATAATTTAATATAAGTTGATATGATGCTGAAAATACAATTATATTATATGAGTCAGATTCGCTGAAATTAAGAATAAAATGATTGTTAAAGAATGTTTCACAGTATTGCCACTTATGTCATTTTAGAAGGATGATACATATTGGAAAAATACTAATCTAATTTCAGAAGTCAATCATTTGCTGTGCAGAAGCTTTTTAGTTGACATGGAAACAATCAAAGTGCCCTTTGATAGACAATTGGATAAAGAAGATGTGGTACATATACACAATAGAATACTACTCTGCCATAAGAAAAGATTAAATAGTGCCATTTGCGACAACATGGATGGATCTTGAGATTATTTTGCTAAGCGAAATAAGTCAGACAGAAAAAGTCAAGAACCATATGATTTCACTGACATGTGGGCTATAAAACTGAAAAGAACAAANCTTGAAATGTTATTCCCTCAGGTACCCAACAGCTTTACTCCTTAAGACCTTCCCAACCTTGTTTGGGAAATAAGACATGACTATCTTAGTTACCTATTGCTGTGTAACAAATTATCACAAACTAAGCAACTTAAAACAACATGCATTTATTGGGTTGTCGGAAAAGTCATGACCTATCTTTTCCATGTTTTTCGTTGCAAAAACACGTCATGACATTTCCGACAACCCAATGTTACTTCACAGTTTCTGTGCGTCAGGAGTCCAATTATGTCTTAGCTGGGTGCTTTGTCTAGGATCACACAACCACAATGAACGTATCAGCCAGGCTGCCTTCTCATCTGGAAGCTCAACTGGGGAAGAACCCATTTCCAGGCTTACTCTGGCTATTGGCAGAATTCACTTCTTTGTAGTTCTGGGAGTGAGGGCACTAGCTTGTGGCCTGTCATTTGGATGTCTCCCTCAGCTCACAAAGACTACCCTCAGCTCTGTGCCTCCCAACATGATCACTTACTTCCACAGTGTCAACTAAGGAGAAAGCCTTTATCTAGAATGAGTCTGCAAGCTAAATGGAGATTGATACAACATAACATAATCAAAGATGTAACATCACAGTTTATTGGTTTGTAGCAAGACATAGTTACCACCCACACTCAAAAGGAAGAAATTGTACAAAAGCATGAACATCAGGAGGCATATGTCATGGGGAACACTCTAGAGATAATCTGCTACAGGTTCAAAGAGGAATACAATAAAATATATGATCAAAATGGCAATGTATTATATAGGCCATTTGTTTTCTAAGCACCTAAAAAATAGAGAATACAGTATAGACAGAATTATTTAATAAGGCCCCATGGAGTAAAAAAAGTCTTGCTTGTCTTTGAAGAATATATAGGCTAAACCATTCACAAAATTCCTTGGGAGATGACACCATTCATGATAATGCAGTAACAATACCATAATTGGAGATTACAGTAAAATGCTGAAACTCACCAGAATTTTTTTATCCTGTTCAAAACAACATTGTCATTATCAGTTTTTTCAAATGTTAAAAATGTGATTTATTACCAGTATTTAAATCCAGAATAAGCCCAGCTCTCCCAAACAAAAGCCCTATACAGAACTCATTGCCAACTAAAAGAGGAAAATAATAATTGTATCCATTCCAGTCCTGCCTTATTTCATTTAAATAATTCAATAAATTATGGTAATAGTATTTACCATTCCATTTAGTAGATACAAGAGAAAAGAGGGAAAGGAATGGGAGCATAAAGGGAGATGATTTCTACTTCTCCAGTATTCTTCCAGAATACTTACAGTGCTGAAGAACAAGGTTCATATATGGAAACTGATACACCATTAGCACAGACTACACAATGCAACTGATGACAATGCATGTTTACAATTCTTTAGAGTCAACCGAAGTAGTTTCATAACTGAAGGAAGTGGGCATTTCTGGCTCCTCATATTCAAATGTTATTTTTGATTCACTTCTAACTTCCTTATTTAAACATTCTTTTCTCCCAAATTAGCCAAGAGATTCTTTCTAAGTGAGCACAAACCACATGGAAAGTTACAGTTTTTTAAGTTGTTCCCATTTCTTAGTTCTCAGTGAGCCAAACAGCTTATGTTGCTCCAGATCCAGAAACCTAACTTTAAAAATTAATATTTGGGTTAAGAAAA
>NW_017731701.1:1273271-1274368 GCF_001890085.2 Hipposideros armiger
AGCCACAGTGAGCGGCTGTCCAGAAGCCGGCGACTGATGTGCCTCACCCTGGAAGAGCGCAATGATGGGCCCAACTTGGGCCAGTGAAGCAACGTCCTCGCAACTAGACTGAAGAACAAAAGGACAGCAACTAGTCTGTTCCCCTTCCCCCAATTCCCCAGCACTGTTCCCATCTCCCCAGTTGCCCAATTAAAAAAAAAATCTTAAAAAAAAAATTTCTTATTCTCCAAATTTGATTCCTCAGCCTCTTCATCAACCCCATCATTTCTTCATCCATCTATTCAATCAGACACCAAATCCCTGATTATTCCCTTCTTTTCCAGGTCCACTGCTTCCACACTTGGTTTAGGGCTTTACTACATCATGTATGCACTATTAAAAGTGTCTTTCAATGGCTTGTCCTGACAGAATTTTCTCCATCATGTCCTATCCGCCACATTGCTTCTAGGGTTGATCACTTGCTCACTTAGAATAGGCATTAAGAGCTCTCTTTGTCCTATTAAAAGGTACAAGTTCCTTGTCTTTACTTCAGGATCTTCTGATTTATTCCTCAGGATTCCCCTAAGCCTATTTGAGACCATGTTTCACAAGATGTTCTTTCTCTTTATCTCTATTACATTTTTATTTATGTTGTTCTTTTCTCCTGGGTGCCCTATTGCACATCCCTCTGCTTAATAGCATGTCTTCCATTAAAGTTTCCACAGACATGTCATCTTTCTTTTTTTGAATGCAAATAGCATTCTGAAACTATCGCATTTTTTATCAGTGACTGTATCTTATTCTTGAATATATATAATTACTCTTGAATAAACCTTATCTCTCTTACTATAGTGCAAGCATATGTGGCTTATTTATGTTGTACTCACAAATACATTTTGAATGAAAAAATTATTTGTTGAATGAATGCAATAGAGTAATTTTCAAAAGAAACCAAATAACATATATTACTATAGTAACTACTCTATAAAAAATTGTTTATCCAAAAAGTATGACTAACAGACTCACAGGCTCTAGAGAGAAAATTATTTTTTATTTCCATTCTGAAAGTTTATACGAGGTCTGACAATTAAGTTTGCGAACTCATCTTAGAAAAATGT
>NW_017731701.1:1276213-1283682 GCF_001890085.2 Hipposideros armiger
GGTGAACACACAATGTGATATATAGATGATGTATTATAGAATTGTACACTTGAAACCTATGTAATTTTACTAACCATTGTCACCCCAATAAATTTTAATTAGAAAAATAATAATGAAACACCACTTCCTGAATGCTCTATTTCTTTTTGTATACTGGTTAGGGACTATGGAGTTGTGATTCTCTGTTATTGTTGTCAGTAGAGAAAATAATACCTTGTCTTTACATGCTTCTTAAATCCCTGGGAGATATCTACTCATTCAAGCATTCATTCAATAACTAAACTACTTAACGAGCACAAAGTGCATATCAGCAATTCTTCTAGGTACCAAGGATACAGCAGTGAGCAAGACTAATAAACTTCCTGCTCTCCAGAGTTTATCCTCCAATGGAAGGGGGTCAATAAACAATTACACAAATCTGTACGTTAATTTCAGATAGTGTCAAATACAAGGCCACTAAAAGAGGCTAATGTAAGAAAGAGCACCTCAAGAGCAACATTAAATTGAATGGTTAGGGAAAGTTACTTTGAGATGATGGCCTTTAAACTAAGAATTAAATGAAAATAAGAAGTCAGGTCCATGAAGACATGAGGAAAGAGGATTCCATGTGTAGGGAGTGACACATGCATTCAAAGTGAGCTCTAAGATGATGGAGCTTAACCAGCTCAAGGAAAAGCAAGAGAGCCAGTGTGACTAGAGTGTTGCACGCAGAGAGAGACAGGGGAGGAGATGACACTGAAGAGGTAGGAAAGCAACTCAATTAACGCTTTGTTGACTATGTGAGGACCCTTACATTTTTTATAAGCCAGCAAGCGAATGATGTGACCCGATTTACTTTACGAAGGAAATTATTTTCCATCATATTGTTTAAACAAGTTTATTCTTGGGTACAAAAATAGAATCACAATGAATTTAATCCCTGGATTGGATTTATGGAGTAGCTTTCTCCCATGGAAACTCAGTATTTGGAAATCGCCATCTATTTCATTCTCCCAGCATAGATACTGCTATTCATTTAACAGCTAGAGACTGACACATAGTAAGATTAATTCATTTTCCATTCTCTACATGTAATAATGACCACCACTATGGAAAATGCACCCCAGTAGCAAGTTTGAGGCTGCGGTCTAATTGGGGAAGGTATCTTGTCTTGCTGATTTCATTGAACACTTTTCCTCATCCTTCACTTCTGACGGAAAAATTTTCCTGAGTGCTTCTGGAAGACAAAATGCTGCTTGCCAAATTACAAGCAGACAGACAGGCCTGCTCTAATTGATGAATGGTATGAGTGTTATGAGTCACTAAGCTCCAAACCAACTCAATTTAGCCACTTGAACTGTTCAGCCATATCCTAACAACGCATGGTAGGGAATCGGTGTCTTATTGCTTTTAGGAAATGGAATTCATAAATAAAAATAAGATGGTATTTGGGGGTGCTTTACTGACCTCACAGTACAGACAAGTCAAATAAACACCATCTTCCAGTTTTTCAGCCCAGAGATCAGAAGCCTAAAAGAAGTCAATCTTGAAAGTCAACCCATTAACCTCTGCCTCTCCATTATCTTGTGTCAGACTTTTAGAGAAACTTCTGTATAGCTGCAGCTCCTTAAACCTTGTAATCTTGAGAAGAGCTCAGAGGACTTGACATGTCTTAGGAGCTGTTAAAGTGGGGTTAGGAGATTTCATGAAAATTTAAAAGATCATAGAAACTTTTTTGCAGGCCAATGAATGTTTTTCCTTACTCTTACTGCAGGCCTTTTGTTGTATAATAATATTTCTTAAAAAAAAAAAAGCTGCCATGATCATCACTCAAAAGTATGATTTCTTTGAGTGTTTTCTTTGAAATTATCAAGGGCAAGAAAGTGTTGATGAAAGAGTTCTTAGTTGTTCAAGTGTCACTCCATGGCAAAAGATTGTGCTGGCAAGTCCCACTGTGGAACATCCTTTCTTCTAAAAAATTGAAAGGGTTATAACAGCTTCCTGCTGTAACTGGTCTTTGGGTATGTCTCCAGCCCTTGTTGGTTTCCTGTCCTTGTCCACACCTCTGTTCATAGTCCTCTCATTAAATTCTTTCCAATTAAACTATTTTGACTGTGACATCTGTTTTCTGCTGGGATCCTGACTGATTCTGTAGGTGACCTCTAATCAAACACAGACCCAAATCTTGTTGAAAGGATAGCCTCTTAAGATCTTTCTGAACCATCAGGACCATCTTGTCCTTTGCCCTTCACTGTCCTTGTTGTTATTATTATTATTATTATTTCATCACTCTAATTCTGGGAACCTAGAACGAGTTTAGAAAATCTCAGACCAACCAGTATTTCATGAGCATCTACTATGTGCCCAAAACTATGTGCTAGGAACTGGAAAGATAAGGATGTAGAAGATATTGCTCCTGCTCTCTAGGATCTCACATTCTATGAAGTTAATATACCTTGTCTAAGCTGAAAACCTCCAACAAGTCTTCTCATAGATGTTTCTCCCACATAAAACTAACCCATGTATGAAGAAGGAAGTACAGAAGGCTGGTTCTGCGATAATGAATATTTCAGAGGATGCGAATTACTGGTGTTTGAAGAGCTTGGCAGGAATTCAGATAAATGAGGGAGAGCACTAAAAACATGAGGCTGGGGATTTAGTGGAAACCAGGTAATAGAGGACATTGTATGCAATACTAATGTATTTGGGTATAATTTTATAGGAAATAATAGATCTTTAAAGAGGAGAGTGAAATGATCAGACCTAAAATTTAAAAGTGTTACTCTGGAAAAATAAACCAATGAATGAAAGGATGCTAAAAGAAGAGGGAAGCAGACCAAGTATAAAATTATAATAGACCCAGCAAAAGGCTAAAATAGTAGGCACAAAAAGGAAGAAACAAACATGAAAGACTGCAGAAAATGAAAAAACAAAATGTAGATACCGCATTAATTCTAGCAGTAATACTGAGGTACAAAACAGTATTTGGTAAATTGCTTCAGGTTACATAATTATTAATCCAGATATTATTTACTAACTTTTCTCCTAACCTATGCTACTTCTCTGTATGAATTACTGGCATGTTTTCTTCTTAGAAATAATTGACCAAAACGGTTATTTGATCTACTATTGCTCTATTTTAGAAAAGTTTCTAAAATGCATCTGTTTCAATGAAATAGCATGGTGGTTATCATTCGGTTAGAAAGAATGCAGTGTGGTTTTTCTGTCTTACATTTGACAATAAAGAAAACATTGGAAGCTTTGTAATGAAGAACTAAAGCTGTAATCATGGCTCAAACATGATTCCATCACACTTCACTTTCCCCATAAACTTTCTTTGAAAATGAATGAGAAAAAGTAGGAAATGTTCCTTCAGCTTTTAAAGAAAGGGAACAAAAAGTAACATAATTATACAAATACAAGATTAATCAATATCATATGGAAGAGGGTTATGGTAGTATCAATTATTAAAAGAAAAATATTAAAAAGATTTAACAGCAAGCATATCTCTACTCAAATAGAAGATCACCGGTGTATGATGAAGCAACTCTTAAAATTCCTCCTGTATCATTTACAGTATTTCTCCATATTGAGTCTTTAGAGAAATGTTCTAGAACAAAACACAAGATATATTTTCAGCATCCCTTAAAGCTCAATTTTTACTCCTTGGCTGTTTCCTCTTCATGTTACTCCATCTGAGAGCCTTCTATTCCAACAGTTTCCATTACCTTCTCAATATTCTGTAGCTCCAGGCATTCCATTTTTCCTAAACCGAAACCCCTTTTATATATATATATATATATATATATATATATATCTACTGGACATTTCCACATGATGTCTTACAGATGCCTCAAACTCAATCCAAAAAATCTTTTTTAAATCTTAAAACAATCTAAAACAGAATCCATCAGCATCTCTCTCCAATACTGAATCAATTCACCCTACCATCATCACTCCATTCAAAGTCCTATATTCCCCCCAAGTCATTCAACCTTGAATTCTTTACTTCATCTTTTTCTTGCTCCTTCATTTCATTCATTCCTTTAAATATTTCCTCCCAACTGTGCATTCATCTCTAGCGTCCTCACATTTAAATTAAGAACTATAATATTTTTGTTGTATTAGTTATGCTTGACACTCTTCCACAGCAAAATGTTGGAAAAACATTGCCTTAAAATCCAGGACTGGCTCTGACCATGCTTGTGTAGCCTTAAGCAAGTTTAACTTCTTAAACTCCAATCTCCTCATCTGTAAAATGGCAATAATAATAGTAATGGCTTCATAGGGTTATAAAGAAGATGAGATGACATAATGCATATAAAAAGACATAGCACCATACTTATCAACTAATAAGAACTCAGTAAATTTTAGCTGCTATCATTACTACCTCGCCCAGATCTAATGCATCATATACTATAGCCAGGCTAATATTAAACTCATATCATGATGCTGCCTTGCTCAACTTCCGTGTATTAGCCACCTAAATCTTCAG
Source organism: Hipposideros armiger (assembly GCF_001890085.2). Lineage (NCBI taxonomy): Eukaryota > Metazoa > Chordata > Mammalia > Chiroptera > Hipposideridae > Hipposideros > Hipposideros armiger. The sequence continues at coordinate 1,280,688 of NW_017731701.1, forward strand.
AATGTATTTATTAAATTTTTCTCTCCTAGAACTTGTTTGGTTAGCATTTAAAGTATTTCTTATTTATGACAGTGTTAAAAAACACCATATTAGATGCTTCTCTACTTTGTCATCAATATTCCAAATACCCAGGGCCTTGGAAGTTATTGGAGGGTGGGAAGGGGAGGTTCGTCTTCTAATTCAAAACCAAAAAAGGAAATGCAACCATTAACACATTTTGTTCTTAAACTAAAGCCTTAAAAACTCTACTACTAAAGCCATTCACTTTTGACTTTGAAAAACTGGAGTTCAGAATCAGGTACAAGTATAATTTATTTGGAATGTGCTGTCTATGGTGCGGTGAGGCAGATCATGGGATCTGAATAACTGATTCAGTCATGGCATTTTCACAGACAGGTGGGGTTCTGCAGTATCCCCTGTCAATGTGCTCTGATAAGTGAACACAACAGCACTCAGAGACTGGGAAATACTTCAAACCCTTTTACAAAAGTTGAGGATTTGGCCTTATTTTTTCTCCCCATCATTTTTAAACCCTATTGTGTTTCAAAGGAAATTCAATCCATCTGTTTCTGCTTCTTCAAAACGCTGTTGTTTTGTAAGAGCTATTTGATGTCACAAAGCCTGATGAGTCTCAACAAAGCCATTTGCTTCCCAACAGAAGGCTATAGATCTCTCTCTCCAAGGAATTAATGAAACTAGAACCTCAGGCATCTTAGACCTCACAGACCTCTATCACATTTCTAGAGTTTCCTTTTTTTTAAAGAGCATCTCAATAGGAAATTGCTCCCCAACAGCTTCATTAGTCAGACACTTCAAAATGTGGTATCTTGCTCATATTTATCTTTTCAGTACATTTTAATTCTGACCACTATGTCACAAATAGGGGACATTCTACCTGAGGAAATAAAACCCTTGCAATAAGTATTTAAATTTTTTATTTTAATCCTGTCATAATGACACTTTTCTAAGAAAAAAAAAATATTTGCGCGTGGAGCAAGTCTGAAGATAGGCTTTTGAGAGAAATGTCTTATATAGAAATAAAAAGGTAACAGCAATAAAAGGGCTTCCTTAGCCTAAATAGCCATTTGGAAAATTTCTAAGAAATAAATATAAACTAATAGATGCATAAGTTATTTTATAAGAATAAGCTGAAGAATACAGCTTTTCTTCTTCGTAGCATAAGCTATAATTGTAAAGACTCCCAGGGCTCTGAACTAAAAGCAATGAGGGAAATTAAATTGCAAAGTAATTAAGAAAGAGGCAATTTAACCAAATTATAATTTTGCCTTCCTGATGTCACCAGGCTTTTGTTACCATTTTTTTCAAATAAGTCTGTGAATTGAGAAAAAGGAAATAATTCAAATTAATGTGTGTTTTGAACTCCATTAATCTGGTAGTAGTAAGCTTTTCTATGGAAGCTGAATTTAATCAAAACAGGAAAGAGAATTGTTCATGCTAATTTATTAACATATTATAGTCTGAAAAGACCAGGATTCCAAACTGCCTCCATAATTAAATGATATGTGAGAATGCCATTGCATTTCTTTTAATAAAACTTTCTCTCTAACTATATTTACAGTGATGATTATCTTATAAATATGGAGCTAAGATTAATATGAAGATTGATGTATCAACAAAACCTCAAAAATGGCCATTTTCTGGTTAATTGGGCAATATGAGAAATAAATCTCCCAATAGGTTACCAGAAATATATCAGTATATATAAGTGGGATTTCACCTTTCCCTAAACTTTCTCACTTCACTTGGTAATTTTTTGTTGATGAATCTGACGTTCTTCCACAAGATAAAAGTCTCCAAATTACTTTCCTTTCGCATAAGGTATTATAACCAGTTAAATAATGTTAAAGCTAGTCACGATGTGAAACATGTATGTAACCTGAGGTGCAGCAAAAGAGAGAGCAGTCTCAGGTGAGACTGCTGAGAAATAGAACAGATTCCCTTTTATTCAGATCACACCAAGTTATGATACACCAGGATGGGTGGGTATGTGAGCCCCAGACACTGACATCTTGCACACATCCCTTTTCCTTTGATATAGACATAATCTAGTTAAAATGGAAATGTATTAGGAAAGTCAAACAATTAATTGATGCAAGAAAGGTTGTTTCATGTTTTGTGTAAATCAAAGCTAAAAATTCATTTGAGGAACAGCACTATATTGTAGACTAAACACAATTTGGCCTGAGTATAGGGTTTGGTGTGGGTGTTAAAGTTGTTCTGGGCTACACATGGTCGGTAATCCTCAACAGAAATGTTAACTCAATTTGTCAGTATTATCTTTATGTCAACAGTAATGCTTAAATATTTACAATAGGCATAGTACGCTGAGAGTTAGTAACGCAAGATAAATTGGAAAAATGCTAACAAAATGGATGGTACTAATAGAAAGCTCTGGCACTATAGGCTCCGATTTTATATACAAGAGGCTTGCCTGAAGGTAAGATTTTATTAGGTTCTATCACTGATATGCTGCTCCACAGTTTCCTTTAAAAAAATGTTTTTAATTAAAAGTTTTTTAAAAGGAAGCAAAGCAATGAGTTTACTAAATGTATTCTATAGAAGTCACCATTTGAATCTAAAGTACATGTTACCCACTATTCTTTTTAAAAAGATAAAAATAATATTGCACAACTTGAATTTCTACGCATTCTTCTGGTATGTTGCATTTTTAAACTTTCCACAGAATTAAACAATTACCATCTTAAAATACAGAACAAAGAGCTATGAAGAAAGAGAAAATGTCCTCTCTCTTTTTTCATTTCCCCAACTCTGCTTCTGTTGCTACTGTTTGTTGTGTTAAAGGAGAGCTGTGTGTTTAAAATCTTTGTATCCTGGGTTCTTTGAAAAAGCAGAGATAGATAAAACTAATAAATACATCTGGACTAAAACATTGCCACTGCACCAAGCCATCTAACAAAAAGTAAACCAATCTTTAAAAATCTAAATCCCAGGGCACCAAACGCAAATGACAAAA
>NW_017731701.1:1288322-1291868 GCF_001890085.2 Hipposideros armiger
AAAAAAAAAAACGACAGCAACTTGTCTGTTCCCCTTTCCCCAATTCCCCAGCACTGTTCCCATCCCCCCAATTTCCCAATAAAAATCTTTAAAAAAAAAAAGAAACTAGACAAAGTATAGAATACATTTAAGTCATCTTGAGCTTCCCTTCTTTCACACTCAGTCCATTCATATGGTAGGTGCTGGCTTCTGAAATTACCCATTAATTTATGGTTTTATAAATGCAAATATTGTTATAGTCATTAACACTTAGAAAGTAGCTAACTAGAATTGCTAAACAATCTTGACAAACTTTTGGGGGAAATATAATATAGGAAAGATAAATAAAGGATGACTGTGGCTGCTACTGGATGGATTGGAGATGAGCAAAGGGAAAGGAGAGAGGCCAGATAGGAGTCTAGTGTTATAATCTGGACAAGAAATGATAATAGGATAGCAGTGGTTGGTGATGGAGAAAGAAGTACCAGGTTTGACAGCTATTGAAAAGGAAGGTACAACATAGAAGACTCTGAATAAATATTTGCCAAGTAAATGGATTTATTCCTAAACCACAGAACCAAATATTTTTGAGGATTGAAATTTTAAGATCTGTATTTTATCATTCTGACAGTGTGGTAGTATGGACAATGGTTTAAAGATAGGACTTCTAAAAGCAGCAAAATTAGTTAAGAGACTATGATAGATATGCAGGGGAAAGAGGATTGAGGTACATAAATAGGAGAGGGTAGAACAAAGGAAATTGAAAAGATGGAATTTTAAAGAAAGCGAGGTAATTTAGCTAAAGGCTAATTGGGTGGAGAGCTTAGCGAACAATCAGGAACAAAAAGCTTTTTACAAGGTGGAAATACAATATACTGCCAATAACAGACATAGTACACAAAGGAGAAAAATCAAGTTTGAGGAGGAAAATGTTATTAATTCTCTTTAAAACATGTTAATCTTGGGCCGGCCGAGTGGAGCGTTGGTTCAGAGCTGGCTTGGGACGCCAGCGCTGAGCATCAGGACCCTGGTTCGGATCCCACNTTATTTTTATAAGGTGTTAATGAAAATGAAAAGGACCTGAATCATGTTTCAAACCTGATTAAATTACAATTGATAATAATATGGCCATAAACATTCAGTATCTAAACTTTTCATGATTACTTTCCAGAGGATTAAACTTCTGAAACATTATTAAAGAATCTTTCCTTAAATTAAAAAGAAATGAACAGTGGGCCAAGAGAAAAAAATAGCAAAGAAAGAAGCATATATTTAGTGACTGGTATGGCATTTATCATTATGACCCAGAAATTTGGTGATCTCAAAATATGGAGCTATCAGTGTGCATTTGAACATAGTTATAAAATGCCTACATAATATAAGAAAGAAACAACAAATGTGTGTTGAGTGCTACCACATGTCATGCACTCAGGGAACTAGGGTTTGGGCAGGACACACAGATAAGATAGGATGCCTTCCCCCAATAATTAAACTTAAAATCTAGAGCAATATACCAACTTTCATTCTAACCATTGCATAATCTATCATTTATGCTCCCAAAAACCTATTTTTTTTGGTTTTTTTTAAGGCACCATGAGCCACCAAGGAAGAAATGACTAATTTCAACAGAAAGGAAGAGGAAAGTCTTGAAGAAAGAATAAATAGTTCTTTCAAACTTTAAAAGATAAGTTTGATTTTGACAATGGTAATTGGAAGGGCATTCCAGGTTCACTAAATAAAACAAATCAAAGGTGTCATGAAAAAGTTTCTAGTATTCACTGGGGATAAGTGAGTATAGCAAGGTATAGCATGTGAGTGTGATGGATTGTCTCAAAGGAAATGTGCCTGCAATTGTGCATCATTTGAAACTAGACAAAGTATAGAATACATTTAAGTCATCTTGAGCTTCCCCTCTTTCACACCCAGTCCATTCATATGGTAGGTGCTGGCTTCTGAAATTACTCATTAATTTATGGGTTTTTTAATGCAAATATTATTATAGTCATTAACACTTAGAAAGTAGCTAACTAGAATTGCTAAACAATCTTGACAAACTTTTGGGGGAAATATAATATAGGAAAGATAAATAAAGGATGACTGTGGCTGCTACTGGATGGATTGGAGATGAGCAAAGGGAAAGGAGAGAGGCCAGATAGGAGTCTAGTGTTATAATCTGGACAAGAAATGATNTTCAGGACCTAATATTTCCTGAAGAACTTTGCATTTTATTATAGAAAAAGAAAAATAGCATTCTATCCAAAAGAATCTTCATCTTCCCTTCCCATGAGGAACTTTTCAATCCAAACTGGCAGAGAAGAAATCTAGCAGATGTGGTCCTTGAAAGCAGCAGTGTCAGTCACTGCTGTATAACCTTCTGGTTTTCATTCATTTCTTCCTCTACGCCACATATACTTGGGTATAAGAACTAAGCCTGTAGGGACTTTTCCAAAAAAGCACTAAATAACCTTTAGGATAGATTATTTAACCAGGTAAATTATAAAAAGAGAAGAATAGACATTAACAAAACCAAGTACTTTTTAAAACGCCTCAGTCTCACTAGACCTGTTACTATTCACTTTCACTTTAATAGTACTCATCTTAATTCCCTTATAAACAATAATTTAAGATTACTATACACACTAGGTAATAAGGATTAATATTCAAGGTAACAGATGTAGTAGATGAGGAAAGAATAACCTAAAAGTTGTCAAAAAGAGGAAGACAAAGAAAAGATGACCTCCAGAAAGCTGGAGTCATGCCTTGTGAATAGTGGTTAGTAAAGATTTTAGAGATTCTTGAGAAATCATTTTTCCCATAGATATTATAAAATAGGGGAAATAACGTTATCTCTAAGCAATTAGTGTATAACACTACTACCCAATTAGAGAGGGCATCTTGTCTTTTTTTCATAGATAAATCTGTAACCCTAATACTATTGATTTTTGTTGTAATTACTCATTATTTATAATTTTCCATTGTTGCTGTTATTGCTATCAATAATAATGGAAGGGGCAAATTAGCCACAGTTTACTCAAGGACATACACAGTAGATTTATCATGAACAATTTACAAACAAACTGTCCTGGATTCTCCAACAGTAAGTTGAATACCAAAAGCGCCCAAGATCTATTTGGTCCCAACTAATCTCTCTAGTCCTTATCTCTTACAATTCCTCTTGCCATTTCTTTTGATATACTTTCCATTCTTTGTGCATACGTTTCCCTCTATCTCAAATGTTCTCTCTTTTCCATAAGGGAACTTTTCCCCATTCTTTAAAACCTCCTTAAATTGAACCTCCTCCTTTTCTCACACTCTCTCAGATGGCTGGATGCCTCACCTCTTGCCTCCCACAGCACTGTAATTACTATTATAATTATAGCAGTGACCCCATTGTTGCTGGCTCCCTCACCAGAAAATGAACACCTGACGATGGGGCCATTTATTATTTATCTTTGTATTCCCAGTGCATATCAAAATATATGATATGTAGCAGGTTATCTATTGTCACAATAATACTGTGTTACAAATCACCCCAAAACTCAATGGTTTAAAAAACTGCTCTATATT
>NW_017731701.1:1293815-1294660 GCF_001890085.2 Hipposideros armiger
AGAAATTAAAGAAGTGCACAGAAGTGGAGAGATAAAGTTATGAATTTGCAGTTCTTGTTTTATTTTTGTTTTTTTTTAAGGGAATAAAAATTGAGTAAAATTCCAAATTAACTACTGCTTGTAAAAGACTAGTATTTTGATGGGCATGTAAATTAGTATAGACACTATGGAAAACACTATGGAGTTTCCTAAAAATTTAGGAATAAAATTGCCATATGACCCAGCAACGCCTCTTCTGGGTATCTACTGAAAAAATCTGAAAACATTTATCCTTAAAGATATATGTTTCCCTATGTTCACTGCAGCATTATTCACAGTGGCCAAGACATGGAAACAATCTAAATATCCTTCAATAGACAATTGAATAAAGAAGATGAGGTACAAATATACAATGGATTATTACTCAGCCATAAGAAAAGATGAAATACTACCATTTGCGAAAACACAGATAGATCTTGAGATTATCATGCTAAGTGAAGTAAGTCAGACAGAAGTTGAGAACCACATGACTTCACTCATACGTAGGATATAAAACTGAAAGCAACAAATGAACAAGACAATAAATAAACAAACAAAAACTCATAGACACAGACAACAGTTTAGTGGTTACCAGAGAGTAAGGGGGGAGGGGTGGTAGACGAGAGTAAAAGGGATCAAATATATAATGATGGAAACAGAACTGACTCAGGGTGGTGAACACACAATGCAATATAATAGATGGTGTATTGTAGAATTGTGCACTTGAAACTTACATAATTTTACCAACTATGTCACCCCAATAAATTTAATAAAACTAAAAAAAATAAATAAAAAATAAAAGACCAGCATGTGTTATCCACAAGGTG
>NW_017731701.1:1300770-1317437 GCF_001890085.2 Hipposideros armiger
ACATGGTGTGAAAAAAATAGAAAGCAGTAGGAGAGATGTAGCAGTAGACAAGACATGGTCCCCAGTTTACCCTGGAAAGGCGAGAGGCATTAGATACAGGAGACAGCACTGAGACAAGCTCAGGCAGGTGTCTTCCCCACACTCCCAATTTGAAACCCTGAACAGGGAGTCCCACAGCAGAAGGGAAGTCCCCCCAAAATTATGAAAACTATGCCTTATGATCAGGCAGAGAGAAATCCTGAAGTGTGGTTTTCCTCAGCTATCTTTCCATATAGCATAAATGGAACCTCAGAGAGCTGAATCTGAGTGGGAAATTTGCAGAGGTTGGGGGCTTGGAAAGCTCTGAATTAACAGCTGCAAAGTACAGCACACAGAAAGGGCCCAAAGGGGCCTCTGACACCCCATAAGATGGGATGTGACTGAATCTGCCCGGGAGTCCAGGAAGTATACCAGCTGCTGACTTCAGCTGCAAAGGTGAGCGGGACAAGCACCAACCATGTAGGCAAGGGACATTGACTCAGAGGCCAGGGAAGCAAAAGACACTTTGCCAAAGGGCCCCTCGTTTTCCCTTCTGACATCCAGACCCCTCGCCCTGACACCTGCAACAGATACCATGTTAGAAAGGAGCAGGAAGGGACAGCAGAAGACTACAACATCTAAGATACTGAGCTATTTCATCCTGGAGAGATTTAAAATTATTCAAGTGATGTATTTAAGTCACAGTTGGTCTAAGCTTTAAACACAATTGAACATTTAGTCTAGTTACTTTGGGGAATGGAATCTCAGGTATAGAGGTCCCTGCTACCTAGAGGGTAGATTTGAGTGAAGAGATCAGATTAATTATTGATAAAATTAATAAATTATTTATTAGCTCCTCTGCACATGTAAATTATAACCTGAGTTAAATTTATGACCCTGCCATGATAAATAATAGTGCTAATGGTGATAGTGTTGGTAATATTGGCTGCATAAGTCTCTTAATTGCCCACAGTAGTAGGTAACACTTACCTGTTATAGCATTTTTAACACCAGGCACCATTTGACCTAATAAAAGGGGCAAGAAAAACATAGTCCATTGGAGGGACCGTGAGTAATAATACCACTATTACCGGAGTAGAGTGTTCATTGATATGAATGGCTAGAGATGACACTGAAAAGGTCATGGAAAATCTTATACATCCAACTAAGAAATTATTTCTGTACATACAGAGAGTAAATTCATATTTCAATGATAAGAATGACATTGGGGAAATCTGTGCTTTAACATAATTAACCTGACAGTTGTGTGTGGAATAGATTGTGATGGGGTGTCAGGAAATAAGGGTATCACAGATAGGGTAAACTTGGAAGATATGGATCCTAAGATGTATTTTAACTATGATCACTCTGTCGTTCCCCCACTCAAAAAAAAAAAAAATCTGGAGCATTTTCATAGATGAAATCAAGTTCACGTGAACACTTAGGGCAGTCTTATCATGGAAAAGCAGAAAGCGTGTAACACAGACCACTGGAGAGATGAGTTTAAGAGCAAGAAGGAAGAACTCTGTGTTATAGATGAACAGATGGATGAATGGAGGATGAATACCAGATGGATCATCTATCCTCATCCACCTACCTCATTGCCAGCTCACTAGGTTTACTGGGGACAGCAGGGCAGGCCCCTGAAGTTCAAAACACACATCCTAGAAATAGCACTGCAGCAGCAGACCATGTGGGAGATGGGGAAAGCACAGGTCGAATGATGGCCCATGAATACAAGGGCTCATGGAAAGGTGAGGGATGCCCTGAAGGAACCACAGCTTCAGAAGGCAATTAGGAGGCCCAAGTTACAGTCCAGTTCTGCCATTAACTAGCTACATGACCATGACAAAATTATTTAATCCCTCTGGACCTCATTTACATCTCGTATAATAATGAGGCATAGTAAATATTTATCAATGTTACTTCTCACAGCCAATGGCTCTAAGATCTCAAAGGTGCCTCCTTTTAGCTCTTACATTCATGAATACATATGTACCAAAGGTCATGTCTTCCAAAATCCAGTGAAGTAACAGGCTTTTTTTTTTTTCTGTTTTTGTAATCCTATGATCCTATGAACCCATAAGATAGGGTTGAAGATGAAGATAGGTTTCTGTATCTTAATCAGTGCTGTACAGTATGTAGTTTTTACTCAGGTTCCCTTCAAGGAAAATGTTAAGAAGCTGAAATGGAAATTTACTCAGACAAGATAATGAGTAGGATTTCTAGTTCATCACAGAATTATTTTGTCATGGTTGTCCTCATTTTAATCTACCTTAAAGGAAACCCCAAAATGCTCCTTGCATAAATATTTTGAGAAACATCTCCGACTATATTAATTTTCTTTTTCATTTTCTCTAATAAAATTTTATGGTTGACTAAATTTAAGGCAACATTTCTCATAGTCTACTCAGTGAAATACCAAAAATAAAACTTACCAATTAATTATCTCTCTTCAAATGATTTTTAACTAATCAAAATGTTCCTAGCTTTAACTAAGGAGCTTTATTTTTAAAAATACATCATAACATAAATAGATTAGATATTCTCTTATTAATATCACAACATAAAATTCATATTATAAAAATGACCTGAGCTCTAAAATCCTATGCCAGCTTTCACCCAAAATCCACGTTATTTCATTTTACTTGCTGACCTCTTATATTAATTTGATTTGCAGTCCTTACAAAAGGAAGAATTATAAAGCCATAATAACCCCCAGATTGTGCATTTCAGAGATCTTTCAAACTTGTAGTCTTTTGCCCTATTTCGTATTATTTTACCTTATTATTCCCTTGGGCATTTGTTTCCTGATAATGTGATATTTATCTCTCCTTCACAAAAACACCAGTCACAATATTACATGTCTTTGAAATATCCAGTAATTTTTTTCTGCTAGGAATATTGCAAGGACTTTCCAGGTCTCTTAATTGCCCTTATTAACATCACTTAAATGATTACAGATGATTTTGCTAGAAGAGCACCATTATCTAAGAGGAGCACAAAATATTCCTATGAGTATTTCAAAATTACACAACTAGAATTATTCACGTGCTTTAACCCATTAACAGGTGTTTTTATATCTTGACCTTAGCTTTTAAAGGTAAATTAATTATTTTTTAATTACATGTGACTGTAATATTTCTTATTTCACATCCTAGTATTTTCAATGAGGAAAAATATAATTATATTTATAGCAGATACATGTAAAGAACTAATATACAAAATACACCTGAGAATGTGAATCTTTTCAAAGGATCCAGTTTCTAAATGAAGTCCAACAAAATACGAATACTTCTACCACCCTTGAGTAAATGGAAGCTCATATATATGCTTGAGCATTGAATATTTACAACCACTCGAATTAAACAAAAGCAGTCGGTGCTTTAAAGTAGAGCACAAAAGTAATGTTTTTAAAGTGGGTGAAATCCCATCTTGTCTTTGAGCTGTCATTCAAGCCCTTAGACTTTGCCCATATATTCTACTTGCTATTCTTGTTCTCAGCCTGTGATACCTGATTCCCAGTTCAGTTATTTCCACCTTTTTGTTCACAAGTATTTCCTCTTAACAATACACCATTCAGAAAAAGGTATGTCTTTGAATTGTCAACTAGTACTTTGTTCTGACAAAAGATATCACTCTAGTGTTTCAAGACTATATTTTAGAAATCTTGAAATTAACACCACTTGCTCACTATTAGAAATGAGTTTATTTGACAAGTGGTACTTTAGAAAATACAGTCACTAACCCTGAAAAACAGAATCTTACATTCCAAACCATGTAAATATTTAACATAAGTTAATATGATATCACTTTAAGGAAACTAAAAGGATTATTCTCAGGTATGATTTCAATATGCATTTGTTATGACATATTCATTATATAGTAAACTTCTGTTCCCCAAACAAAAAGAGGCCAAAAAATTGGCCAAATTTAAGTAATTGAAGGAAAAACTCAATAGCCATAACATCCTTGTATTGATCTAGGTCAAATATACAAAACAAAACCACATTTCAATTGCCTAGAATCTGAAAGAAATATAACTAAACCAAAAAAACAGAGTGAAATTGCAATAGTTGCACTGCCCATTCTTCCAGCAACTATATAGCCTGTTTTTCACATGATACTGCAATCACAATAAAAATATATATACCTATAAAAAATCTAACAAAAATTTAGAAATATTAAAATTGTTTATGCTAAGTTCATCAATGCATTTAATATTTTATTAACATTATATTAAGAATAATGTATTTGAATATACTGTTGAATATAATTTTCAATGTAATAAATTAGATTATATGTAATTTCTTAAAATATTTTAAGCACATACCACATATTATAAAAATTATAATTTATTACATTTTACTCAGCCATTAAAAGTGATAATAATCTTAGTATTGTTTAAAGTAACTGTGAAATAGATTGTTTTGACTTATTAATTATAATACATATTCTAATTTCTTGATTTTTTTAGATTTAATTTGGTAGTTGTCTGTAATTAAAATATTTAGCTACTCTTTGATCAAAAGCTAAAGTCATTAACATGTTTACTTCTTTTACTTCTCATACCTTCTTTTTTTGTTTTTACAAAAATAATCTCATCATTAAAACAGAATATGTGAACAATGAACTACACAGTATCTTCCATGTAATATTTTTTAAATATTTTGTAGATATTTCCAGGGATATTTAGACATATGCAAATATATATATGAATCATATATGTATATTATTTTTTTCACAAATGGTAGCAAACTACATGCTATTCCATAACTCACTTTATTACTTAACAGTACTTCTCCGAGATTTTTTTGTATCAATAGATAAAGAGCTTCCATATTCCTGTTTTACAGTTGTATCCAATTCCATTGTATGGGTGTACCATGATTTATACATCAGTCCACTACTGTTAAATATTTCAATTGGTTATCTTTTCCTGATAACAGACAGTGCTGCAATAAAAATTCTTTTTTTTCAAATTTCATTTTGCTTAAGTCAGATTGTATCAGGTGTTGTCACGGCTACTGATAGAGTTATAATCAATAAAAAAACCTAAAGCCAATATACCTAATTAAAAACTAATAATTTATGACAACAAAGGAACTAGCAAGAAATCATATTCTAAATTCTTAAGAATTGTGGACTTAAGTTTGAAACTTGAATATATGTATTCAAGTTGCAATAAATATTCTTTTTTTTTTTTTTTTTTTTAGCTGAGCCATCCTGCCACCTGTTGGCAGCTCAGCTCAGGCCGCGAATCAAACCTGTGACCCTGTTGCTCAGAGCTCTCACTCTTGAGCGAGCTCTTAACCAACTGAGCCATTCGGCCGGCCCATGAATATTCTTAAGTAAATGTTATTTTCCACATAAGTAAGTATATCTATAGAATAAGCTAGCAGTGGAATTTCTGGTACAAGGGGTATTTTGCATTTGTAAATTTGATAAACATTTGCCAAATTTCCCACCATACAGGCTGTACCAATTACACTCCCACAAGTGGTGTATAAGAGTAACAATTTCTCCACACTCTTACAACACAGTCTGCTATCAAACTTTTTTTATCTTTGCCAGACTTATATGTTGAAGGATGCATTTTTAAAGAAAAAAAATCCAAGGTACAGCTTGGTAAATTGGTTTCTAGTGATTTGATACTATCAACTTATTGAATCTAATTATTCCTGTTACTACAGTTGTTCCTCCCAAAGCTCAGCTCCTCCACTTGTGCACGAGATTCCGTCCTCTCTCAGCCACTCAGTGATATTACTCCAGCAATCTCCCCTCTCTCCTAAGCCATTTGCCTTCAAGCACCCTACATTCCCTCTTAAAAACAAAATAAAATCAAAATGTTCCCTGACCCTATATCTTCTTTCCAGATTTCACCTCATTTCTCTGCTTTTCTTTACAGCAAAACTCCTCAAGGGAAGTCTCTTTACTCACTATCTACTTTTCCTTTCTCAAAATTTTCTTCTGAACTTTGTAGTCAGTCTTCCTTCTTCAACACTCCAGAGAAACAGCTCTTATCAAAGTCACTAGTGACCTCCAGGTCGCTAAATCTAGTGGACATTTCCCAAGTCATCTTACTTGGCCTAATGTCTATATTTGAAATTCTTGATCACTCTTCTGGAAACACTGTTTTCATTTGGCTCCCGGGACACCACGTGTTTTGCTTATCCTCCTACCTACCTCACTGACAGCTCCTTTTCAGTCTGTTTGCTGATTTCTCCTCATCTCCCCAACCTATAAATGTTGGATGTTGGAACATCCCAGGGCTCAGACCTCAGATCTTTTTCTATCTATGTTCATGCTCTGGGGATCTCATCCAGTTTCTTACTTTATATACTAATTATATTACTAATGACAGCATTAGTAATAGTTATATTTCCAGCCTAAATATGTGTCCTGAACTACAGATTCATATAGTCTACTGTCTTCTTCACATCTCACCACAGGTAGATAATAGGAATCTCTAAATACTCTAAACAGAACTCCTGATTTCTGTCACCCCCCAAAAAATCTGTTATAATCATATTCTTCACCATTTCAGTAAATTGCAACTTCATCTCTCCAACAGTTCAAGCCAAAAATCTTGAAGTCTTCCTCGATTCCTTTCTTTCTCTCACACCCATATTCAATACATCAGCAATTCCTGTTGGTTTTAATATTCAGAACGCAACACTTTAAAAAAAAAAAACTTTATTGGGAAACAATGCTTTTTTGGGGAAACAATGTGTTTTTTCAGGAAAGAATTTGTTGTTGTTTTTTTCGGGGAACAATGTCTTTTTTTCAGGACCTGTCAGCTCCAAGTCAAGTTGTTGTCCTTCAATCTTAGTTGTGGAGGGGGGTGCAAGCTCAGCTCCAAGTCCAGTCGCCGTTTTCAATCTAGTTGCAGGGGATGCAGCCCACCATCCCATAAGGAAGTTGAACCGGCAACCTTGTTGTTAAGAGCACATGCTCTAACCAACTGAGCCACATGACCGCCCCCAGAATGCAACACTATCCCGCTGCTCCTAGCCAGCATCAACTCTCATCTGAATTATTGCTGTATCCTCCAAATTGGCTTTCATCTTTGTCCCATAAAGTCAAATATCAAATATCAAATATTAGCCAGAGTGATCCTTTTAAAATATATCAGATTGAGTCAATTCTCTATTAAAACTCCTCCAATGTCTTAGCATCTCACTCAAAGTAAAATCTAAAGTTATATAATGACACACGAGTAAGATGTTACCTGGTCTGGCATACCTGCATTTCTGAACTTATCTCCCACACAACTGTCCTCCATACTTACTTTGCTCCAGCCAACACTGGACTGGGGCTCTTTGCTGTTTCTGGGTTAGGCCAAACACAATCCTACCTCATTGCCTTTGTCTTTAATGCTCTCTTTCCCTGAAACATTCTTCTTCCAGAAAACTACGATAAGCTTTGTTCCCTCATTTCTTTTACTTTTAGATCTCTACTTAACTCTCACTTTATCAGAGAAGACGTCCCTAATCAACTGTGTAAAATAACAACATCATCTCCTGCTCTTCCAAAAAGAAGGAAGAATACCCACTAGTGGTATAACTAAGTACATTTCCAAAACCTCTATGATTGTCTTTCCTCAGCCTGAAGTTTCTATTGACTTGACAGGATTGAGTTTACTAACCCTGTTCTCCCCTCTCTTAAGTTGGAAAGCCTGGGGAAACAGACTCTGATAGAGGATTCCTGTGTAGGAGGTTTATTGAGGAACCTCAAGAACAACACCTGTAAAGGAATGAGGCAGCAGGCAGAGCAGAAAGAGAAGCTCAGCTGTGAGGCAGCTGCTGAAAGGGCATAGCCAGTCCTTCTGGAAGCTCAGAGCCGGGATGGCCCTTCAGAGTTGTAGCACATTGAGACAAAGGGGCTGAACTTTTGTACCCTGCACTGATCAGTCATCAAATGTGGGTTGCTCCAGGGTAGAGGACATTACTTTGGGTGAGGTGACACCCATTGGTTGAGGACAATTTCTAGCGTAAGAGAAATGGAAACTGAAACTGCAATGATTTACCATGTTTCATCCTTCAGATGTCAGGTGGAATCTGCTTTGTCCTGAAGGTAGTATCTGCACAGCGTACCAGAGTATCCCTTACAACCTCTCATACTTATCTCTTATTTTCATACGATTAATACTGTTCATGCAGACAACGCTTAATATTACAAAATTCTTAGTCAATACCAGAAAATATTTTACCAATAAAATACAGAAATTTTTCCAAGAGCACATGAATTTTAAATTACATTTAAATAAATATATAACGCTGGCTGTAAAAGTAATCATGCCAATAATATGCATATGGATTATCGGTTTTCAACAGAATATAACCAAATTCATTTAATAATATAACTTTACAGGATGTAATTTTTATTGGATAATATAATAAGCCATTCCTGATTTAGGGCACATTTGGATCATGAATACAAAAATTAATTCACATTGCACCGATTTGTACAGGAAAAAGCTGTAAAATATTGGACTGCATCTATATTGATGTTATAGCATTTGTAGAGAATTACTAACTACAAATCCCTGATATTATATTATCTTCTTAGTTCAACATTTAATTTCTTTCATAAAAGGGTTCAGATACACATGTGTGCACATACACACACACACATATATTGGTTACATACAAATACATGGGAATTCGCTCAATATATGGCAACTTACCTTCTAAAAACACTGCAATTGATTCAGGTTTCATATTATCTGACATTTGAGACATCAAGACTGTTGACTGAAGGAACAACTGGGAACACAAAATTGCAAAATTTGACTTCCTGTTCTGTCAGAATATTATGTGACTATGAACAAGATGACTAAAATTTTCAAGGTCCTTTTTCTGAGTCTGAGTTGTTGTTTTTTATATTCCTTTGAATAATGTTTCTTAAATATCCAGTGAATGACTTTCTTGTGTTTTAAAACTTTGTGTGCTTAATATCACCAATTCATATTTATATTTCATTGTGTCATTTTTCAAACCAAAGTCACATAGTCCTGCATGTTCATTTATTTGACCCTTAAAACAATTTAATGGTGGGCAAGGAATATATTTTTATTCCCATTTTAGAGATAACAAAACTTAGAGAATCTGAAACTTGGCCCACGGCAAGTCTGGAAACAAACCTTTATTTCCACTACAAGTAATTTCTGCCTTTAATACATACTATACAGAAATTAAAAAAAATTCCTGACCCTAAGCTTTACAGTTCACCTCAGTATTTTCATATGTATGACTTCATTTTATCCTCTCTGTACTCCTGGGAGTCGTGGGATATCATCAGCACCATTTTACAGAAGAGGAAACTGAAGCTCACACCTTAACTTGCCCAAAGTCATATAGCTATTATGAGTCAAAGTAAATGATTAAACTCGTGTCTTTGGTCACCAATTTCATGCTCTTCAATGTGTGGGATTGATGTGTCTGATATTCCAAGATTCTGAAAAAAGAGAGGAAGAAACCAAGTCGCAGAACACAAGTGGCAATTTGATGGCTGGCAACCTAAATCCTGGAGCCAACACATGCTAGCCACCAACTCAGAGCTTCCTCAAACTCGACAGATTAGATGGCAGAGAGGAAGGTGTCCCTTCCCCAGCCTCCCTAGGACTGATTACTCTCCAAGAAAGATGAAAGAAACAGGAAAATGATGCCATCTATTTCCCAAAATTGAACCTAATCATTATTGGTCAATGTCATTACTTCAGTCAAATGCCAGCTCTACCTCTTAACTAGAGCTGTGATCTTACCAGCTCTGTCATCAAAATGCTTAATTTCTGTATGTTTCCGTTTCCTCAACTATAAAATAGGGACAAAAAAGGAACATACCTCAGAGAAGTGTTATGAGAGTTACTTAAGAAAATTCATGCAAAAATATTTAACACAATTCTTGGCACAAAATAAGCCTGTAGTAAATATTAGCTATTACTATTCTTATTATTATTAGTTCTATTTCCAATACCACCACCCAACTGAAGTCAGGTCCACTTTACAGCATGAATATCATAATACCCTCCTAGCTTGTCTCCTTTCCATTATTTCTCCACTCAAATAAAACAAAATTAACCTCCAGGAAATATCCTCTTTTCTCAAAAAACCTGCATTTGCTCCTTGATTGCCTAGACTCAGACGCAAGCTCCTTGGCCGGGCATTCAGCACCCTGAACATCAGGCCTTATCAGGACTTAGCTCAATAACCAAAACCTCCCACTGTTTCACATCAAGTCAATGCACACACTGCACACTTGGCATCAGAGAACCTCACACACACACTCCCACCTGAGCCCTTTGCACACATGGTTACTTCTATCTGGAATGTGTCTTCGCCTTTGAGTACCTAAAAGCCTGTTATTCCCAGATCTTTCCCATGCTTTTACTGAATTTTTTTGTTGTTTTGAAATACTGTACCATGTACTGCCTGTCCCAACAGAAATATAATGTGAGCCACATAGGTAATTTTAAACTTACCAGTAGTCACATTACAAAACTTTAAAAGAAACAGGTAAAATTAAATAAAATAATATATTTTATTTAACTCAATATACACAAATATTACCATTTTGATACGTAATCAATAATTCTTTTAATTATTAATGAGATATTTTACATCATTTCTTATATTGTTTCTAAAATCCAGTGTGTATTTTACACATATAACACATCTCATTTCAGACACTAAATAGGAAATACTTGCTCTGTACTTAGACTTCACAGAATTTATTCAAAACGTAAATTGACATAACCAAGTTGTTTCAAACACTAATAAAAGTCATCCAATACCTGAACCATGTATCAGTTTTTAAATTTAAATTTAAAATAATTAAAATGAAATGATATTTGGTTCCTCAGTTGCACTTGCTCAGTAGCCCCATTTGGCTAGTAACTACTGTATTGGACATCAAAGACTTGTACCTTTTGTTAAACCATTGACTGAGTACAGTTATCTTGTCTCACTATTTTGTATATGGTTCACTATGATGATGAAAATTATCTCATCGGTCAACAAACAATTTTCTGCCCCTTACAAAATATTGTTACTATTAGTGATAGCTATTATAATGCAAATGAATATTTTAGATGTGAAGTCCATTATGGCTAATTATTTTCTTCTTTGAGTTTATTTTCCCCCGTAACATTCCTTGACCTCTTGGTGTATCTCCATTGGTCTGAATAATCAAAAATTAAATTAGAAATAATATTTGTATTATTCCATTTGATCTTGCCAGAGACATCATTCAGGCAAAACTTGACTTGAGCAGGTGAGTTTACTATTAATGCTCTCTGACCACCAGGGTCTTGTCTCATTTCCTAATGACACAAACTCTAGTCTCCAGACCAACAAAGTTGCCAACTACAGAGACATAAAAACTGCATAGAAACTAACCCTATGCCAAGTCCCACAAAATTGAGTCTAGGAACAGTTGACTTTAGACTTAACATTATAAAGGGCAAGAGACCCTCGTTTTGAAAATTACTGAGGATCAATAGTCATAGACATTTCACTTGAATTGATATTTAATGACCCCCAAAATCCTGTTGCAGACTTTATTATCTTAAGCGGCTGAAGGAAATAGATATATCTATGACATTTTCCTAGTCTGAGCATAAAATTATAGCTTCAAGGAGGTTTTCAATCATGCATGTGCAGCCTAAAGAAAACCCAAGATCTGGCTGAATGTCAGAGCACAGTAACAGCCAAACAGTAAAGGCATTTCAAGAATTTAGGATCCATGAAACCCTCACAAAGTCAGATGTGAGTTGCATTATGAACCACAAGCACTTACAGAACACCTGCTGTGTGCAAAACACACTGCTTGTCCCTGTGATTAACTTAAATCCCCTCTACTTAAGCATCAGAGACCACCCGACTTGTGTTCTCTACATGCACAAGACCACATATCTGTCAGGCCACAGCATCCATTCCTACTCTAGTAGATGACACTTGTCAACCTGGTCCTGACTCAGAAAAGTGCTGGGAAAGCCGTGATGGTGCTCGTGGGATGACTAATCATATCTATGCTCTTTTTTAGTTTGCCCACAATTACTTCTGTCTCAAATACTTTGAAAGTTTATTTTTATCTAATGGAAAAATTCCTTTTAAGTCTTTGTCTCTAATTTATCACATTAACTTATTATAGTCCATTCCATCTTTCTAAAACATCCTTCCAAACTTACAAAAATTCCCTCACTATTTTTCGTATCAGAAAACTTATATTTCAAAATAAACATTTCATGTTTCTAAGTGTATATGTGAGATGGATAGATAGATACATAGATACATAGATAGAGCTACAAATTTCAAACATATCTAAGATATATTATGAACTTCTTGAAGTCAGAAATCACATCTACTTTTTTCCTACTATCTAATCCACAGCTTGATTTATATCAAACTTTTGCAGGCATTAAATCAAAATGGAATCCTGCTTTCAAAAGTGCAAGCATGAGATGATTTTGGTAGATAAGATTTTATTTTCAGAGTAAAACTAAAAAAATATAATAATCCCCTTAGATCCCGCTCTAGACCTCCCCAGCTGGCTGCTGTGACTCCTCACCTGGCCCCTCTTGGGAAACACAGGAAAAAGCAAAATGGGAGATTAGGACAGAGCCTGGACACAGCCCTAGGCTAGGATTTGTTAGTTAGTAAACAGCTTCTGACCTGAACTTGCTAGCATTCTCTCTCTCTGATAGAACAAAAGAGACAGGAGGAGTACAATGGGGCTCCTAATTTTCAGTAGGCCTTCAAGTCGGATCACTTTACACCGGTCGGTTTTATCACTTGAGCACACCGCTTTTCCCAAAAGGACGCTCTCTCAAGCTGGATAATCAGAGTCAAAAACCAGTCAGTGGAATCAAAGCCCACCGGCCACAAAGAACATCCACTTAGTTTAAATATATCCAACTCAGTTGTCAAATTTGGACTCTATTTTGAATACACATAGATCGTTGTCACTTTGTTTCCTGGTAATAGTGGTTTTACTTAGGGCTAAAGACATTTACCCCCATCTTTATAATATTTCCTAAATAGGTCCAAAATATGAAGTGTATCTTATCCGTGAAATGTAAGATAAGGGAAAATGTCCTCCAAATCAAATTGAAATCCTGTATTGAAAACTACAACATTAAAATGATATTAATAGTAATACTTTACACGTAAATGGTGTTTGTTCTTAGAACAGGCATTGTTCAAAGAACTTTAGGTATATTAGTTCATTTAATCATAATTTATCAACTGCAACAATATTTTTGCTATAGCCACATTCAAGTCCCAAAGGGTCAAAAAAAATGAATATTAAAACTGTTTCTCCCGTAGACTTGCATTTGCCTTTTTCTGAAAGGGAAATGTCAGGAGGACTAGTAGAAGGTGTAAGATGACACAACACTTCCCCGTCCCAACAGTCCTTATTCACTCCCCATATGTAGCCATAACTTTGTAATCACAGAGTCCGCACTACTCTGAACCCTTCAGGAAAACGGACTTGGCGAACTGCCCTTCTCAGCAGCCCGCAGATGCCAAACAGAGGAAGTATATTTGCTCATCGCATCAGCTACTCCCTGGCAGATTCCAGAGCTGTTACTAGCTGTGGCTTCAGGCTTATCTAACGATGTGTCACATGTTTGGGCTGTTATGTGATCCACCCTGGCTGCCTTGTGCTCCTAAAAGCTTTTTCCATTCAGTGACTTTTACACATTTCTAACAATTGTGAATGAGGTGCCATGTGACTCCCTGGTGCAATCCGAAGGAAAGGCTTTTGTGGGTGGAGAAAGGAGCTTTCCCCCCACCTGAATGCAGGTCAACTGTGAAAGGAGAGCTTCCCATCAGCACCGTGTGCTCCAGCGTCCCACCACTAACCCGCATCCCAACAACTCAACTGTCCCCCACCACCACCTCTGGCCCCCATCTATCTTCACTGAAACTTCCCTTATTAATGGATTCCGTAATTGCCCAGCCCAGTGGACACTTCTCAGGCTTCCTCACTTGGCTTGTCTGGGGCCTATGACTCTGTGCACCATCCTGCCCTTGGGATTCTGTTTTCTCTGGGCTGCCCAGGACCATGCTGTCCTATTCCGCCCAGCACTGTGGCTGCAGCTTCTCAGATCCCTTCCCTGCTGATTTTCCTCCAGTTTCCCCTTAAATGTTGGACTGCTATAAACAACAGAAATTTATTTCTCACGGTTCTGGAAGCTAGAAGTCCAAAGAGATCAGGGTGCCAGCATGGTCAGGTTCTAGTGAGGACCCTCTTCTTCGTAGCAGACTGTGATCTTCAGGCAAAAAGACGATCAGAGAGCTCTCTGGAGTCTGTTTTCTAAGGGCACTAATCCCATTCATGATGGCTCCAGCCTCATGGCCTAATCACCTCCCAAAGAACTCACCTCCTAATAGCATTGCACTGGGCATTCAGATATCAACATATGAATTTGAGGGGGTACATATTCAGTCCATAACATCAGATCTATGTCTGAGTCTCTCTTCTCTCCTTCTCTGCAAATTTTCCCTAGAGAATCTTATTTATGCTTGCAATATCACCTACCCTCATTTTCAACTCCCACCTTTTGCCTGAGTTCCAGATATGTTCTAAATGCACCTAGACATCCCCACTGGGATAGTCACACATGTCTCACACTCAAACACATTCTTTTCCCACTCTCTCCTACCCAGCAAACTCTCCTGGGAATCCCTTATGTCAATTATCGGCATCACTCTCCTCACAGTTTCTGTGGCAGTTTGAAACATGGCTATAAATTCTTTAACTTACATGAGATTTCTGAGGGTGAGTCATTAAAAACCTGGTAGCTTCTGCCTGTTTTCTGGGAACACTTGTTCTTGGAGCCCCGAGCCATGATACAAAAAGGCCAGTGATGTTAAAACTATCATGCTTGAGAGGTCACATGTAGGTGCTACAGCCACTCATGTGAGTGAAGAGACCATCTTAGAAATGAGTCCTCCTACACAATCCTTCCAGCTCCCAGCCATTCTAAGCACCCCTTGCCACTTGTGTCATCTCATTAAAGGTCCCAGATGTTATGAAGCATGAGGGCATTGGCTCCACCATGAACATTAAGGAAAAAAAAATGTGTTATGCCATTAAACTTTGGGGTGGTTTGTTACACAACAATAAATAACTGTATTTACCCAAGCTTCAAACATGGAAGTCATTCCCTTTCTCATAGCCATATTTTATGAAATTTCATTAAGGACCTACTATGTGCCAGGCACTGTACCAAGCACTGGTAATACCAATAATTATGGCCTGGTGGAGAGGCAGTGCAAAGAAAACAAATCACAATACAATAAGACAGAATTTCCCAACCTTGTTCCATAGAAATCTACAGAAAGACATTTCTCAAAAGAGATGTTTCGTGGTCAATTAACTCTGGAAACATTGGGTAAAAACAAATTTCTTTCTTGAATTACACCTCAGGACCATTAATACTGAAATGTGTATAACAAATACGTAAGAGAGGACTATAATAGTTTCCCAAAATTAGTTGACCACAAAGTAGATTTTGGCCTTTTTGTTTGCTTTGTTTTGAAGAGAAATTCAAGGAAACAGAGTTGTGCAATACACTATGGAAATAATCCATTCAACTATTAAATCTATATAAAGCATGTACTGGGAGCCTCTGAGGGGCATAAGAGCCTTTCCTCACTAATCAGATGATGCCTCAAGGAGAAAGTGGTATTTGAAGTGAGACATAAAGAGTAGGAGAAAGGTGCCAGGTGGGCAACCTGTAGCAAGGCAGAGAACTGATTTGTGTAGAGATACTGAAATAGGAACAGGCCTACTTATTTAGGGAAACTCAAAGGAGATGTTACAGAACTCTAATATTTTGGTCTGTCTCTGAGAGACAGATGCTAGAAATTCAAGTTCAGGTCAGAAGCTGTTTACTTACTAACAAATCCTAGCCTAGGGCTGTGTTCCGGCTCTGTCCTGATCTTTCATTTTTCTTTTTCCTGTGTTTCTCAAGAGGGGCCAGGTGAGGAGCCACGGCAACCACCTGGGGAGTTCTTATTCATTTATTTCTGTTTTTATAGTAAATGTTTTCTTACTTTTTAAATCCATTCGTGTCTGAAGTTTGAAAGCAAGATATCAATTTGATCCAATGAACCCACAACTCTTATAAAACTGCATATGAGATGCTGCAGTTTAGACAACCCACATCATGTCTAAGATATGATTCTTAATTTAATAACCTTGTATCTTCAGATAATAATAGTGATTCCAAGTCTGAGGTTATTTAAAATATATGTGCCGTGATTCGACATAATTTCATTGAAGTGTTGGAATTTAAAACACAAATGCTGAAAAGATTTTACAGAAATTTGGAAGGCTGTTTTAAGATGGTGAGAAAGAGTATAGCAAAATAAAGGTGACAATAGGATAATGTGGATCCTTTAAGACTTGCTGGGTTTTTTTACTATAGAAATTGGCTACAAAAATATATAAGACAGACTTGAAAGTTACTTTTATACAATAAGGATTCTCTCTCTCTCTCTCTCTCTCTCTCTTCTATCTTTCCAAAAGATAATTCATATATATAAAAGTAGAAGCCCATATTCCATAATCCAGCATGAAGAAAGGTCAAGAATAATTTACCTTGGGCCGGCCGAGTGGTGCGATGGTTAAGAACT
>NW_017731701.1:1317997-1387943 GCF_001890085.2 Hipposideros armiger
ATTCCCCAGCACTGTTCCCATCCCCCAATTCCCCAATAAAAATCTTTAAAAAAAAAAAAAAAGAATAATTTACCTTAATGACTTTGATTGGGGAGGGGGGAGCTTAAAACTAAATAATTTTTTTATCTGGAATTTATGAGCTAGCTATTAACTGCCAAATTAAAGCATACAGGACTAGAATTTCATAGGCACCCACTCTTAGAGGCAAGAATGATATGAACAACAACGTATGATCATACAGTGCAAATTGAGACTGCTACATAGAAATCCTGAGAGCACCACTTCAGCTACCCACATAAAGTTGTCTCTACTCTTACATATTCAAGAATCAAAAGGGAGTGACATCACCAAGATGTCAAAGTAGGAGACCCCAGTCTCCATCCCTCCAAAAAGATCAACAATTAGACAGCTATCCATGAACAAAAATAGCTCTGAGAGAGCTCAGGAGACCACTGAAGAAACTTCAACAACACAGTGGACTAAAATTAAAAACTAGAGAATATCCTCACAAAAAGAGATGGAAGAGTATCTGAGAGCAAAAAGGGGCTCCCAGCTAGAAAGAGTTCCCCTCATTAGGGAAGGGATAGAGGGCTGAGCAACCAATTCCCCAGCCTTTCTAGGCACCATCTGAAGGACCCACTTTGGTTTCAGCCCACCTAAAGAATGGCGGCAAAGCTGAGGCATACAGAGATGACTGAGAAGAAGGAAGAAGGGAGAGGCCACCGGTACCAGCCACGTGGCAAGAACAACCACAGTTCCCAGGGATTTCTTCTTTAGGGGAGTGAGCCCAGCGTCTTCCACCCCTGAAGAGGGAAACAGCCAGCATAGCCATAGACGACCCCCTGCTGTTTTCATCGATTTTCACGTGATTTTCACATTTACAGACACCAGTTACATGAGTCCCTCCTCAATCCCTCCCTTTCCTCCCCTGCTAGAGCCTGGAATCTACACTGATAGACAGGCCAGGGCTCTGAAGCTGTCCAAGTGCAACATGCTAGCCTAGACTCCTGAGGCTGATCTCAACTGTCACACACGCCCTTGAGGCTAGCCCTCAGGCTGTGCACTTGCATACCACTGGCCTGACTGCTCTCAATGGCCTAAACTGCTCTGTGCCCAGGGTGAGATCTTGCAGCCACAGGAGTGCACACTGACAGCCAGGGACCTCTCGGCAGCTTGTCATCCCAGCTCTGGACCTATCTCCTGTCACTGGCTTTTACTGATAGGCTTGCTTGCAACTAGCCCCTCCAGCTGTCACCTGTACTCTGCAGGCCTGACTCTACTGCTGTGCGCACACTCAAGGTGAGACCCTGCAGCCACAAGAGGGCATACCAACAGCCAGAGCCCATGAACTGCCAGTGCACCCCAGATAGCGGTGGCCCCTGCTGTTTGCCCAATCCCTACCACTATGTGTAGTGATAGGGACGGCAACCAGTCCCTATCACTACACAGGCACCTGCAACTGGTATCCACAGTCAACTGTGGACACATCACCAGATCTGACCACCACCTGCCTGCCCTGATTCCTCATAGCTAGACCTGGAGGTCCTGCTGAGGACCCCAAGACCTTTAAGCCACTGTGAACCCAACACAGCACTTGTCAAGGTACATGCAGTTGTTGATGCTGTGGACCTCTGCCACTTGAACTGATGAAAAATCATGACCCCCTGGAACTGTAGTCACAGAGGTAGTCACAGAGGGATGTAGTCACAGAGGGCATAAATAGATTGTGTGTCACTGTGAAGGTGCCATCACAGCCAGCTCAGCTCTCACAGGCAGCCACTTAAGCTCAAACTACCTTTCACCTCAAACCCCTATCAAAATATAGTTTTCCTCCCATCCACTTCTGCAGGTATATGCACATTTTTAAAAACTGTTGAGAAATAGAAGAGTTGTTACCCTTTATAGGCACAATATTTGTAATGTAAAGATATCAAAATAAGCTGATAATGATACTTACATGTAAAAGAGCTAATGGCAGAGATGTGGCGAATGTCTGCAAGGAAGGCACACTGGAATTGGCAGGTCTGTGACAGTCAGCAAATTTCACCACCTATGTATCACCTATTACACAAAAACCCAGAATAAATTCATCAGATTAGATTCTTACTAAGCAGAAAATTAAAACTACCTGCTCAAAGAATTAACAAACAAAGCATTTAGGTTTACACCCATTTAATTGAATTTGCACCACATGTTAAAGAGAAATACTGGTTTTAACCAAGATTGTATTCAGACACCACAGATAAAACACTATCAGTGACATCTAACATTATGCAATGACAGATATTTACAGAGTACAATGTAAACAACTTAAAATTTAGGAGCATTTAGTTATTTGTGCTTGTTTATATCAATTTAGCAAAAATTCCAAATAGTCTTTCTAGTTGTCAATGACAACAAACTGGAAATAGATGATAAGTGTAGGGTTCAAATAATATCTTTATTTCTCTGTGAATTTATCTGATAATGACCAAAAATGTTAACAGTTAGATTGTGGACACTGAATCTTTTTAAGGTTTTCTAAGTGATTATAGAAAAGCTCTCCCTGGAAAAGATAAATAAAACATATGTTTATTTTTGTCATGCTTCCTACACACCCATGAACTTAGAAGCTCTCAAATAGCAAAACATACCCAAAACCCATACATTTTATTCTTCAAGGGAGGCAGAATTACTCTCAAGTTTTCTCAGGAAAAAATTAAAAGGACTCATGACAACAGTGAGAAATCACATTAATAACAAAGACAAGATAGAAGAGAGCTGCAAATTCTAACTTTTCAAGGGAGAAATTTCTTAATTTACTAGTTTCTTGGGGCATTGTTGTTTCCATATTAGAGTAATATCTACTGTTCACATTTGTGACATCAAATGCTCAAAAAGAACTAAATCATCTTTCAAACAATTTGCATTTAAAATCTCTGGTTAGGTATGTGATCTACTAATAAAAATGCCTAAAATTGAAATGTTAAAATTATCTTACATGGGACACTGCCTTAATTCTACATATTGCATTCCATGTAAACAAGCTATTCATACACCAGATGTAAACTACTCAGAAAATGAACTTTTTATCTAAAATATCTTACTTATTTGAATCAGTTTGGCATTCCTAAAAGCTATCATTTCTTCAGATTTTACAATTGGTTTAATTTAGATTTCAAATTCGCAAGCAGATGCTTTTATCCAGATCTTATGCAATGTTGGTAATGATAAATGTTAAATATCAATGATATGCCATATAAGCTTGGCAGCCACCAAGAAGTTTTACCACACAATAACATCACTTTGATGTTCTCTACATATTATGGAAGAACTGTCTCATTTTCTCCCAACAAATTACACCTTCCTCTCTTCCATGCGATTTTCCTTTTAGATGGTTGGGAGTCAATATTTTTTCCTGTGGCTTTCAGTTTTCTTTAAAACTCTCAGTGATAGAAAAACAAATAAAAATTCATTTGAATTTTACTTTATTAAATAATATATTGTAACCAACACAAATTGTCCTAAAATTCATTGCCTCAAAGAAAAGAATCAATACTCCTTGGAGCATTAGCTAATAATATTAAGGGTAAAAAGGATAACTATTGCATTGTTTTGTACACCTGAAACTAATAATAAAAAATAAATTAAAATATATAAATAAAAATAAATTTAAGAAAAAAAGACTCAACAAGCTCACTCTCAGTGGTTCTGCCCCGTGAAGTTTTCTCCCCAAACGGAACAGCAAAACCTCATTTGGAGATTCTTCACAGCTATGCTGACCCACCTCGGAAGAGCCTTAGCCAACACAGAAAATAAGGGACACTATATCGGGGAACACTACGACAAGCACGATCTGTGTCATTACCTGATGGTGACCCTTGTCACATGATTGTTTCTCTGTATGGGCTTTCTACATCATTAGACACCATTTCTTAGTTAAGAAGTTTGCCATTTGATAGAATTCTGTAAGTGCATTAAAATTCTGTTAACATTTACCTTTTTGTTGGCAAAATTATTCTCTATTTTATGTAGGGCTTCTTTATTTTGGGTTATAAACAATTTTAACCTAATTCTATAAATAATCTAATTCAATAATCTAACCATAAATAACTCTTAATATTGTCCTAAGTTGCCCATATATGTGTCTTCCATGTGAATACATTCCTGTATATACACCATCAATATTCAAAAGTCTGGTGTCATTTTATATGAAGCCTGAAGACTGTCAGTAAAAATGTAATTAAGATGTATATAACATCTGTGTGGAAATACATTTTTGTGTATATGTATATGCTTTTCTCTAGAGAAAGAAAAAAAACTATGGCAGAATGACTTCTATTTTAATTTCTTCTTCTATGTTACCTGAATTTGTCAATTTTTCTACAGAGCATTATTACCTTTGTAAAATAAAAAGAAATAGTTTTTAAGTTAAAAAAACATAAAAACTGAGTTGTAGCTGTTACAGAGCTAAACAATGTACAAGCTGAATAAAATAATTATTCATGTCTAAGAAGACAAAGAAACATTTTCAACATCTTTAACCTCATATGTTTGGAAAGGCAGAGGTAAGGGATAACTTGTCTAAAACCTTTTTGCTGCAGGTGACCTCTGAGAGAAAAGACTGATCTTGCACAAAGCCCTATGGAAGCTGGCTATGGCCAAGTGCTTAAAGCAGTCAGACCTGGTCATTAGCAAGGTTTGGACTCCAGCTCCCTGTCAGGTCAGGAAAAGGACTTATGACCCCTTCCACACTGACGATGCTAATCTGGCTGAGAGTCTGCCACTTCATACACTGCCACTGCACTGCTTAGACCCCAGAACCCAGATCACCCTTAGAGAGAGGGACTGATGCTACCCACCAACAACACAGTGTGAGCTGGCAGCTTAGAGCTAGAGACAGGTTCTGTAATGTCATCCTGCTATTATACTCCAGGACCTAATCATACCACAGGCATGTGCTTCCCGAATTAATGCGGCTCAATAGTCCCATTAGGATTAGGGTCCCCTGCCTGGAGCATGTTTATACTAGTATGTGCATTTGAGGAAACAAAATATAATGTAGGTAATTTATGTTTACCATGCACACTAGCCTGGGGATAAAAACTGGAACACGAAGGCAGCCTTACAAAAAAATATTTCTCTAGCTTAACCACCACCTATTTCACAAAAATTCTAATCTTCCAATTCTTCCCAAAGACATCTGAGAGTCCACAGACCTTGTGTAGTAGGCTGTCTGCTAACCCTGTTACATCAATCTTTCCTTTTCCTGCTCCATTTCAAGGTGGCCTGTCACTATAATAGCAGAAGAGCAAGCTCCTGCCACAGTCCCCCAAAGGTACTATTGTCACTGGTGTTGGATATTTTCTCTGCTGAAGTCAGAATAATGATGTTCACACTAGCTCCCTCTATACCAGGGATTGGCAAGTTTTTGAGACAGAAGAGCCAATCCTGTCCCTCGAAGTTTTGCAAGACTTACAAAACAAATGAAATCACCATTATGTGAATAATATCCTTTAAAAATTTTATAAATAAAACTATGATAGTTTTATTTTCGTTTTCAATTTTACTTCAGAGCCACATGTACAGACCCAAAGAACCACATGTGGCTCGCGAGCAGAGGTTTGCCGACCCCTGCTCTATACCAAAGATGGGGCAAGTAGATGTAGGATAGAAAAAAGGAAGAAGGCCCCAAAAGTCCAATATCTGGATTGTGTAAGGATGAATCCTGTAATGGATTCATTACAGATGAATATGGTCCAAACAAAAATCATATTTTTTCTTAGACAATCACTATCAGAGATAAAAATGGATGAATAAGACAAACACTTGTCCTCAAGACATCATCTAGTAGGAAGCTAAGATATGCTATAAACATTTGAGTAAGATAAGCTATGACATAAGCCTCCTAGAAAGGTACACAGGAAGAAGGCATTTTCCAATTGTGAAAATCAAGGAAAGCTGAATAAAGAAGACAGTCTCTGGAGATGGATGAAATAAGACTTTTCTGAAAGAGCAACAGCCCCTGGTCTACTTTGTCTGAACCCTAGAACCCATATTGATCAGTGGTAGGAATACATCCCAGAAAAGTGTGTTAGGTCAGATCCTTGAAAGCTCTGGATGTCAGACTATCCATATGTCCCCCTAGCCCTCACCATTAGGCCATAACTCCTCCTCTTGGCTTACAACCTACCAACCCTCTGCTTCCACTCCAGCCCCATCCTAACCCCTCCTCACCCCTTACACTCTCCATTCTAGCCAGACTGTTTGGTTTCCTGAATGTGTCCAATCTGCCTGACCAGTGGACCTATAAACATGTCATCCTATCTTCCTGGAAAACTCCCCACCCGTTTCCTTCTCCCAACCCCTCCACTCTGGCCTAGCTAATTCACACTCATTTCTCAGGCCCAGCTTGAGCCAGACTTTTCACAGAAAGCCTTGTCTGATCACTAGCTCTCAGTACTGTGCACCATTTACACCTGAAAATCCCTTATCACACTCTATAGGTACCTGTTTGTTTTCCAAGAGTCTGTAAGCTTTTCTAGAACAATGGCTGAGTCTGTAAGCTCTTCTAGAACAATGACTGAGTCTGTAAGCTCTTCTAGAACAATGGCTGTGTCTTACTCATCTGCCATTTTATCCCCAGTACTTAACACAATGCTTGATTGACATATAGTAAGTACTCAATAAATAATTCTTGACTGAATAAGTAATGGATAAATAAATAACAAAATAAATATTTGACTAATTAAACTATTTTAAAAATATATAGAAACTGGAGTAAATGATAGCACATATTTTAGTGGTATTCAACAACATCTTTGAAACATGGAACATTTTATTAATGATGTATATTTCATGACTAGGTGGTTATTTAACAAATACTATTTGCTAGAGAGAAAATTCCATGCAGTTGCCAAGTTATTTTACTTCCACGCATCCTATCTCAGAGTTTTAATAAGCTGTCTATCTCTGATGATGAGGTATTACTGTAAAAGATAAAATTCTGACTATGGCTTCATATTTCAGAAATCTTCAATGATGTGTCATGGTTAAAACTCCTCTCCTCAAACTCCCCAGGAGAATCAAAAGTCTACCATCTCCCTGGGTTGACACAATTATAATGTAATGTGGGCTTTAAATTTATGAATGTTTATACTGAGAAAACTGTGGGAGAACTATACTTATGATTTAAAGGAGGGAGTGTAGTGGTAAAGTAAAATGTGTAATTTTTAGAGAGAAATTGAGTTCAAAAACATGAAGAACTTGAAGAATAAGAAACTGAAATTCTACATGGTGCATAGCAATGTCCAGAAGTGTCATGATGCATTGAAAACTGGAGAACAGAATGAGACAGGGAAAGCAAAGAAATAAAATAATTCAGAAGGACTTCCACAAGAGGAGAAAAAAATATTTGCTACTCAAACTATCAGAGAACATCTTATAGTTAATAAGGACAAAGAACTTTGCTACCTTAGAAAGGAATATAGGACTTATATAAGGTTGAAATGCTTACAGACAAAGCTATTTCAATGTGGAAACAAATGCTAAACCTGGGGCCAAGAATTCAAAACTGACCAGAAAATTAGGCCTATCATACTTGGGTAGCCAATCACCGAAACAAACCAAGAGCAGCAGACTAGAAGAGAAGAGCATGTGCAAACGAAGCAGCATATCAGAATGAGGCTGTGTATTGGAAACTTATACAGGTTATGATAGCTAATATCCCAAGAGCTCCACAAACAGCAGTAAAGGGTCATTATATATAGGGGACCATATAATTTATCATTTGAACTGGGAAACTTTCAGGGTATAAGGAGGTCCTACTAATAATTAAACTGGTCCTTAATTAAGTTAAAATTGTCTCCAACTGAGATGTAGGGTCAACTTAATTATATATTAAACCCCTATATTAGGCCAGAGAAACAATTTGAAGAAAGGACACTAAACTTGAACTCTTCAGAGGAAAAACTTACCTTCTTTGAGGAGGTGGCTAAAAGTTACCCAAGCTGGAGAGAATTGGAGAGCCTTCTGCTTAGGAGCTGACCTAGATGAAAGTGATTGTGTGTGTAATGTCCTATATTATTTGGCAGGCACAATATTTGCATGACTTGTAAATAATTTGCGTCTGAAATTTCTCAATGTTTATGCCTTTTCTTGTTTTTTTCTAAGTTGGTGACGTCTGTGAAAGTTTAAGGCCCTAAATGTCAGGAATTTTGTTCAGTTTCCTGTATTCAGGCTTAGCCTGTGTTGCTACTACATAATCCATGGTGGGGTGGGGGGGATATGAAGGTTAAGTCCACCTCTGAAGAAATCTCTTATTATAGCTCATGGATTAACCACTATCATTTTCTTAAGTATGGCACATTATGTGTGGTGATGCAGCACAGATGTCTTCGAGTATGTTTAGGTCAGAATCCCAACAGGATACAGATGGCACACTATAAGGGGTGAATGACCTGAGTTTAATGAGGGGCCATTAACA
Source organism: Hipposideros armiger (assembly GCF_001890085.2). Classification (NCBI taxonomy): domain Eukaryota; kingdom Metazoa; phylum Chordata; class Mammalia; order Chiroptera; family Hipposideridae; genus Hipposideros; species Hipposideros armiger. The sequence goes on from NW_017731701.1 coordinate 1,326,462, forward strand.
AAAGTATGGGCAGAGGTAAAGGCAACCAAAGGGATGATAAAAACACTCAAGGTCTAGCAATCCTGACACTATTACCACCATTAGGCTTGAAAGGGCAAGGAGGAAGAGACATGATAGGAACCTGGAAAAGGCCATTACTTTAGGAGAGACACCAGACAGGAGTTGTGGCCTTTGGTAGAGGAACACAGCCACTGCCAACTCACAACCCTGAGGGGAAAAGAGCTGTAGAATAAAAACCCCAAATTCTCTTTCCTCCAGCTATCCAATATCTAGTTGGTACTTCCCTTTGGCCTAACTCATAAGCCATGAGTGCCTAGCTGATAATAACCCATAGAGATCAGCTTCCTGGGTGACAGAGAAGAATGGAGGATACAAAATAATAGAACTAGAAAGACAAATGGAGAACATCCAGCAGAATTTACTTGAATACTGTAAATGCCAATATTACTGAAGTCTAGATAGGTCACATACATCCTTTAAGTTCATAAGTGAAAACTAAGAACAATTGGATCTCCACAGGGATAACAGGGATAGAGTAGGTGTTGTTAGTATTATCTGTGTCTTACAGATGAGGAAATAATGGACAGAGAGGAGAAATTACCTGCCAGAATCATCTAAAACAGACAAACAATGCTACTGTGTCTATGGACCTGTCAGAGAGCTGACAATTTCCCAAGCTAAGCTTCTACCTCTAAGCCCAGAGCTCTTTCCATTTGGCATTAACAACATAAGCTTAAATAGTTCCCATCATGTGGCAGAAGAAGACTAAAAGGCAATTACTGAAGCACGTACCAACAGAAATCTACAGAATGAAGGTGTCTCTGCCTTCCCGGGGCTCCCAGAATACGGACAGGAAAGAAGGTCACTCGGAAAAATTTAGGAAGACTATCAATCCATAGTGAACATGCCTCTAGCACCTACTATGTACCAAATGAAAAGTACATAAAACTTCTGTGGCTGCAATTAGCTGTTATATTTTTGTGGTCATTGGTTATTATGGTTTGTAGTTTACATGCCCATCGGCAAGTTGTCAAGGCTGATTCACAATAAAATAATGGTTGACACAACAGAGTGTGCATGGCCAATATAATATTAAAAAGAATGGCTATTAGCAACAAGACAAATAACAAGTGCTGGTGATGGTGTGGAGAAAGACGAACCCTCATAAACTGCTGGTGGAAATGTAAATTGGTACAGCCACTATGAAAAACAGTATGGAGGTTTCTCAAAAAATTAAGAATAGAATTACCACATGACCCAGCAATCCCTCTTCTGGATATCTACTGAAAATTTTAAAAACATGAAAACATCTATTCATAAAGATATATGTGCCCCTATGTTCATTGTAGCATTATTCATGATGACCAAGACATGGAATCAACCTAAGTGTCCTTTGATGGACAGCTAGATAAAGAAGATGTGGTATATGTACACAATGGAATACTATTCTGCCATAAGAAAAGAAGAAATAGTGCCATTTGTGACAACAGGGATAGAGAATTTTGTGCTAAGTGAAATACATCACAGCGAAAAAGTCAAGAACTATATGATTTCACTCATATCTTGGATATAAAACTGAAAGCAACAAAAGAACAAAGAAACCAAACAAATAAATAAAAACTCATAGACACAGACAACAGTACGGTGGTTACCAGAGAGAAAGAGGGTAGATGGGGAAGTGGGAGAGGGTAAAGAGGGTCAAATACACAAAGGAGGCTTGACTTTGGGTGGTGAACACACAATACAATATACAGATGATGTATTATAGAATTGTACACTTGAAACCCATATAATTTTATTAGCCAATGTCACCCCAATAAATTTAATAAAATTCATTGATTTTTTTCCTGAAGACATTGAGATTTATTTAGAACCATCTTTTTTTTTAAGTTTATTAGGGTGACAATGGTTAGTAAAATTACATAGGTTTCAAGTGTACAATTCTGTAATACACCATCTATATATCACATTGTGTGTTCACCACCCAGAGTCGGTTCTCCTTCCATCACCATACAATTGATCCCGTTTACCCTCTCCTACCATCCCCCACCCCTTACCCTCTGGTAACCACTAAACTATTATTGTCTATGCCTATGAGTTTTTGTTTCTTTGTTTGTTTGTCTTGTTCCTTTGTTGCTTTCAGTTTTATATTTCACATATCAGTGAAATATGGATCCTGACTTTTTCTGTCTGACTTATTTTGCTTGGCATAATAACAAGTGTTGGAGAGGTTGTGGAGAAAAAAATGAACCCTCATACACTGTTGGTGGGAATGCAGGTTGGTGGAGCCACTATGGAAGGCAGTGTAGGGGTTCCTCAAAAATTAAGAATAGAATTACCATATGACCCAGCAATCCCCATCCTGGGTATATACCCAAAAAATCTGAAAACATTTATCTGTAAAGATATATGTGCTCCAATGTTCACTGAAGCTTTATTTACGATGGCTAAGACATGGAAACAACAAAAATGTCCTTTGATAGATGATTGGATAAAGAAGATGTGGTACATATATACAATGGAATACTATTCTGCCTTAAGAAAAGAAGAAATGGTGCCATTTGTGACAACTTGTATGGATCTTGAGATTATTATGCTAAGCAAAATTTATTTCTGAAAAAAACAATCTTAGGTAGTCTACCTTAAGTCCTTTCATATAGAACCCTGTTGCCAGCCTCAAGTTCTGTTGGTGGCAATGACAGTAAGAATTGGTACTTATTACCAATCCTGGAAGGCAGAGACAATGCCTTCATTCTGTAGCTCTCTATTGATACACAGAAATCCAATGACCACTTAAAAACAGAGTAAAGTATGAGAATGGCTACACATATTACCCAGGGCCTTACCTGAGACGGATACTGTTCTGTGTTTACCAAAACCTGTTTTTTTTATCCTCTGGGCATACAGGCAGATCACAGTTCCTACTCCTCTTACAATCAAATGAAGCCATACAACTGAGTTGGGGCCAGTATGGCAGAAGCGATTTGTTCCACTTTCAGCCTGGCCCATAAAACCCTCCAGAGATCTTTCACTCTCTGTCTCCTCTTTTCTTATCTTCCAGTTGATTGTCAATGTCCAGGGGACACTGCAAACCCTGAGTTGAAGATGGTGGAAACTATGTCAGCCTGAATCCTTGAATAACTGTGTGAAACAGTTCCACCCCAACCTGCCTGTCCCCCAGCCAGCAATTCATTCCATAAAATCAATGAAGTTGCTACAATTACCTTACAAAATACACAAGTTCTCAAGTATAAGCACTCAACATCTGTATGTGCAAATGTAGATATACACATTTCTAAAAAGTATACCCTATTGTACATATTGTCTTGTAGTCTTTTTATCTGGTACTATATTGGGAGCAATCTCCCATGTTGATGGAATCCTTCAATATTATAATTTTTAATAACTCTTTAGTGTTTTAAGTTGTGGTGATACCATGCTTTCGATTTTTTACTTTTTCATACAACTCCCATTTTTCAAATTAGTACATGATCCAAAGAACTTTGTGCCATGAAAAAGATTATTTCTCCATCAGTTATTTGCTGACCTACAGCTACCATTTAGAGTAATGGACCACTGATTTTGTGCTGCTTAACCCCATACAAGTTAATATCTTCCTTTGAGTTTGTTCCATATGATAAAACTTTCTCATGTCCCACAGAAAGATATCCTGCAAAAGTTAATAAGTGTCCTTTAAAAGGTTACAAAATACAAGAACCAGTGTGAATCATCAGAGATTGGTATCAAGTCACTGATTGTTTTGTGGTCTCTATTTGCATAAAAAATGATTAATTTCTCCGCCCTAATTGAAGATGGTAAAGTCAAAAATAAAACATAAACCTATTTATTGTGAGGGTTATCTAATTTTCCATTCCAAAAGAGAACATGTCTATATAATCAGCTGAGTTCAGTGAACACGGTCTAGTTTTTCACTTTCTCTGTTAAAAGGGTAAAAGCTTCTTTTGAAAGCTTGTGAGGTCAGGAGTTGGGAAACGTCTCCATGGACACAGCAACAAATTCAAAAGAAAGTGAATAATGTTGCACTATCTTTGGTATAGTACATAGTTATAATAGGACAGAAAATAGAAGCTATTTCAAAATGTATAAGGTGATGCAACCTTTGAAAATTAAGTCAGAAAGATAAGTTTTCCTACCACTTCAAAAAAATGCTGTCAAATTGTGGCTAATAGTTCAATGGAACTTCACTGTATACAACAGTATAATCTTGATGTGGTTTTCCCAACAGGAGTTTCTAAAATAAAGAATGCAATAAAATTATGATACAATGTTGATTAAACACTTGATTATTTTCCTATGAATATTATCCAAATCCTGTGATATGTAATTATTTTTAGATATGAATATTTAGATATGAAACTCTGGAAAAGTAAAATCAAAACTCAATGATGGAGGAAGCCATGGCACTAATAACCCATCTCAGTGTCTTTTGGCATTTTCCTGCCTCCATAAAAAGAACAATTAACATGGATAGCTTATGGTATTTGAAATGAGTATTAGATTTGATATCTGTCTCTTCCACTTACCAACCATGTGACCTTCAGCTATTCATTTTACTCCTCTTAGTTACTCTTTCTATAAAATGACTTAATACCCATATCACAGGAATTATTATAAATATTTAATTTGATACTGTATATAAAGAAACTAACATAGTACCTGAAACAGAGTAAATAGTCAACAGCCATTGGTTCCTTTTTCTCCACTACTTTTACTGAAATATTTATCTCCCTACTACTGTCATTTAGGGCTTTTTCTTAAACCAGCCAGACTTTGAATCACTGAATACTTTGTATAGTATCCAGTTACAATTTCCTTATTCTTTAACCTTCTGGTATATATTTGTGGTACGTCTACTATGCTCCTGGAATTGTTCAAAGTGCTAAGGATACAACAGTGAACAAAAGAGATGAAAAAAAAAAAAGACCTGACATATATGAAGCTTATATAGTCATTGAGGAATATAGTTGTTTGTTTCTTGGTTTGTTTTTATTTAAGAAAAGTGAAACATATACTATAACATCTGAGTATAAGTGCTATGAAGAAGTCATGGCAAGAAAGAGTGACATAGAATGCTGGGATTGATTGTGGTTATAATTCTAAATAGATTGACCAGAGTAGGTTTCACTGAGAAGGATATATTTCTGCAAATATTTGAAGAAAAAGAGGGAGCGGCACAGGAATATCTGGAGAATAACATTATAGATACAGAAAAAAAGCAAGTGTAAAACCCCTAATACAGGAGCAAGCCAGGCATGTTAGAAAAATAGCCAAGCCAGGCCAGGGATGCAGTGTCATAAATGGGTGGGAGATAGGTAGGTTATAACGGCGCTGCATCACCACATGCTTCTATGCCATGTTAAGGACTGTGGATTTTACTCTGAGTTACACGGGAAGCATCTGAAAATTGAGTAGATTGCAGCAGGAGTAAAAGAAAGGTGACCAATGTTATCCATTTTGCAGTATTCCAGATGAAATATAATGGTGGCTTGGTCAGGTGGAAGCAGCAGAGATAATGAGGAGTTGTCAAATTCTGATATTTTAAAGGCAGAGCTAATTGGATTTGCTGATAGATTGGAAGCAGAATGTGAGATCACAAAAAAGAAGGGACAAGGATACACCTAGGCATTTGGCTGTAGCAGCTAGAAGGATAAACTTCCTATTTATTGATAAAAACTATGAAAGGAGAATTTGGGGGAGGAAAGAATTAGGAGTTTGGTTTCACACCTGTTAAGTTTGAGATATGCACTAGACATCAGAAGTGGATATTTAAAAAAGGCACCTGGATAAAAGAGTCTTGAATTGACAGTAAAATTCAGGCTGATAATCAAAACCTAGGATTCAAGATTGTTTAGATGATATTTTGAAATCATGAAACGCAATGTACTCTCCAATTAGCAGCCAGGGCAGAGAAAGAGCCAAGGCCGAGCCCTGGGGCAGTGTCTAGAGGTTGGGCAGACCCAGAATGAGTGGGTTGTTTTCTCACACCCACCGATTCTCTCACTCTCCAACATGAAGTATATGTGTGTCCTGCAATGCAACTCAATTCTGACACTAACTACCCAGAGCTAGCATAAAACTCCACACGTTTAAGGGTTCAGTCCCACAAGACAGCCCTCATTTCAAACACCAATTGCAGTGTTAAAACCAAGACAACAGGCCCAAAATGGAGTCACTTATACTAAGCCCCACATCACCAAACAAAGACTTGACTTAATTACAGTTTTGGCTCTCCCAGAAATGGAATCTCAAACCAGTCATTCAGGAAATGCCTGATCAGCACTAGTGAGGTAATTTGCCTGATAGGCCCCTACCATCCACTAAAGGAAAATAACTTGGCTAACCAACACACTTTTTTGCCTTCTATAACTTCCTTATTCTCTCTCCCTTCTGCTTATAAAAGTTTCATTTTTTATAGTTCCTCAGTGCTCCTTTTGACCTGCCAAATTGAATACTGCCCAATTCAAATCAATTTTTGTTCAAATAAACTCTTAAAAAAATGTTTAATATGCCTCAGTTTACCTTTTAACATCTCTAGTGTCAGAAAAGGGAACTGAAGGAGACCCCTCACAACCCCTAGAAGCAATAAGCAACCAGGCTTTGGCACCTGCCGAGCCTCTTGATCTCACAGCTTTCTCTCTGCCTCTGGAGGTCATGGATAAGTCCCTCTCAGATCCTAGCTCCAGAGCTTTGCATTATGAGCTTTCATATCTTATTTGAGCATTGCTTTACCTGGACTGGGTCTCAAAATGGCCAGAGTCAGGCTAGGTCTGACATAAAAACCAGACTGGGTCCAGAGGTGGACTGGGTTTGACTTAGAAAATGGACTGGGTCCAGGGTCCGACGGGGTCTGACTTAAGCTGAACTGGTCCAGTGTGAGGCTTCAGGTGAATCAAGTTTTGTTTTGAGGCTGAAAGTATGTTAACTTTACCAAAGATAATCTTGAATTATGGTGGCTACAGTGGGGAACTTTTAACCATTTTAGAGAAGCTTATCCATTTACCAGGTGCCCTAGAGATAAAGGGGTCTCAGCCAAGAACTCATCAAAAAAAATTAAGGAGAAGTTACTTTTCCTCCTCTACAGTTTCTGATGACTAGGATAAGACCCACTGGGACACTGCACTTGTTCTAGAACCTGAAGACGGGATCCTGGGAAAACTAGCAGAAGCTGGCAAAGGGTAAGAATTCTTACCAAAGTCAGCTCCCCCAGAATTCTATCTGTGGTGCCTCGTCAAGAGAGGAAAGTAAAATTCCACATTGTCCCTTCTTTTCCAAATTCAGATTGGCAGGCAAAAAAATCTGTAAAAATTAGATCTGTGAATTGTGACTCATAAATTTGCTTTCAGGCACCCGTTAGTTGTCAATTCTTTCTCTCCTAGGGACAGCTATTGCCTTCTTTTTTGTCTTGTTTTGTGTGCTGATAACTTGGCTTGTCAACCATCAAGTTGGGGGCATCAGGCAGGGTTCAAGCCAAGGGACCCCAGACCTTCTGTCAATCTTTACCTGGATTAATCTGCCTGAATATTGTCCCAAGTGGTTTCTCATTATAATCTTTGCCTTATGACTTTTTAAATTTCTTCAAACTGAGGTAAATTGAAAGGAGTTGTTTAGGGCACATTAATGTTGGAGAACCAGTAGAAAATTCCTTTGGTGCAGCTAACCTTTGATAGTACTGTATCAAACTTTTGTTTCAACCCTTTCAATGTCTATTTTATTCATCTGATGTCTTAATAACCATCCAAAGATTCCCAGCCTACTGTTACAAGTACCTTGACTCTCTCCTCTTCTTTTCTCTATTCTCTTGTTAATTAATCTAATGTTTTTATTAGCAGGTGTAAGACCCATGAGGGGAAGATGAGACAGCAAATTCAATAAGGCTTCTCAAAGTGTTGCTCAATTTTGCAGCAATAAAATTACTTGGGGTGCTCATGTGGAAGGGTCGCCCCAACCACAGCATTTATCATGACCTGGGTAACAGGCATGTTCAATGGATGACTCTCCTGATCATCATGAAGCCAATCCCACATGGCTTGCATATGAAGCATAACAGCTGCTTTATCTGGGTGTTCCACTTGGCATTTATAGGAGGAAGTCAGACAGTCTCCCTTCTCAGGGTAAACAGATCTTACAGTAGTTTTTATCCAGTTCATAAGGATGCCTTTTCCCTTGGAATAACCTAGTATATATCTGGTGTGTGTGCAGCCAACTATGATTATTCCATACTGAGCTGTGTGCCATATATCAGCCCAAACATGCTCTTCCACTCCACAACATTCAATAACAAAGACAGTAACTTCTGCTAAACTTGCCACCTTCACATTCCATTTTAGTAAAATTTTTTTAGGAAGCTGATGATACCAATTCACAAAACGAGAAAATTCTTTCACACCATACTCCATGGTTTCAATAGTTTTTTGGTTTTGCCTTCCCGAACATGGGCAACCTTCTTGGTACCTGAGGGCTTAGAGATGTTCTTTGTTGTCCAACATAAGTTTTCCTTTTGGGGGCAGTTTTGAGGCTAGTGGTCAAAGCTCAGACTGACCAGAACCTGAGCTTGGTCTAACATCAAGATCTGACCTAGCATTCTTTTAATTTTATTTTAGCTATTACAGTGACAACCATGGGATTGTATATTTTGCTTTTCCTTATGCATCCAGGGACTAATTACCTGGGAGTTGATTAACCTCTAAATGCCATTGGTAACTTTTACCTTTAGTAACCAATCACAGCACAGTTGCTGCTCCACTCCATACATAGATCACCATGTAGCCACCCAGGAATCAAAGGCTCCTCATCCTCTGCCCTGTCACTCTTTCTCTTTGCAAACCACATGTGTCCATTAGCCAGAGCTGTTCTTGCAAATCCCACTCCTGACACCAAATGAGTGACTTATTCTCACACCAACCAACTCTCTACCTCTCCGACACCAACTAGGTACCCTACAATTTAACGCAATTCTGAAACTAACAACCCAGAGCTAGTGTCAGACTCCACAGGCTTAAGCACTCACTCCCACAACACTACCTTCACTTCAGACACCAGTTGCCAATATCAAGTCCTTATGTTATCACACTTCTGTCCAATTTGGCTAAAAGTCAAGGGTTCCCACAAACCCCAACCCTCAGGTTTAATACTTTGCTAGAATTACTCATAGAACTCAGAAAAAAATGCTATATATACTATTGCAGTTTATTAGAAAGGACACAAATGAATATTCAAATTAAAAGGTACACAGAGCAAAGTCTGGAAGGGTCCCATTGCAGGAACATCTGTCCCCATACAGCTGAGGTATGCCATTCTTCCACACTTCTGTGTGTTTGCCAATTCAGAAGTTGCCAGAACCCCGTCACTGAGAGATTTTTATGGAGGCTTCATTACATGTGCATAGTTATGGCCACTGGTGATTAATTCAATCTCTACCTCTTCTCCCCTTCCCAGAAGTTGAGGAATGGGGCTCAAATTTCCAAGCTTCTAATCAAAACTTGGTCTTTCTGTTGATCAGCCCCCATCCTGAAGCTATCTAGGTGACCAGGAGTCACCACATTAGAACAAAAGATTCTTCTATCACCCTTATCACTCAGGAAATTTCAAGGATTTTAGGAGCTCTACACCAGAAATTCAAGGAAAAAGATCAAATATCTTTCTTATTATACTGCACAAATAGACCAACAAAGGAAGCTGAGAGGAGAAACAGACGAAGGAGGAAGAAAACTAGGAAAGTCTAGTGTCTTGAAGCCAAGTGAAAAAAAAAGGTTTCAAGAAAGAAGGAGTGATTGATGTATAAAAAATTGCTGATGGCACAAGAAAGTTGAGAACAAATAAATGATTACCAGATTAAACAATGGGTACATGATTGGCGACATTTATAAAAACTGCTTCTCAGGCGTGGAAGAGATCAAAGACTGTTTGGAGCATGTTCAAGAGAGAGTGAAAGGAGACAAATTAGGGACCATGCTGCCCCTACAGGAGAATGTGGAATCAAGAAAGAACTGGGAGATTTATTTGTTTGTTTTCATTTTTAAGATAGGAGATATGATCAGCGAGTTGTTTTGCTGATGGAAATGATCTAGCACAAGGAGTAAATTGGTAATTCAAGAGAGAAAATGAAAAATTACTGGCACTGCCCCTGGATGACATCTAGTATGCATGTAGTGGGGTCAGCCTTCTCTAGGACCACAGATGCGCATCAACAGTAACAGAAAGAAAAGCACAGATACAGGAAGGTGAGCAGGTGTTCTAGTGGGTGCTTGAGCAAGTCTATTCAAATTGCTTTTATTTTCTCAGATGATAAAGAAAGATCATTAACTGAAAGTACAGATAGAAGGAAGTATTGGGAGTTTAAAGAGAGAAAAGGTAACAAATGTTTTACACAGGGATTCTCAACCTTGGCAACACAGACATTCATTTGGGACAGGCTAACTTTTTGTTGGGGGTGGGGGAAGGCTGTTTGTGCATCAGAGGATGTTTAGCAGCATCCCTGATTTCTATCCACTAGATGCCAGTAGCATACCCTCCTCTAGGCTGTGATAACCAAAAACATTGCCAACATTGCCAATGTCCTCTGGAGGGCAAAATCCATCCCTGCTTAAGAATCCATCCACTGCCTCTACTAGGAGATGGAGGGAGTAAATGGATTGAGAAATGTAAACAGATTGTGGTCATCTTGATGCTCACTTGAGGTTAGTAGTGGTCATGGATTTCAAATGAGGCCATTCGGCTTGCTTATGTATGTTTTTCCAGCTGTGTTCTGCTGCACGGAATCAGAGCAGGCAAGAAGTTCATAAAACAAAGCCATAAAGGGCAAAGAGTTGACAGTATATGCAAGTATGTGATTATGATAATATAAGTCAGAGAAGGAGAAAAGGAGGGATATGAGAGTAGGAAGGAACAATGAAAGATGATGAAATAACAGATTATACTTTCCAGATATTGGGTTGTTGGAAAAGTCACGACGCATTTTTGCAACGAAAAACAGAAAAAATACGTCAATTCTTTCCTGACAACCCAATAGATACAGGTTCCTGGGAATAAGAGGGTGTGAGCTGGAAAATTATGAGATAATGGTCAGAGAGAGAGACACTTGAAACTCATTCATTACTGCTTAAGGTTATTACTAATCACACACATACATTATTACATATTTTATATGTATATACTAGTTATAGTCATCCTACAATTCTGAGAAACCTTTAGTCCCATGATGAGTCAGGAATTGTGTTGCAAGTGTGCCATTATTGGAACTAGCAAAGTATAAGATTCCTATCTCCTGTAGAGTTCATCTACAGAAAACACAGCCTAATAAAGCCTATTAAGCCAAGTTTTGCATTTCATTTGCTAATAATTCCCTCTATCTCAATAAATTAGTGAAGGCAGCAGGCATTCCAGCTTGCTATAAGTTCAAAGATTGGCATAATATTTAGCTTGCTTACTATGAAAAAACTTTAGGCAAAAGGCATTTCTTTCTCAGAATAGAGGCTATCAAGCTTATGGAAACCAAAGCGGCTAAACAAACCTCTTATTATTAGAATAATGACCATGACATTCAATATCCTTTAGGGAAAATTCAACCTGGTCTTTGATTTTCGCACTTTTAGCTACTTTGAAATTCCATCGAACAATAAAGAGGGAAAAAAATTTATGGAATAAAAGACAAAATAAGGTCATATACCAATTTTACTTTCAAGCATGACTAAAAGGAAAATAAGAACAAATTAAGTTTTCCTTAAGCTCTAACTAATGTTCCACTTTTCTGCTTCTGAAGAAAAATATGTTTTTCTGTTGTTTTATAATAAATCTAAAACACTATCATTTTTAGCATGAAACATTAAGTAATTGCTGTGCCAAAAATAGTCACCCTGTGTTACAGCCATCTAAGTTTGTTTTAATAATCCTCAGATACCAACTACCACTATGTCAGCCCCCTCAGTACAACACTACGATTATCTGTTGTTTAAAATAGATGTCCTAAGTACGTTATCTAAGTGAACAAAAGCATAAACATTTCAACTATCAAATCATCAGAACTGCTTAGGCAAGCATATATATCTCCTGGCTTCAATGTATCCCTTATGGAGGGTTTTTTTCCTGTTACTTGCTCTGCTGTTGCAATGATAGCAGGCCCACGCTGAAATGATAAAATCATGGACCTCCTTTTTATAGTTTAAGTGCTTTTCATTTCTTAAGAGGTAGAAATTTATTTCCAGGTAATTATACATTTTAACCAAGTTCAAATACAGGAAAAACAAGATGTTTAGTAAGTCAGAACTACAATCAGTCAGAGATACCACAAGGAAACATAAATTGTATTTAAGAAAAGAATCAAGCCTCCCTGATTGGATTGCATTAGAGAAGGCAAAATGTTAATATTCTTTTGACATATTTCATGGCATTGATATAATTTTTCTCACTTTTACCAGGAAACTAAGTTTTCCAAGGCCTATGTTACTTTCCTAAACAATCCTTTGGTTTCACATAGTGAAGAACCATTCCAGGGTTATGTTCAACCCAGTGACTAACTAACTGGTTTAGAAATTTCCCCTTTTTGGGTCCCATCTTCACGTTACACAAGACCACTGACTCTGTCTTGACTAACAAAGGTGACATACCATAGAGGATTACAGAGAAATACAAGAGAAACCGAGTCCTATTATAGCTTCCTTTGGTGAGATTTCTTTTGGATTGGTATCAGATTCCATTTAATACTGTCCATTTCTGAGATCTTTCTTTTTCCCTCCACAGAAGTCCTCTCAACTGTCACACTGACAAGTCGGCCTTTTTCTGATGTCCCTAAGTGCCTGCACTACCACAGATTCAGATAAGAACTGGAGATGAGTGACTGGGTTAACTGATAAAATTGCTAATTAAAGCCCTGTTTTCAACACTCCTGAAAGATTAACCAACTGGGCCAAAACTTAGAACACAGAGGAAATTTTACTTTCAACAGCATACAGTGTTTGGTAAACAAAAGGCTTTAACAATTTCTAAAGATATTTTTCCCTCCAGAGAGGTATACAAATGGGGCAATTTAGTCAAAGCTTCCTAAGAGTTTTCTTCCTTGTGAACACTGTTGCTTGGCAGGGAAGCACAGAAGTTGATTAATTGAATATTTATCTATCATTGTGCTGACACAGTGAGAGTGACACAAATATAAAAGTGTATTTTTCTTTTAAAAAGTAAATCTAATCTAATAATTTTGATTTTAAAAGTGGGAGAAATAAAAAAAATGTATTTCTGACTTCCTCAGTCAGAAAGAGATATAATATAATGTGGTGTTTTAGGGCATGATCTCAGCAGCCAAAAGCCTGGCTTAGGATCCTACCTCTGCCACTTCCTAGCTCGATGACCTTACTTAACTTTTCTATGCCTCAGTTGTCCCATCTGGAAAATTGGAATGAAATAATAGTAATAGTACCTACCTCATAGGGTTGTAGTGAAAGTTAAATGAATTATATCTACAAGGGCTTGGAAGAGTATGAGACCCATAATCACATAGTAAGTGTGTGTTATTATTATTATGAGTCAATAAACAAAAATGACCTTTTAGTGTCTGAACATATGATTTAACTCTCCTAGGTGTGTATAAATTATAATGAAAGATAGCTCCTCAGAGCCTTTCAACATCATCCCACACTTGAAATAATTTGATCACTGAATCTTTTCCCATAAAGGATTAGACTGTATTTCATACCACGAAAGCCTTCACCTGTAAAATAAATTTCTTGTGCAATATGGTTGTTAAACTTTGTTCCTGCTCCAATGATCATCAGTCTTATGTCTGCAACTCCTGACTTCCTTGGCCCACTAGCTAATTATCATCCTCTCCTGACCGCTCTCCCGCTGAGCTGTATAAACCCTCCAAGTGCCTAACCCTAAATATGAATGTCATCCACTCTGCAGGTCAAGTCCATGTAGAATTAACCCTTGTGAAGTGTTTACTTGTACAAAGAAGTGGGTTCGTTTTCTCTGAGGGTTCTTTCTTTTCCCAGAACCAGTCAATCTCTCCAATGACAGACATATGGCATCTGGATAGTGGGGGGAAGGCAAGATGGACTGCTGATGGGCAGGAGAGTTCAAACCAGGGAAGAAACAGCCTCATTGAGTTTTCCCCTGCCGGTTACACTGTCTGAGAGTGAAAGACCATTAAAATGCGACTGTCTTTGATATTACTTCTAACATGGCTGGAAACAGGACTCTTGCAGTTCAAACGTGGGGTATTTAGACTGTATTAAAACATGAGGCTCCAGTAACATCAAAGGCTACTCGTGGGTGGTTTGGGCCAGGGTGAGGTCACCACTGCCCTCAACTGTAATAGGTGTGGAGACACTGTGTACCTGTGAAATGGCGGTGTTTGCTTTTTTTCTGCTGATAAATGTGGAGCTGGGAGAGGATCCGCCTTTGTGTGCCTGAGGAATGATCTACTGTGGAAAGTTTAAAGGCAAACAGGTATCAGGTTAGGGTTACAGGGGGCAACTCTGTGAACGGGCATGTCCTTTGTTCTCAGAGAATAGGCTTCTTAAATTGGTGGTGCAAGGACAGACGTTGATAAGAAATGCTTCCTGCTTGACTACTAAATTTAAAATCGAGGTAATATAATTCTGGCAACAGGTAATTTGGATGACACCAAGGAAGGACATAAAACAAGAGAGTAGGTGAACCTCATTTTGCTTTTTTTATACTTAAACAGCTTTATCTTACATTATTTCCACAACACTCATCCAATATATTTTTTTTTAATTATAATAGCATAAAATTGAGGTAAGAACACTTTGTGTAGCTTCTACTAACCTATGGGGCAATGTCTAAGAAATTATTTTGTTATTTACTATTTATTTCAGTTATATTTATTATAAATTTTTATTTATAAATAAAACAAGTTTATTTACCTATTTATAATGACTCTTAAAAGGTTTTAGCATAATATGTTAAAAGTCTTTAAGATTAGGAATTTATTCCACGAAAGAGATCTCGTCCAGACAATCCTAACCACCTTTCAGAGCAAAAAGCAATATTGTATCTATGGAAAACGGATAATAAATAAATATTTGGCCTCCAATTATAGAGGCAATACAATCACAAAAATAAAAATAGAAAAGCCAAGTAGTGGAAGCCAAGTAAAACAGAAGAAACAAAGAGAGATGGCCCAGGCTAATTTCAGGGAACTAGTTCATAGGGTGCTACCTCCATCTCTTGCAACATGAGCTTGGTGGCGTTGCCATTGTCTTGGAAAGACTCGTTCATTAGGAAATTCACTTGCAGGAGCTCATTTCCTAACTCTCAGGCTCTCCTGAACGCTATCAGTACTTAGCAGTCTCACCAAGGCGTATGAATTGACTTGAAATTGTTCCTTATCAATTGTAACTATACCCCAGTAATTTGAAATTTCTAGAAAGTATTTTGCCTTCTACTTTCTTTTTATCCCACATGCACCTAGGGCAACACCACTGATAAAAGAGAAACTTAACCTTTATCAGTTGAAGTTGAAATGGGGTCTCCACTTGGTGGGAATGAAAAAAAGAGTATAAAGCAAACCTCACCCTCCTTTTAGTACTAAGCCTTCTGCATCTTCTCAGCGGACTAAAAACATATACAGACATTACATTTCTAACCGCTGTGTTATATATTTTGGGGAAAGAAATCATTTTCTGCTAGACTCAGGTCCAATTTCCATTGTGATTTTTGCCCTCAAGAAATAAACATCGTGGTCAGGAAGTCTGCCCGGCATCCTTCGACCCCAACAAAGCAGTGGTTTCCGATGAAATGTGAGTGCTCTGGTGAGATGGTATGGGCCCCAGTGGCTGCAAACTCATGAACCACAGGTTTTTAAACCACAGGCAGAGTTTCAAACCGCTTAATTGAATGACAAGTCCCTCAAACAGCTGTCACTTAAGATTCCTGGTTTTAGATGAAAGGCCAGAAGTGCTTGTAATTACTCCCCTCTAGCACCCTTTTCCTAAACACAGCACACAGCATTGGCAACAATTTTCAATAGAATGACCAGCTTGAACTCGACGGGATGAAGCAACATGTAATGATCGATAGAAAAAAGACACAGAAGTTTTTATTTTCTTTTTTTTAATAGTTGCAAGGAAACCCCAAGATTTAAAAAACAATTACAGCTGTTAAGGTCCTATTAATTTTAATCTCCTTCCATTTATCATTGGATTCCAAGATTCAATTCCCTGTGGCAACTTTGTTGAACCCCATTTCACCTAGTGCAATTCACCTGAGAAGGAAATGCTGATTTTCTGTGTGGAGGAAGTTGATTCCTTCAAATGAATATCATCGTCCCACTAGGAACTCTGGTCTGATAACTTCTAACTTTTCTAAGAAAAAAATAAATATAATTGCTGAATTTAAACAACAATTTAGATTACCAAGTAATTTAACCTAAATAAGATTCCTTCCCCTGAAGAAATGTGTGTATTTATTATAATGATATTTAATACAACTCTCAAGACAACTTGGGAGCATCATCTGGCAAGTGTCACGATACCCATTTTACAGATCAAGGAATACATTTAAACATGTAAATTGACTAGCCTGAAAGCTCTGTCAGCTTACTGAAATCCATAGCCCATTGTTTCCAAATCTAGTAAATAATCATACTTAAAAATAGTCTCAACTTTTTTCACATTCACCTCTCTCTTTTTTTAACAATATCCTCTCAGCTGTCTCCTAATCTGCTGCATTTTCTGATCCAGCTATTCCTTTTCAGCATGCTCAGAGCCAGCCTCCGCCCTTTCCAATTTCCTCCATGCTCTTTTTCCTACTTCACAGGGTCTCTCCAAAGCCAACACCTAATCTTCCCAATCTGTCCCTCCCACTCTGTTCTGTGGAAATCCTGTTCAATCAGGAACAAAGTCCTAGCATCTCTGTAGCCTCAGGCTTTTATTTGATTGGTCTTTCCACCTCTGCTCTTAAATGTAACCAGGCCACCACCTGGGGATACCACAAGGCTGATAGTTACATATCCAGTATTAAATATTCCACTTCTAGGCTCATTAAAAAAGCTGCCCTTTCGGGCCGGCTGAGTGGCTCAGTTGGTTAAGAGCTCGCTCAAGAGTTTGAGCTCTGAGCAACAGCGGTTCGAGTCCAGCCCGAGCTGAGCAGCTGCTGAGCTGCCAACAGGTAGCAGGATGGCTCAGCTAAAAAAAAAAAAAAAAAAAGTTGCCCTTTCATCCCAAAATCTGTTCCGAAATTATTTTTCTACAATTCCCTGTCAATTCCCTTTCCTCTTCTAAAGGGAAACCCTCCTTTATACCACCTTTTCTTCACCCTTTTTTCCATCAAATACCAGTTCCTAGAATATTTTCATCTCCTTTCATTATATCTACCACTTGCTCATAATCCTCCTTCCATGATTTCTCAGTGACTTTAACGTGCAGGCTGATGATGATTACAATGCTCCAATGTCTAATTTCTCAACTTTCTCAATTCAAAGTCCTTTCTTCCAACTTAGCTAAACACAATCACATATTGGTCCAGAAAGATTGGTAGGATTTGGCTATGCAGAGATCTAAGAAGTAAGAGCTGTGTGAATAAAGACAAGGACATTCAGGTGTGTTTAGTATTTTGTGGAAATTGGAATAATACATTTTTCTAAATGATATAAAAGGAAGTAAAGGGAGATAAGAAAGAGAGGCTGATTATCTGTTTATATGTCCTATCTTTACTACTTGACTATAAGCTTCTTGAGGGCAGAGGCACCTCTGAGATTATTTTTAATCCTCTCCATTATCTAGTTACATAGTCAATAAGTGTTTTCTAGAAACTCAACCATCTGTTGTCCAGCAAAAAAATGCTATAGATGAGAGATTCTCTATAAGTCCTATTTTTCTAGTTATTGCCAGCCTACATGACACCCTGTGCTTCCAATGGAAAATAAATAGATAAGACATTCTCTACAAGACTTATTTTTAAGGTCAGAGAATATATTCGCTAGTCTATTCTTCAGTTAGGAATTATTAAGCTTTCAAAGGCTTTTACTTTTCATAAATCAGGATCTTTACTTTGCATATCCAAAACAACCACCCCTTACTATTCACAAATATGGTCTGTACCTATTTGAATTTTTTACCAGTCAAGATGCTTTGCTTCAAAATGTCTTATATGGTGGTGCTCTTGGATCATTATTGAATTTTGATATTTCCCATGGTCAAATCATTAATGAATGTGCCTTAGATTTTAATTTTTTAAGACAAAATCATTCCTAAACATTAAGTCACAGATGGCGTTCTCACCTTGAAGGATAAGTAGATTAATATCATGCCAGGCATTTTTTTCTCTTTCTGGGATATACATCTCAGTTGTATTTCTAATATCTTTCTCATTCACACTGCTAGAATGTTTCAATGTTTTAGTCAGGAAGATAAAGTGCTTTCCATTATTCTTCCATACAAAACCAATGATTGTTTTCCCATGATATTTATTGCTAGAGTAAAACAAATGCCTTTTTTATTACTAGTTTAGTCATATTACAGAAGTTTCCATCTCAAATAGATTGCTCAGTGGTCACCCATAATTTAAGAGTAAATCATCACAACTGTGAGAAGAATTTCACTTCCCTTTTAGAGATCAGTTGGGTAAACCTCTTGTCGAATAATATGCATCAAATTAACAGAATTTGACAGACTTCCTCAGAGAGATAATGTGGTAAGTATGGTGGAAAGAATGCTGGACCAAGACCCAAAATACACGGTTTCTGGTAAGTTGAGACACATGGTTTCACAGATAAAAATGTTCTATGGGTATCACTGAGCAAAAATCTAAAATCATGACTGCTGAAAAATTAGGAACACATAATTGTTATAGCTCTCATTCTAGTTATCGTATTTACTACCTCTGAGATTTTGTACAAGTTATGTTACCATGCACCTATCTCATCTGTACATGTAATTCATATTTACCTTATTGAACTCAGAGCACTTATTATTTTAACATGGGAAATGGGGTCTTTCCTCTCATTCATCTCTGTGTTGCTGCCCTAGCTTATATTGGCAAAGAAAATGAGTCCACTACTCGACTCCCTGCCTCTCGAAGTAATATATAAAGATCACCTAAAACTAGTTCCCCATCCCTATTCCTCAGCTCTTCATTAGCCTCTCCTCTTTCTTCCCTTACCATGTCTTCATTTGCTCCTTTTCAATCTTCTACTGAAGGATGAACTTAGCACCAGCTGGGTCTTTCTGATTTGTGGCCACATAAAATGAAAGATACTGCAATTGTCCTGACTACGTTTTTTGTTAAAAAGACTTAACTTTTCACCAAATGTAGGCTACTTAAGGAAAAACAGCAAATTGACCCAGACTAGAAGACTAGACTCTTGATTTTTGTCTGTGATATTTCCATAAAATTCATAGTCTGCATGTTTTCTTTAAAATGTCATCCAAAACTTTCCAATTCTGAAAGAATACCATCTAGTCATCTATTTTGCATAGTGCTCAAGTTCAAATTGGAATGTGAGTTTTCATGGACAATTAGCATTACTTTAAAAGTTTGAGAATCAGATCATCTTCTCTGAGGCAAGTGTTGTTCATAGTTGGTCAAATATAGGTCTTGAAAATCTGTTTTAATAAGTAACCTATTGTTATTGACCATTTATTTGCTGAGCTCAAGGCATTTTTCCTGTTATAAATGCTTCTAAACCAAGGTTCAAGCATTTGATACAGTAAAACTGGACTTGTCTTCTCACATGATCCTAGGTTCTCTCATATTCTCTTTCTGTACTCACTGGTATGGTCAAATCTCTTCAAACCACTGAAACAAATACATAGTGGCTTCCAAATATTAGTTTAAAGACAAGACTTTATTAAAAATATTAGCCGGCAATTTTTATGCTTCATTGCCCCTCTTAAACTTTACATCTTGACTACGAAGCAATTTCTTTCTCCTTAAGCTATCACTTCTTAAATTCTCTATGACCTTGAATAATACTATCAACCTCCTAATTCCTCTAACTCAAATACCATTTGATACTACTTCAATCTTTAATCATCTTACTCAAAAAGGGAACTATGCCTTGAATTGAGATCAAGTCACATAAAAGCTACCCCGTCACCCCTAGAATAGAATTTCTTACCATCACCTAAAAAACACATCACCCTATGTGATCTGGACTTTGTCTATTTCTCTGGTGTCCTCTCCTACCACCCAATATTGTAACCCTAGTGACACTGACCTCCTTTCTATTCCCATGGCTATAGATGGCTACCTCTTTCTTGCCATGCAAGCCTCAGCCAAAATGTTACTTTCTCAAAGAGAATTTCCCTGAGCACTTGATTTCTTGTCAACTCATCTCATCACCTGGTTTTATTTTCTTCAGAGCACTCACTTTGTTTACTTGTCAATTATATCCCCCACCCCTCAACCCCCCCCACACACACACACACACTCATTTGAATGTAATCCATGACAGTAAGAGCTTGTCTCTCTTGTTCTCAGTTGTTTCCTCACTACCCACTAAGCCAAATAGAGATGCCACAGCTCCCATTACTCATTTCCAGGATACCCTTTCCACGGACTCATCACACTTAGAATTACTTGTGCAGGTTCTATCTACCACCATAGACTCTAAGTTCAAAAAGAACATGAAGTGTGTCCATCCCATTCTCCATATTTCTCCACCACTTATATTTCTTCACCACCCAGCACAGAGATTGATATAACAAGCATTCAGTAAATATTTGTGCAAGGAAGAAAGGAGAAGAAAGGAAAGGAAGAAGGCTTTAGGATGACCAGTCCTCCCAGTTTGCCTGAAACTAAAGAATTTCCCAGGAAGAGGGGCTTTCAGTGCTTGACTCACCCAGGAAACACAGGACAAGTTGGTTACACCAGCTTTGAAGGAAACCCTTAGAAAACAATCATCTCAGACATAGAAATGCCTGCAGATGAAGTATATAAGTCTCTCCTACATTCTTAACAAAATAGTCAGATATAATTTGTATTTGTCTGGTCAAGCAAGATACTTTCTAATTATATTGACCACTTCAAGGAAGTCTTTAAGTTCTTCCATGCCCACATACTGTACTCACACATAAGGTATCCTGATCACAATATTTGGATCAGGAATGAGCAGTTGACCTAGAGGCAGCCATTTTGAGGCAATCTCATATGAGACAATCTCATATGAGAACTCAGCCCAGTGTGGGCATTGGGGAAGCACTCCAAAAATGCTGACCATTAACTATACCATCCTTTTGAGGTTAGGTTTGAACTTGGTGTTTACAAAGAAGGGGTCAGGGTAAAGTGTCAGGAACAGTAGATGCAAAAAAGAAAATGTCAACCTAATGGTGATACAGAATAAGAAGAAACAAGTTTCTGGGTTTCTGAGTCTCAGGGTGTCAGAGCTATGAAGAACTACATACGTCCTAACACAGACTGCAGTCTCCTTGAGGCCTGAATGTTGGGCAACTGAAACTGTTTCTTGCTTCCTTATTTCCCAGGGTATTGTTACAATAAACTCCACTAAGGTAATCCTAGCATGTCTCTGTTTCTCACAAGTTTAAAGAACTTAAAAGATAATTATTTCCTCAGTCAACAGGATTAATGGGATAAAAAATGAGAATTTAAACCAAAAAGTCAGGAAATAAAAGAATACGCTGAAGAATAAACCAAGCCCCTAGGCTATCAAACAATTGCAAATCCCTAATGAGGAGAGATTGGTGGCCAAGCAACCCATAGTCTAAGAGTTACTTAGAGTGATCTCTATGAATTATACATGCTTGCTTTTAATAATCACTTATAGTCTAAATTTACTATTTAAAGAGTTCTTTAAAATATATTTTATAGTGGAAATATCTGAATTTAAGCAGGTAAACTGAAACAACCTTCTGCTAGATAAGGTGGAGTATAAACAGAATAGAAGTAAAAGGGAAATAAGTCCATTCATAGCTAATGGGAAGAGAAAAAGATGGCGTTATAGAGTTATCATGAATTCTAATGTAAATACAAACTAAATATTTTGTATTATTACAAAATAAATATAAAACACACAAATAGGGAACAAGGATATAAACTGTAGGTTCATGTATCTTAATTCTATGACTTCCATGGAACTAGGTGGCTCAGAACCTTATCATCATTTTAAAGTGCTCCCAGAAATTTCAGGACGTTTTCTCAGCCAACTCAAAACCTTAAAAGAAAGGCAATTGGGAAATAATCCAAAGAGCAGCTTAACTATAACTCTTATAATTAGACAAATAATGTCTACTATTAACTTGTAATTGTTCATTTTATTTAGGTTCTAGAGAATATATTTTTATGAATTTGAACATAAATATTTTATTTCGTTCTTAGATTCTTTAAGCACATAATATAAATGAGGAGGAGCAGTAATCCAAGCAAGGAGAGATGCAGGTTATCATGAAAAATTAGCCAGAATTTAATAGTTTTATTATAAAATATTTGAGAACTAATTGCACATATACTCTTTTTTTCCCTTAAATTTTTTTTTTTAAGATTTTATTGGGAAATTGGGGGAGGGGAACAGCGTTGGGGAATTGGGGAAGGGAAACAGACAAGTTGCTGTCCTTTTGTTCTTCAATCTAGTTGTGGCGGATGTCGCTTCACTGGCCCAAGTTGGTATTATCATTGCGCTCTTCCCCAGTGAGGCAGTCGCTCGCTGACCATTGGACGGCTGCTCACGGCGGCTCACGAAAGCTCACACCCGCTGCCTGCCAGCCCCACTGCAGCCTATGCCGTTGCTTGCAACTCACTGCAGCCCAGCTCCAGGTCGAGCTGTTGTTCACCAGCTTAGCTGTAGAGGGCGCAGCATCACTGTCCCGCATGTGGGATCTGAACTGGGGCCCTTCTGCTCAGAGCTGGTGTCCCAAGCCAACTGTCAACCAATGAGCCACTTGGCCGGCCCTTCCCTTAAATTTTATCATATAGATTTAATCATTTACTTCCATGATATTCACCATTATAATATCCCCACAAATCAAAGCAACTAAATGCCCCAAATGAAAATATTAGAATCAAATGCTGGAGAGCTTATGGAGAAATGGGAACCCCTATGTATATGTACTGCTGGCAAAAATATAACCTGGTGAGTCATTCTACAGAGTAACTCAGCAACACTTTATGAAACTGAGTCTATGCATATTCTGTAATTCCACTTTACGTAATAAATACACTCCTAGGAATACACTTCTGTGAAATTCCTGTACCAAATACAAAAATATACATACAATAGTAAAACATCATCATTAATGACATCAAAGGCTTGAGAACAACCTAAATTCCCATATTAGAAAACAGAAATAAATGCCTTTCATGCACAAAATAGACTATAATACAACAAGAAAAGAACAAAGTAGTTGCACATAAGTAGTTTTAAACCA
This sequence comes from Hipposideros armiger, assembly GCF_001890085.2. Lineage (NCBI taxonomy): Eukaryota > Metazoa > Chordata > Mammalia > Chiroptera > Hipposideridae > Hipposideros > Hipposideros armiger. The sequence goes on from NW_017731701.1 coordinate 1,349,819, forward strand.
TAGTGTTGAGTGGTTGGGTAAAAAATTCAAAAAATGGCAGAATATGTGTAGCATGATAGCATTTAGATATTTTAAAAAAAAAAAGAAAAGAAAGAAAAACTGAGGGGCAGCTGGTTAGCTCAGTTGGTTAGAGCACATGCTCATAACACCAAGGTTGCCAGTTTGATCCCCACATGGGCCACTGAGCTGTGCCCTCCACAACTAGATTAAAAACAACTACTTGACTTGGAGCTGATGGGTCCTGGAAAAACACACTGTTCCTCAATAAAAATAAATAAATAAAAGAAAGAAAGAAAGAAGAAGAAAGAAAGAAAGAAAGAAAGAAAGAAAGAAAGAAAGAAAGAAAGAAAGAAAGAAAGAAAGAAAGAANAAGAAAGAAAGAAAGAAAGAAAGAAAGAAAGAAAGAAAGAAAGAAAGAAAGAAGGAAAATCGTATATATTTTTCATGAATAAACATTGGTAATTAAAAGGACAAATATTGGAATGAATGATGCAAATAAAATTCATAAGAACTTATGAATTTGCTAAGAGAAAAAGGCAATGAGTTTGAGACCAGGGATGAAATGTACACAAATAAAATAAAGGTGAGACCATGACCTAAAGGTAAAAGAGCGATCCAATTTGCTCCTAAAGTACCAATTTGCTGTCTCCCTTTCCTCCCCTTCACTGCACTTCTCAATCCAATGGCTTTCAAGCATTCAAAATGACTGTGTCTAATGTCACTAATAATTCTTTTTGCTAAATTATAAGGAAATTTTCAGCTCATGGTTTTTCTTAAATAAAAATATATATATTAAGGTTGGTTTATTGCTTTGTTGGTATATCAAACATGTTGGTTTGACATACATATACACAGTAAAATGATGACTACAGTCAAGCTAAGTAACATCTCTTCACATAGCTCCCATTTTGTGTGTGTGACAAATGCACCTGCCATCTACTCTTAGCAGGTTTCCAGTGTTCATGCCTGTACATTAGATCTCTAGACTTATTTATCCTACATAACTGCAAATCTGTATGCTTTGACCAACATCTCTCTATCCACCACACACACACACACAAGCACACTCAGCCCCTGGTAACTATCTTTCTAGTCTCTGTTTCTTATAAGTTCAATTTTTTTTTAGATTCCACATATAAGTGAGCTCATATAGTATTTGTGTTTTCTGTCTGGCTCGTTTCACTTAACATAATGTCCTCCAGGTTCATCCATGTTTAACTCTTGTTTTACTTATCACCAGCTTTTGAAACTTCCTCCTCGAAACACTCTTACTTTGCCTTCTGCAATACTACAGGCCCCTGTTTTGCCCCCTACTTCTGCTCACCTTCTACTTCAGATGCTGTTTCATCTACTTCCTAATCAGCCTTTAAGTGTTCTAGTTTCCCCAGGTATAATACTTCCCTAGATATACTTTATGGTCCCAACTACCTCTCATTTTTTTAATGTTGCCCAAATATATTTATATCTCCAGCTAGACCACTTTCTGAACTCCTAGCCATTCGTCTGAATATCTCAAAGGCCCTCAAGTTCAACATATCCAAACCCATGACCTTCCCCTTGAAACCTAGTCCTTTTCCAATGTCCTCATGTCAGTGAATGGCACCACTATTCATCTAATTGCTTAAACCAGAAACCAAAAAGTCATCTCTGATTCCTGCTTTCTCACATCCTCTATATACAATATATCACTAGATATGTTGACTTTTTGTAATGTCCTAAATATCTCCTGCATACTCATTTCTCCCCATCTCTACTACTTAATTCAAACTACCATCATCTCTCACCAGGATCCCTCCAATAACTTCCTAATTGACCTTTCTACATTCACTGGAATCCATTCTCCCCCAGACCACTAGAGTGAGCTTTTCCATGTGCAAATCTTGTCATGTCAACCTAAGCTAAAAACATTTCAATATTACTACATTGCTCCTAGGATGAAGATCAGCATCCTTATGATAGCCTTCACATTTCTGCCTAAGCTAGCCTTTTTCTATGTCTACAGCTTCACCACATAGCCTTCTTCCTTTCAGGTGTCATGTTCCACCTTAAGTTCCTTAAAGAAGCCATGCTCCTTTCCACCTCAGGGCCTTTGCACATACTGTCTCCTTTTCCTAAGATGCTCTTCCCTCTGTCCTTTTTTCTCCTTCAAAGCTCAGCTCAAATTTCATGCAAGGAAGTCTTTTCTGACTGCTAGACAAGGTAATTTGCCCTGTTATACAATCTAATAGGACCCAGTATTTTTTTCTTTATAATACATACCACCATTTGCAATACATATTTATATGCATGGCTATTTTATAGATTTCTCTCACCCCCACAACAAATGTAAGTTTCATGAGAATCAGAAGCATCTATATTTTCTTCATCAATGTATCCCCAGTGCCTAGCATGATACCTGCCATATCTAGTAAATATTTGTTGAATTAAGGAATAAACCTTAGGATATTACCCCACCTGTAAATTTCTCAGTAAATTTATCTTCCAATAAAATTCCATAAAAATCTTACCACATTAAGCATTCGTTTCTCAACTAATGCCACAGAAATTGGTCATTAATATTTGAACATCTATTCTCCCTCTCCATTGAAATAGAATTCCCAATTTTTAGCCAGGAGTAGGCACTGTTATGGTCTGATACTTAAGTCTCACCAAAATTCATATGTTGAAGCACTAACCCCCAATATATGATGATGGTATTTGGAAGTGGGATCTTTGGGAGGTAACTAGGTTTAGATGATGTCATGAGGGTGCGGTCCTAATGATGGGACTAGTGTTCTTCTAAGAAGAGGAAGAGAAACCAGAGTGCGCCCTCTCTCTCCCTTTCTCTCTCTCTCCCTCTCTCTCTCTCTCTCTCTCTCTCTCTCTCTCTCTCTCTCTCTCTCTCTCTCTCTCCACTACATGAGGAGGTAGGAGAAGATGGTTATCTGCAAGCCAGGAAGAAATCTCACTGGGAACCGAATCTGCCAGCACCTTGATCTTGGACTTCCAAGCCTCTAGAACTCTAGAAATAAATGTCTGTTGATCAAGCCCCCAATCTATGGTCTTTGGTTATAGCAGCCCAAGCTGACTACGGCAGGCACTCAGAAAAATAAATAAAATACAAGTCTCCCTTATAACCCAGTGGTTATATTTTCATATATATTCATATACTATATTCATATAGTTATGAATGAGTCTGGACTGAGGGAATGCAAATGCAACTGTTTGGTCATGCCCTTAGAAGGAAAGGGCATGCCCTCATCTTCCTCTTTCCTCCTTTCTCCTTCATGCTGGCAAGGAAAGTGGACAAGGTGGTAAGCAGATGAGAGCAACGCTGAGAATGAAATAACAACATAGGAAAAAACAGGCTCCTGATGACTCTATATGCGGAGTCATCAAACCTACTCAGGCATTTAAGAGGAAGAGAAGGAAAATCTTATCTTGTTTAAAGACTTGTTGTTTTCAACCTCCTTTAAAGCAATTAAACCAATGTCTAATCAATACATTCTACTAATTAATATATTCAACATGTGCGTATTCCTTGGAAGGGTGACTCAGAAAGAAATTTGTCCTAAGCAATGGAGCTGTGTCCAGAAGAATGTTAAGAAAAGAGAAAAAAATAAATGTAGATTCAGAAAAAAAAAAATACAGAGCATCAAGAAAATCTGCATCTACCGCAGTATTTTTTTAGGCCTTCCCAGGTTAGCCATATGCCCAATTTATAGCTGAGCTCTGTCATCAAAATACTTTGTCAAACACATCACCATCCCAATCTTCCCTCCAAACTCACATTGTAATCTTCCCTTCTCTAGCACTCTTGTAAAGGGCTCAGAGTCCTTAAGGAATCCATGAGCCTCCAGCTGTTGTCAGTTCATTTGCAACCACCCTCCTTTTTCCCTCTTCCTCCTCACTCTTGCAGTTTACCAAACCTCAGATTCCAGCTAAACACTCAATTTCTGTTGCAAAGCATTGGTAGCAAGAAAAAAAATTAGTCTTTCTGATTTAACCCAAATACCAAAGCCCCATAAATCCACCCCACTCCATGCCACCACCCATCCCTGGAGAGTGCTCACATATGCATTGTAGTAACTGCCAGAGCACAGGTTGTGTTCCCCCACCCCCCCAATCCTCATCCCCTTGTGGCCAGACTCACTACCAGATGTCTGGAAGGTTTTCCCTGCATCTGCTCAAGTCAAGTGAGAAATAGCCTTGGTTTTCTGTATCTTCTTCCCCTCCTTGCTTTGCCTGCTTATTTTTCCCTCAATACTTCTATTATCTCAATTCCAAATCACTTGCTGAGAGATTAAGCAAAGGGCAGAGTAAGATTTATTAGAAAACCAGTTCATGCAATTGATATATCTAGGTATTACCACATCTTAAAAAATCAATTAGTCTTTTTTTTTAATTGATGACTTTTTTTTATGAAGGTAAAAGAATGGAATCAATGAGAGAAGCTATAAAATAATAACGTAAATACATTTGTGCACTTTTTCTTGTTGGTTAATCTTTATATGTAAATGTCAAAAGTTTTGGAAGAAAAATAATCAGAATGAAGAGAGAAAAAATTAGTATGTTTTTAATGATAAATCAAATCAATCATATCGCCCTCATTGATACAGCATTTTATTAACTCTATATCATGTTCATGTAGCATAATTTAATGTAGAAAGAGAACATTGTCTGCATAAACATGTCCCCCTCCACCATCACCAACTGGCATAAAACCAAATATTTAACAAAAAATTAATTTCATTAGCTTAAAACGATTGCAGTTTCAAGAGATCCCTATTAAAATTATTCTACTTGCACATCACTTTATTTGCATAAGTAGTTCTATTTAATCTTCACCACAAACCCGTAAAGCAGAGACCATTGACCTCACTTAAAAAACGAGGAGACTGAGTTTGAGAAAGTAGAGTCATATAGGTTGTTACAGGCTAAATGAGAATTCCAGCTCCCAGAATTCAAACTCTGACAGTGAACTCAGTGAACTGCCAGGTTCTTTCTCTACTTCATTCTGCCCACTCAAATATAGCCAGATGGGACAGAGCTTTGCAATAATATCCTCTCTGCCACTTAGTAAAACCAGGAAGCCCAACTCAGACTTTCTTGCAGAGCAGAGAACATTGCACCACGATGATCACATAACAGAGTCCACTTATTTATTTCCAGATGCCCCCTGGCCAAGGGTCCCTTATCTTTATGTTTCTATACAAATGTTATCTCCTCATTTGGCAGAAAACATGATGATAAGGATGACAGAGAGTTACAGGGCACAACTGACACTTAATGTATTCTGTTATAGGATTCCAGCCAAGTATTCAGCAAGCCATGCAGCTCTCAATATAGATGGTGTTTCCTCTGAATATACTCACCCCTAAAGGGTAGGGCTGACCTTTTTTTGTCCCCTGAAATAAATAGAAAGAGCCTAATTTTCCAAAGGTCAGAAAGTTAAGACTGACAAGCCCCCTTATGTAATATAGATCGAAAAGTTTTTATAATGATGAGAATTCAGACACATTTTAAACAGAAAACTCAAAACTGAAACTATTTCTTCTTTATACCTTACCGGTGAGGTCATTTTAAAGTATAAGAAACAATCATTAAAACAAAAGGCATTTGTTACCACCTGTACATAGAAGATAATGGCACTAACAATTCAACTCAACACAGATAATGCTATGAGCAGGCACATATAATTCTACCCTGGAGAAGTGAGTCTTAAATGTGAATCTTAAAGAATGAGGAGGAGTTCTTTGGAGCAATATTGAGGGAAAGTCTTTTTTGCACAGAATATACAGCACATACAGAAGCACAGGAGCATTAGTAAGAAAAACACATCTAGTTGGTTATAGCTGGAACCCAAGGAACTACTAGGGAAATTGTCCAGAACAAGACTAGAAAGGTAAGCAAGTACAGTAATACCTTGGTTTGCAAGCATAATTCATTCCAGAAACAAACTACTCATATTGCAAGACATCGTTTGTTTACCACGTTAAAATGTATTAGAAATGTTTGCTCATCTTGCGGAACACTCGCAGACCACGTTACTCGCAATCCAAGGTTTTATTGTATTTGACCCTTAACTGCCAACTGCCTAGATAGGTTAGGCCCACTACAATGTGCAAAAACTCTTATTTGCAGCCCTTAAAGTGAAATAACCACTTACAGATTATGAACCCAGAACCCAAAAGAGCTAATGCTGGGGTTTGATTGACCAACCCATGCTTGCTGCATCCCTAAGCATTTTCCTACTTTCTACATGCTTGTAAGGTAAGTGCTGTTATTCCCATTTCACCAATGAGGAATCTGAGAACAAAATAAGTTCAGTAACTACCTAAATTTATACCATTAATGATAGAACCAAGAACACAACTAATAACTCAGCCTAACACCCAAGTCCAATGAAATTTCTATATACCATATGGAAATACTAACTTCTGAAAATAATAACTTCCAAAAATAATAACTACCAACATTTGTTCTTTTCTATTTACCTTACAAAATAATTGCAAATGCATTATCTGGATCAATCTCCACAAAAACCCTGTAAGAAAAATTAACGCTCAGAGAGTTACCCCAAGTTTGTTTAACTGGTTAAGTGGTGAACCAGGGACTCAAGATAGCTCAGGGTATTGTTATTCTTATAGTAAAGGATATAGATTAATGTTTATGAAGGAATTATAATGCATGAGAGAAAATAGAAAATGAAATTACTAAACAATAATAAACTATAAATGAACGGAGAGACATGTTTATATGGATTTTGCTCTTCCCCTCGTCACCACACTTGTTTTTTAGAGTCACCATATCTTTGCTTCAATAGAAGTTATCAGAATGGGCGCACTCTGAACCACTTCTGGTTGGTGCTGGCCAATTTGATTTTTGCTCAAACTCGTAAAATTTTTAATATGCCTCAGTTTATCTTTTGACATTTCTGGTAACAGAAGAAGGAACCAAAGGAGGCCCCCAAGAGCAACCAGATATTGGTAACTGTGGAGCCCTTGAGCTCACTGCTTTCTCGCTGCCTCTAGAGGTCACAGGTAAGTTCTCAGATCCTGGATCCTGGATCCACAGTGTGTGCGTTATGAGCTTTCAAACTTTGAGAATTTCTTTTTCCAAACAGTTCAAAACCACCAGCCTGAGTCTAACTGGTCCAACTTAAAAAGCAAACTGGGTCTGACGTAGAAACCAGACTGAATCCAGGGTCAGACTGGGTCTGACTTAAACTGGACTGGGTCCAGTGTGAGGCCTCAGGTGAATAAGGCTTTGTTTTAAAGCTAAACAAGTAAGGTAAACTTACCAAAGATAATCTTGAAATACAGTGGCCACAGTGGAAAACTTATAACCATCTTAGATAAGTGTATCCGTTTACCAGGTGGCCTAGAGAAAAAAGAGGTCTCAGCCAGGCATTCACTATAAAGGGTAAAGGGAAAATTATTTTTCATCCTCTATGGTTTCTGGTGACCAGAATGAGACCAGCTGGGACATCTCCACTCACTCAGGGTCTATAGACGGCATCCTGAGAAAACTGGCAGACATGAGGAAAGGGTAAGAATTCTTACCAAAGTCAGTTCTCCCAGATCTCTATCTGTGATGCCTAGTTGAGAGAGAATGGTATAATTTCATGTTGTCCCTTCCTTTCCAAATTCAGATTGGCAGGAAAAACATGGTATCCTTCCTCTCTCAAGGACAGCTATCCCCTTCTTGTTTTCTCATTTTGTGTTCTGAGAACTTGGCTTGGCAACTCTCAGGTTGGGGGCCCCCCAAAATATGACCAGACAGAAATGTGGATCGCACCCATTTGCAGCCAGATATGGTATTGCCAAAATTAATTTGTAAAGAACTGTATTTAATTGGCTTAAAGACAAACATTTATATAAATCAAGTATACTCTTAGAATATAGAAACTAACCCAAATAATAAGGGTGAAAGAAAACAGCTATGTATGAAAAGTAGGTAAGGAAAGTAGAGTAACCAGTTGTTCCACAATTAAAAAAGAGGAAAAATCATAGGACAAAATCTGAGGGGATATTTTTTAAAAGTTGCAGGTTTGTGGAAAAGGAATTTTATGTGTGGTCAAACTCACTAAAATTGAAATGGATTTAAGTTTTTAAAGAATGAGTTTAAATATCAAAAGTACACTTGTGCAGGGCTGGCCGAGTGGCATGTTGGTTAAGAGCTGGCTTGGGACGCCAGAGGACCCCAGTTCGGATCCCACATATGAGGGCCAGTGACATTGCCCTCTACAGCTAAGATGCTGAACCACAGTTCAACCTGGAGCTGGGCTGCTGTGAGTCGCCAGCGACCGCGTAGGCTGCAGCCCCTGCTGCAGTGGGCCAGTGAAGCAACGTCCTCCACAACTAGACTGGAAAGCAAAAGGACAGCAACTTGTCTGTTCCCCATCCCCCAATTCCCCAATAAAAATCTTTAAAAAAAAAAAAAAAAAGTAAAGTACACTGGTGCAAAATTAGAATTTTGTTTTCTCTCTGTTAAAACAACAAAGTTTTCTTGGACTTATATTAGTAACATAGAGATTGTGACAGATTTTTTTTTTAACCTTTTCGGTAATCTACTTTCTTAGGTTATATGTATGGGTATATGTTACTAGTATAAGCATTACACAAATTGTTTAAATTTTCTACAAATTGGTCAATGCGCTCATTGTCCAATGATTACCCAAATTACTGTATGCCACACAAATTACATTTCCTTATCAAATGAATTCTCATCAGATCTTTAAACATGGCCAATTTTTTTAAGTCTTTGTATCATTTATTGACAGTTATTGTTGTACTCTGATGCTTTTGCAAAGGTGCTTCATCTTCAGAGAGATTCATGGAAAGTACTCTGACAAGTACCTAGAATATAGGTTTCTAGATCATAAAACTGAACTGGGTAAGAATGTCCAGAACTAGTGGAAAAACTGGATTCAAGCAAAAAAAGAATTAATAATATTGGACTAAATTAACTGATGAGGATGACGGTATTTTTCTTTGAAATATTGCTGGTTCCTTAATGCTTTTTTTTTAATTTATTAGTGTGCCATTGGTTAGTAAAATTTTATAGGTTTCAGCTGTATAATCCTGTAATACATCATCTATATATCACATTGTGTGTTCACCACCCAGAGTCAGTTCTCCTCCCATCACCATACAGTTGATCCCCTTTCCCTCTTCTACTACCTCTGCCCACCTTATCCTCTAATAAGCATTCAACTGTTGCCTGTGTCTGTGAGTTTTTGTTTCTTTGTTTGTCTTGTTCATTTGTTACTTTCAGTTTTATATTCCACATATGAGTGAAATCATATGGTTCTCGACTTTTTCGGTCTGACTTATTTTGCTTAGCATGATAATCTCAGGATTCATCCATGTTGTCACAAATGGCACTATTTCATCTTTTCTTATGGCTGAGTAATATCCCTCTGTATATATGTACCACATCTTCTTTATCCAATCATCTATCAAAGGACACTTTGGTTGTTTCCATGTATTGACCACAGTGAATAATGCTGCAATGAACGTAGGGGTATATATACCTTTATGAATTTCATTTTTCCAAATTTAAGCAAAATTTTTTCTCTTTTAAGCTGTGTATTACTTACAGTAGTTTTGTAAACTGTATCTCTAAACAGAATTGAAACATTTACTTTTTCTCCCTACCCGATCACTCCAGAATTCGGAAACTTATTGAGTATTCTTATTTTCATGGCAATAGTTATTATATTATATTATATTATATTATATTATATTATATTATATTATATTATACTATATCATATTATATTATATATTTACTTATTTATTTATAAACATATAAAGTATATATAAGAATCTGTTCTCCTTATAACAGGACACAATTGGAAACACTGGTTATATTACCAAGGCTTTGACTAGAATGTCATATTTGAGAATATGCATAAAATCAGATATGACCAGTTTTAAGGAACTAAGTTTAACTTTTTGAAGCCAATAAAAGCCCCTTGAAAAAAACAGTCTGGTACCTCACTTACAGGGTTCCCAGCAGCCTTACCAGGTGAGTAAGGAAGGTCACTTCCTGGCAGGACCAGGAATCTCAGTATACTCTGGGGACCTCATGAAGAGAGGAATTCCCCCAAATCTCAAGATACTCTGGGGACCTCATGAAGAGAGGAATTCCCCCAAATCTCAAGATACTCTGGGGACCTCATGAAGAGAGGAATTTACCCAAATCTAGAGGAATTCAGGCAAAGACTGGTGGTGAGTTCTTGGCTTTGCTACTTAGCCTGGAGAAGCTTTTAAAGTCCAATTTAAGATTCCCTATGAAAAGTTCCATCAAAGCAGATTTTAAAAGAGTCTGTATGGTCAATGACTATCTTGCTGCACTTAAGTAAATAGTCAGACCAACGTTAATGAGGTTAAACTCATTTGCAAACAAATTAGTCTTACTGTAGTTCTCTTTTAATACAAATAAGGTAATCATAGAGGGAAAAAATGTCTCAGTAATTATAACATTCCTGTGCATATCAGATGCTAGTCCTGTTCATTGTCTTTAAGGTTTTGTTATACATATGTTAACCAAATGGATCCTGAATTTTTCTAGTTCCCTCAAATTTCTGGCTACAACTTTCCAAACTAACATTTCCAATTTTCTCCCACCCTTCGATTTGCAATCACTAAGAACAAAGACTGCCCTTGAACCTCTGTGAAAGGGACCATACCAGGTCATCCTCACTACCCAGACAGCAGCAAATCTTCAGAAACTTGAACTTTGGGTTCACATCCCCCAATTAAAAAGGGATCTTCTAGTCTCTTGAAATTGCACACCATTTGGACATCTAACATTATAATCGACTAGGGAAGTTTCTGCTCTAGTTCGATGGCATCTTGTCATGCACAGCTCTCCTAAAATCACAGATCAAAATCTTCATCTCCAAAATGAAACCTTTATTTCTTTTGCCTTTTTTCTAGTTGCTTTTTCCGTCTGTTAATGCGTGGGAAGAAAATGCTGTTTAACTCTAACAACGATAGTTCAATCTACTGCTAAGGCGATCACTGCAGAACAAAAGTCCCTAGATTTTCTTGCTAAGGTCCTATTAGATAATAGAATTGTTTTAGTTACTAATTGGCTGAACAAAGAGGAGTCTGTGCCATAGCAAATGCCTCCTGCTGTACCTGGATCAACACCTCTGGTATTACAGCAAATACAAGACACTAACAAATAAGCCACCTGGCTAAAGCAGGTTGATGCCCCTTTGGGAACATTCTTTGACTTATATTGATACCAACTGGTTTGGCTCATGGAGCCCCTGGCTAAGGAGTATATTTTAGTCTCTTGGTGTTATCCTCCTAATAACTGTCATTATAGTCTCACTGGTGTGCTGTGTTTTCTCAAACGTCTTAAATGCATGTTCACAGCCACCAGCAAACAGTACATTAGATATTCTCACTGAGCTTGGAAAAACAGGAACAAGATGAACAATGAGATGAACAGCAAAAACAATTCTTCTAGGGATCTGACATCATAACATATGAGTTTTACAATGAGACAAGAGCAACTTAACTCTGATGGTGACTGATAGAGGCACTAATAACAAATTTCCTATCAATCTTTTACACATGAAAGGATGACTGAAAGGGGGGAATTGTTAAATTAATTAAACAAGGAAACCATTAGACTGATGTGGCTCTAATGCCATAGTAGCCTACATAAACAAGCCAAAATCTAAGCTGGTAAATGCGTCAAGGTTATGAAATCAGAATGCCAAGGACAACCCATCACAAATGGCCAACTAGGCTTTAAGCTTTAGTCATTCAATAATTGCCTTACTTTGTTTCTGCTTTTTCTCTATCAAAATCTCTCCCCAAGTCCTGTTGTGGAGTGCTACTAACCACTTCTGGCTTGGGGCTTCCAAATTCAAATAGATTTTTGCTCAAATAAACACCTAAAATTAAAAAAAAGTTGTCAGAGTTGTGATTTTACATTTATTTTAGTAGTTCTTCACATTATGTCTCTCTCCCTGACAAGACTATAAATCCCATGAGAACAAGAACAGATTTATTTTTGTTCATTATTGAGTCTCCAGCATCTAGTACATTTATAAGAGGCACTCAGTAAATATCTGTTCAATAGATGAACAATGATCGTTCTCAAATCCAGTGACCTTTGCAATCATTACCTGAAGAATCTGACCTGACCATATTGACTCTCTCCCTCTTGTCATTCTTTCTTTTGGCTTTTCTTTTCACATTGGCTCCAATAACATTCCCTAACCTTTTCTATTGCTCCTTCTTGGTCCCTGGAAATTCCTCCTCTTCAAGCTAACCATCAGTGTTGTCTCCCAAATACAAACCTTGCTTCTCTTCTCCTCCTACTTTATTTTATTCTCCCTAGGTAATCTCATATACAACTAAGACTTCACCTACTATGCATTCCATTGATTTTTAAATCTATCAGTCAAGATCTCTTGTCTGAGGTCCTGATGTATATATACATCCAAATGCCTACGGAGCTACCCCATAGTAATCTATCTCACAGACAATGTATTCAGAACTGAACCCCGTTATCTGGCCACCAAACTTGTTTTTATGAATACCAGTTATCTAAGCCATAAATTTTGAAATACTCAACCACTATCTTGCTTACCCTCAACCCCATTTCCAATGATTCTCCAAGTTGTGTATATCCTTCCTCCTAGATATTCCTAGAGTTTGTTCCATTCTCCCTATTCCCACTGGCACTACACTAATTTGGTTTAATTCTATTTATTATTTTCAAGTTAAATCCCTCAAGTCAGCCTTTCCCTTTTCCAGTATATCTCTTACTCAAGTGGTCTTCAAATTGTGGTCCCCAGTCTGATGACAGTTTGCAAATTGTTTATTTCTTGTCCACAAGGAGATAAGGAGCTTGCACCAAAAGGTCACTAACCACAATGCTTAGTTCAGCTGACTTTTTTCTTTGATAGTCATTCTTTCTCAATAAATGAACCAAGACGTTGCTCTAAATGCTGACGTGAGCTCATCTCTTTGGGGACTTGTAACTAACAGTTCATAGACCAACTCCTTTTAGCAGTACTGCTGAGGCTGCACCATCTGTGAAAGAATCGCACGTTCTAATCTACTCATGCACTCCCAGGTCAAACTATATGATTCTCACCCCTCTATGGTGTATGCCCTGCCCCACTTCCCCTAGACCATGTCAGAAGAGCCTGCCAAACTATGTGCTTACAACAATATGAGCACCCATCATATTACTTTATAATTTTTACTCATCTATTTCCTTCTGTGTTCCACAAATTTTAGCTGAATAAATGATTGAATGAATGGGTGCATGATTTATCCAAGAAAAATATTACAAGATCAGATGATTGGGTATAACTGTGGTCTAACATGTTTTTAATTAAGTTAAAATATGTTAAGTATGTGCATATTTTAAAACAAATAGCTTATTTGCTTATTTCAAGATGATTTTAGTCATATGACACACCATATACCTGATATAGAAAATTTTTCCATAATTTTATACAGAAGAAATTCTGACCTACTACTAATATTTTTGGCAGCAGTTTTTGTAGACAATTTGTTGTCCAAATCAGATTTGGCACTCCAGATCCATTTCTACATCTACTTGGCCCAAAGCTTACTGTACATATCACTTAAAACCTAGTTTTTCAAGAAATTATATTTTAAAAATTGTATGAGCATGCATTTTAGTCTCATGATAGGTAAATATGTGTAATTACACATGTGCTATATTCTTGGAGGAGCAAGAAATGTGATTTATGTAAAACACACACACACAAAAAAAAGAAAAGAAACAAATACATCCAACCATCCTATGCATTAAGTGTTGTGAATATTTCCAAAGCAACAGCTTGGAAATGTATTTCCCTGCCCTGTTTATAGTTGCAGCTGGCTATGCAGCTTGCCACCATCTTCAGTTTATTTATTTACACCTATGACTTGCAATTACCCCTGATGTGTAGATAATATATAAAAAGAAACAATATTTGTTCTATCCTCTCCCCCCATACCTCCATTTTTCTACTCTAAATGAGAACTCAGAAGTTTGGCAACTCAGTTTGGCCAATTCAATATTTTGGCCTATCCAGTGGGGAGTGGGTTTTGGGATAAATAACACAGGTTGACATGAGGAAGCTGCATTGCTTTCTAGCTCCTCACAAATGAGATTTTTGCAAATGGTCTTGTGGTTTGTTTGAAAGGCTGCAGATGTCCTGATTGCCAAATGTCTTTCTATACTACTCTAAGTGGAGAAATGCATTATTTAGTACTTCTGGTTTAGGATAGTTTGCTGTTTTATCACTCTCTGTGGCCCTATTCATCTCCAAAACCAAGTAAACAAGGTTTAACTATTTGATTACTTATTGGTCCACTCTATTTCTTGAATGGCAAATCACATTTCTTTCATATTTTAAGAGTTCAGAAACTAGGATATGCCTGAAAATGAATGTGTACATAAATATGGCAGTTTATTCTTTCCCCCACAAAGTAGTTGTTATACTGGTGATGTGTCTAATAACTAATGATATCTTAAATTTGATTTTAAAAAACATGGTCAATTTGTAATGATGCAGCAAGTAACAGCTATTAAAAAACAAATACACTGATGTCCAGTAACTAATTTTTATTGTCTTTCATAAAAGCATCCAAGTTGCTGCTCAACAATATCATATTCATTTCAACCAATGTAACACATGAAATTCAATTCATTATAGTGGGTTCTTCAGGAATAAGAAGTCATGCTTTATTATTTTGTATTCATATTCCCTAGTATACACCTAGCATATGGTAGGTTCCAAATATATCTCTGCTGAATGGATGAGTGAGTATAATTACTGTGCACTGGTAAATCACAGTGGTGCCTAAACTTCCCAACCCCATCTCTAAGCAAGGATTCAATAAAATTGCAAGACTTTCAGAATCTCAAAAAATATTCCTCCAAATTGTTATGAAATTCCCCACCTGGCATTGGTCTTAGAGTCAGGATCAGAGGTCAGGGGGAAAAAGAAAGAAATTAGAGTTCCCTTTTATAAGCCCAGATTTCTGTTGCACAGAGCCAGGAAGAGAAGAAAGGGCAGTTTTGTTTTTATTTTTATGTTTCCTTTTTCCATACACTTTGGCTTAAAAGGAACTGAGAAATGGTTTTATTTATCAAATAACTTTGAAGAAACTGAACCCCAAAATAAACATGATTTGCCTAAATTCATGCAGCGTCGAAGTGGCATACCTAAACTAGACCCACTCCTACTGACTCCAGGCCAGCACTTTCTCTGCTACATCAGTTTTGCCAAAGGAAAGCACTGCTTCCTCAGGCCAGGGGATGCAAAGCCCTCGAGCTCAGTAACAGGTCTATCTACCTTTATGTGATGCTCTACACAGAATCTCTCTAAAGCTCAAATAAGTC
Organism: Hipposideros armiger; assembly: GCF_001890085.2. Lineage (NCBI taxonomy): Eukaryota > Metazoa > Chordata > Mammalia > Chiroptera > Hipposideridae > Hipposideros > Hipposideros armiger. The sequence continues at coordinate 1,365,200 of NW_017731701.1, forward strand.
ATGGTCTTTATCCTATTGCTAGGTAGAATTACTTGTATCATCAAAGCTAAAAGGTCAGGTTAAGCTATATTCATTTTTAACTCAACTTAAAAAATATTTTCCTGTTTTAACAATATACCATTTCTTCTACCCATAGGTTTTACTTGCCATTCTTCCAGGACTAGTTGTTGAATCCACCGCTGAGATTTTAATGGTAGAATCTTAGAACAAAATTTTATGTTAGCTTCTTGTGCGATGATATTTACTGTTGCCAATGTAGTTTCTATTATCATTTTATACTGTTTTAGTTTCATTCTGTAATCTTTTCTAGCCCTCATCTGCATTTTATATTTTATTACTTACACATTTTATTTTTCATTTCCCTTATAATATATGATTTAGTCACTCAAAAATTTTTAAAACATAACTTATGAATATTTTTGGTGGCCATTTTTTTTTATACTTTCAATTTGTCCCCCTGAGCCTTCTCCTTTGACATTATATTTAAGTATCACCTTTCTTTTTAGCATTTTCTCTGCTTTAGTTTGGTAATCATCATCATAAGTTTTACTTTTCTGGGTCTCACTTGATTCCCAATTACAATCTAACTGAATTATGATGCCTATCACTCCGTTAAGCAGTCCCTTATGTCTACATCGCCGATCATTTCCTCTGTGTTACTCAAAAGACAGACATAAATCGTTTCCTTTCTTGTTTGTTCCTTTAAAGTCCATATTGGGTAACGAACTAGTCCCTACCATGTACACAAACGTGGAGTTAAATTTATTTCTTTTAACATCCTGTGGGCCAGTTTATGTCCAAATGGGTGAACACTTCCATAACCCCTTATTTATCCTTTTCATAAGCCCTTTCCTTGTTTTTCCATTTCCTCAGACAACATTAGCTACATTCCTCATATCAGTTTACTCTATGACTAAATTTAATTTTGAGTTGCTTAACAATGATACTACAGTTCTATAAAGGTCTTCTCACTCTCTCAATTACTCTCAAACTTCATTTAGTTAGAAATTTTTACCTCCAAATTGGGTGAAATGGTCACATCTTGTTATACAACAGTGGGGGGAGTGTGCACATATAGTAAAATGTAGATGAATCAGAAAAATTGTAAGCTTTAATCAAGTTCTATATACAAATGGAATTTTTAAATTGCCTGAAAGTTTCTTCTGATAAATTGCCTCTAAATGAAAATTAGGAGTCCTAGGCTGTAGTCTTGTCCCCACCATTAATTATTGTGTGACTTTGAAATAGTTTTATAACACCTGTGCCTTATTCTGGAAATATGACTCTCCTAGTGATGCCATTAAGGCTAATAATTTACTCAGCAACCATTCTTTTAGATACTGTGCAAAATAAGCTTGAGTCGGTCTTAGATCACATCATCACAAATTCTGAATAAGTTAGATCCAAATTAATGTGTTTGAACTATACATTTTTAAAAAGTTTGAAACTAGTGACACAAGACTCATTTAGTTAAGCCAATTAAGAAGATACTACTTCTTAACTATGTACAGTTTTGTGTGGGCAGTTGATTTGTTGGGGTTATCACTTTGTGAGTTATGTAAATGTCTGATCACTATGTTGTTCTGTATGCCTGAAACTAATAATAATAAGGAAAAAAAAAGACATTACTTCCCAGACAAGAAAAAGCTAAAGGAGTTTATCTCCATCAAACTAGTATTTACAAGAAATGTTAGGGCCAACTGAGTGGTGCATTGGTTAAGAGCTGGCTTGGGACGCCAGAGGGCCCCAGTTCGGATCCCACATATGAGGCCAGTGACACTGCCTTCTACAGCTAAGATGCTGAAACACAGCTCAACCTGGAGCCGGGCTGCCATGAGTCCCCGGCAACAGCGAAGGCTGCAGCCCCTGCTGCAGTGGGTTGCCATGGGCTACTGTGTGTAGCCAGCAGCCAGCGTGAGCAGCCAGCAGCTGACATGAAGAGCTCAATGATGGTGCCAACTTGGGCCAGTGAAGCAACGTCCTCCACAACTAGACTGAAGAACAAAAAGGACAGCAACTTGTTGGTTCCCCCTCCCCCAATTCCCCAGTGGTGTTCCCATGCCCCAATTCCCCAATAAAAATCTTAAAAAAAAAAAAAGAAATGTTAAAGGGAGTTCTCTAAGATGACAAAAAAGAACATAAATATGAATAATAAAATGGCAATAACTATGTACATATCAATAATCATTTTAAATTTAAATAGATTAAATGTTCCAATCAAAAGACATGGAGTAGCTAAATGGATAAGAAAACAAGACCCTTACATATTCTGCTTACAAGAGACTCACTTCAGATTGAAAGACACACACAAACTGAAAGTAAACAGATGGAAAAAGATATTTCATGCAAATGTAAACGAAAAAAAGAAAAACTGAGGTAGCAATACTTATATCAGACAAAATAGACTTTAAAATAAAGACTATAATAAGAGATAAAGAAGAACATTGCATAATGACAAAGGGATCAACCCAACAAGAGGATATAACCCTATAAACACCTATGCACTCATCGTAAGAGCACCTAAACACATACAACAGATATTGACCAACATAAAAGGAGAGATCAACAGTAATACAGTCATAGTAGGGAACATTAACACCCCATTGACATCAATGGGTAGATCTTCCAGACAGAAAATCAACAAGGAAAGAGCAGCCTTAAATGACGCATTAGACCAGGTGAGTTTAACTGATATCTTTAGAACATTTCACCCCAAAGCAGCAGAATATACATTCCTTTCAAGTGCACATGGAACATTTTCCAGGATACATGACATGTTAGGTCACAAAACAAGTTTCAATAAATTTAAGAAAACTGAAATCATATCAAGCATCTTCTCCAACCACAATGGTATGAAACTAGAAATCAATTACCAGAAACAAATTGAGAAACACATGGAGGCTAAATAACATGCTACTAAACAAGGAATGGGTAAACAATGAAATCAAGGAAGAAGACAAAAGGTATCTGGAGACAAAAGAAAATGAAAACACAATGTTCCCAAAAATCTATGGGACACAACCAAAGCAGCTCTAAGAGGGAAATTCATAGAAATACAGTCCTACTTGAATCAGCTCAATTGCAGCATTTCAAACAAGCTTAAAATGAAACAACCCTATAGATATAACTAGCTCTTTTTTCTTCCTAGTACCCACTTTATATTCAAAATGGGCTAAACATCTTCAAATTGATATAAAAAATTTTAGCAGGGCCAGCCGAGTGGCATGATGGTTAAGAGCTGACTTGGGACACCAGAGGGCCCCGGTTCAGATCCCACATGTTAGGGCCAGTGACACTGCCCTCTACAAAAAAAAAAAAATTAGCAAACAATGTTCTTCATACTCTGAAATTTCGTTAATACACGACTTTCCTAAAGAAGGGAAATAATCGCTTCTGTTTTAATGCTATAATTGTTATTATTAAGATTTGGTAAACATGTTATATCAACTCAATACTTAAATATAGAAGGTGGCAGTACTTGAAAAGTTTAAAGTATTATTTGTACATATATACCAATAAATAAGTGTTGAGTGTATTTGTTTTTTCTACAGAATGACATACAAGACCCAAAAATAGAATATGAGTATGAAAATAAAAATACTGGTAGATATCTTTTTAACAGCTTTATTAAAGCATAACTGACAAATAAAATTGTATATTTAAAGTGCATATGTGCTGATTTGATATATGTATACACTGTGAAATGTATTAACACTTAAGTTAATTAACCCATCCATCACCTCATATAGTTACCTTTTGGGGGATAGGATGAAGGGAGTGAGAACACTCAAGATCCATTCTCCTAACAAATTTCAACTATATAAAACAGTTTTATTAACTATAGTGACCATGCTGTATATTAGATCCCCAAAACTTATTCATTTTATAAGCTGAAAATTTGTAGCCTTTAACAAATATCTCCCCATCTTCCCCATACCCCAACCCCTGCTAACCAGCATTCTACTCTCTGTTTCAATGAGTTCAAATTTTTTAAGTCCATATATAAGTAAGATCATATAATAGTGATCATTCTGCCCTCACCATATCCCTATGCACACACTTAAGTGCATCACAAAATTTCTGTTACATGGTTCTGAAATAGAATGAATTCTGAAGATGAAACCCTGTAAATGAAGTTGTATGGATGGTGGGCTAATTTTATGGTTAACATTTTGTCATACCTCCAAGAGACCTAGACATTCTCAGTATACAGAGGATAGGATTTCACCAAAGACATGATTTCATTATATCAGTCATTAAAATCTCACTAATAACATACCCTGGAATTAGGTCATCATTACAAACAAAAAATAGAACCATGAGAAAAGTTTAGAACTATTTTTGGATTTTGGTCAAAATAGTGTAAGATGATATTCTTATACTATTCTTATGTGATAGTGCCTTTGGGGGAGCTAAAAGATTGTTATTTTGAAAACTAAGTTATGGAATGGAATAAGGTCTATGAGTCTTGGGGATGAGTTAAATATGGCAGACTCAGAAAGTTGAATTATGTAAGTTTGAATAGTTTAAGTTTTCTATATCTTTTTATTTCTTTGTTTTTCTCCTAGAATTTTATAAAAATTATAATATATCTAATCTGGGCTACAGAAAAAGCCAGAAAAAGGGTTTTAGTCAAAGCTTTAAGGGGGAGGCAGCAAACAAAGGAGATCAACAAAGGATTAACACAAAGGCTCAGAGTAAGAGAACCTTGAGGAGATGGTCAGGTTGGGCTGGAAGGAAGGGAAACAGTGAGGCCACTTGCTTTCAAAAAGTGTGTATTATTGGATAATATTTTTAATCTCTTTTGAAACTTACCTTTAATTTTAGACAAATACCATGTAAAAACACATTAGAAAAAAATAATTTTGATTAAAAATCATGAACTTTCAAATAACTTAGGCAATATTTTTAAAAATATCTGATTTTAAAGAAGGATATGAAGCTCAAGATTCCAATTTACCACCAATATATTTTAAATTATATACATGAAACATCACACCTACTCAACTGGTGTTTATGCAGAAAGTCCACTGGTACATTATAGTTATCAAAACCACCTATAGAACAGATACAGATATTGAATGTCCTGAAAAAGAATATTTTGACATAGACATAAAAACAATAAGAGAGTTTTTTGACATGGGATTTATTTTATTTGCAATCTCCTGCATATCAATAAACTGCTAGTTTAACTTTTAGAAATAGGTAAGAGGTAGATAGATGATAGATTAGATATATGATAGATAGATAGATAGATAGATAGATAGATAGATAGATGATAGACAGATGATAGATAGATGATAGCTAGATAGATGATAGAATCTCAAATAAATATTTTTTTTATTGTGGAAAAAAAACCCCACATAACACAAGATCTACCTTCTTAAAGCACAAACTTGTACAACAGCTCTTCAAAGAGAATATCTTTAATATAGATTGAAGTCTTGTAGGACCAAGTGTACATATTTAATAATGAAATTTCTGGAAGCTAAGAAATTCAATTCTAATGTGGAACAGCTTTATTTTAACATTGTACCATGGTTGAAATTTCCCCCCAAAAAAATATCTAACTAGTGGAGATTTTATACATGTACACATTTGTTTATTTATATATTTTATATATCTATATGTTATAAATAATATTTCTTTCCTAGGGGAAAAAATACATTATTAAATATTCATCTGATATAATTAGATTACATTATGATTTAATAACACTTGTTTGGAATTCTAAATGAGTATATGAGGGTTGAGAAATTTCTGAAGTTTTTCTTTCAACGGAGTAATAGTGCACAACTAAAAATTCAAAGTTCACTGATTCCAAAAAGTTTCATTTCTTAATACACTTGTTACAAATACTTTTAACCTCTGAAAGAGTTAACCCTTTGCTCTGAGAATAAATACCTCTTTCTTAGAAAACAAATGGCAAATGATACAATGGTAACTATTTTGCAGATTTAATATTAGCATTTCTTGCTATTCTATCATATTTTTTCACTTTTGAAATGTGTGCTATTTTGAAACATGTTTTTACTGATCTAAATTTGCTTTTTAGATACATTTAGCTAGCAGTATTGGCATATGAGTTGGTTTTAATTCTCATTAGCTTTTAAGGCATTAGGTAACACCATTTTCTATGTCCCCTCTTAAGGCATCTTAAGATTAGAAGATTTAAAGCTAATTTTATCATCACCATGACTCAAAATGTTATGGATTTGTGTTTTCAGTTAGCTTCACATTAGAACATAAATTCTTCTGGGAGTAAGTTTCAATCTCAGAGAGAACCTACAATATTGATAAGCTGCTTTACCCATTCAGTCCCTAATGACCATTTAATGCATTCAAGAGTCACATACTAAGAGATTCTCTGTCAAATAATACTGTCCCAAAGTCCCTAAATGAATTTCAGATCTTGATCATTTCAGGCTAATTAAATGGAAATAAGGGATCTAGCAATCTGGGAAATTGAACTTGCTAGACAGTCTTAGATACGAAAATGATGTAATTGTAAAATTCCAACTATCAGTCTATAGACGCCAGAGATTTCAAAACAGTTTGAAGCATTCTATCTTGAATCTGCTTTTGTAGTGAGAAAATTGAATTTTTTGTTCACTGTTCACCTTACCCTATAAATCATGCAGATGTTGTCTCATAGGAAATGCTATCCACCTATTTGATTACCAATACAGCATTCAACTTTCAATAGAACATGCCTTCCTACATATACTCCTCCTTTTGAAGAAACAATTACACATTTGGGAATAAGAAATTGGTCCCTCATACCCACTTGACCATCTTTAAGTTCCTGACATCCAGTAAGAATGAAGTTGGCTAAACCATAATTTATACCTGCAAATTTCTAAGTTCATTTAGCTTTTCTTACCTTGTATCTTGAATAAAATTGTTAAAAGGCATAAAATGTCAAAGGAAAGAAAAATTAAAACCAAGTCCCCAAAGGCCAAATAGAGTAGAAGAATTATTTTTCAGTATATTTAGGTATCTCATTTATTCATGCATGCATTCATTCATTCATTCATCAAATGTTTACTGAACACCCATTATGTCCAAGGTACTATCCTAGGTACTAACAATAAAAACTAAGGGAGGCAATGATGTAATCCCTACTCTAATGGAGGAGATAGACAACAAAAAAATAAACAAACACATGAACAAGATAACTCCAGATAAAATAGCTCCAATTGTTTAACATATCAATGCAAATAAACATATATATATATATATATATATATATATACATATATATATATATATATATATATATATATATAATCACAGAAACATATATAAAGACAAACATGTATAAAAGCTTGGCATCTGCCACTCTAAAAGACTAAGATAGCATTTCCATCAAGCATTTATAACCAAGCAAACTGTGCTGGTTCTCACAGTTTAGAGGAGATGTGCCAGCAAAACATTTTTTAAAAGAAAAGAAAATAAACTGAGAATTTTTCTCCAGATCCTTTCAATTCTTTGGATGATAAGATAGGTGATAGATTAGATAGATAGATAGATAGATAGATAGATAGATAGATAGATAGATGATAGATAGATAGATGATAGAGAGACAGATAGATAATAGATTTTATATATATATATATATATATATATATATATAAAATTTGTAGCACCAATCAACAAGGCATTGGCAATAGCCAATCACAGAATTATCACTTCTGCTTGAAATACAAGCAAATAGATTCATTATTAACCCTATCCTCACTTGCTAATAATTAGAGGAACAACCTTAATGCAACTTAAGCTTATAAGTGTAAATGGTGTTGTAAATACTTAAAAGTAAATAAGTGGCCAGATGCTATTTTGAATGACAGCCTTCCATCCAGTGATATGCTGGAGCTGGCTCATACCAGCCCGTGAAAGCCAATAGTTAAATTTTCAGGAATTTGGTCATCTGGCTGACATCATGTTGGTAACCTGAATCAGACAAAGTGGGATTGTTTATACCACAGAAATCAACAAACACTAACAATCAGAACTTCTTTATTTTTAAGACCCAGTTGTGAAACATTTATCACTTCTTCCAGTTAACAATAGTAATAAATAATTGTTATATTAAAAGCTATGATTTTTCAAGCCTAACTTAAAAATTCAGCATGCTATGACATGTCAAGTATTGCATTAAGTACACATCCTAATTTAATCTTCACAATAACCATTTGAGGTGAGACTGTACTTAACTCCATTTTACAAATGAGAAAACTGAAACATAGGAAGATTAAGTAAAATGCCCCGTGTCAAATAACTAGATAATGGTGGCGACAGGACTCAAACTTGCAGGTTCTAGAGCCCTGACTCTTACTTGACCCAAACAAATAAACTGAGGGAGCCACCTGAATCAGGCTCTAAAAAGAAATAGCCTCTGAGTTTCTTTTCCTGACTTTATTCCAGACCTGGATACTGGACCCTCAAAGGTGTCATACATATTGTTGATTACTTATCCAAAAGCCACTATACCTCCATCACATACACTTCTATGTTAATGTATAGAACCCTACCTGGTTGATAACAATATTCTCAGGGAAGATGTTTAAAAGATTTTGCTCTATAGTGCAGCTTATTCCTCCTCTTCCCATAAATCTTCACTAAAGACCTACTAACCTTTAGTACTTCTAAATTAATACTATTTGATTGTGCTTGTTTCTCTTTAATGTGGCAACATATGACATTGGCCAAAGATCTGTGGTCGGTAACAATCAGAGACTGCTGAAAAGGTCTGTAATATACAAAATTTACATTAGTTAAAATTAATAACCCGGTTGTTTAAGAGATCACTGTTGGGGATTCTTAATTTTGCTTTCAGTAAATCTGTAAAAAGAAAAATAAACCCAGTACCTCAGTACCCAAATCATAGACAGATTACTTACCTAGAAACATCTTTATTTATAATACTAATAATTACTATCACGGATCTCTAGGACCCATTTCTACTTAGCTTCATTTTCATCTTCTCTCTGTGATGCTCATTTTCCTCATGTAGTATCATCATTATTAATCATCTGTATATCATTGTAGCAACATTTAACTACGTTCTGAAGTATATAGCTTAACTTCGGAATCCTTGAATGTGTTGAAAGCAACATTACCAATTATCTCATCTTGATGCTTCTATTTTAAAATATTGAAAGCTGTAACCAAAAGAAGCAGCTTGCTAATTCAATCTCAAAAAAGTTTTTTTTAAGATTGTGCTTATTATCAAATCATTTGATACATGGACCTATTTATATAATAAATTTAAACCATTTAAAATCTTCCTCCATGTATAGTAAAATGAATATTTTATTGATGATACAATAAACAGTCTTGGCCCCTTAATATAATAGTATTCTTATGAATGATGACTACATTTCATGCATACATAGAGTTAAGAACCAAATATGTGACATTAATTTAAATGACAAAAATCCAACAGCCCCTACCACCTTCAAATGAAAAAAATTTGTTCACTACTTGCTACTAACTGTAGCAAGCTGCAGTTAGTATATTCTAATTAGATGCAAAATAGAGGCATATTAAGCCATTAAAGTTATTAACAAAACAATTTATGTGAAATTAGTCCATTAGATTAAATAACCAGGACAGCAACCAGAGAACAAGGCAGGCATATTTTCATGGAATAAGAAAATTTTAGCTATCTAACTAACACCGAGCTCACAAGTTGGCCAAGGGATTATCCCTAGAAACACTCATAACCAGCACAATATAAGCTTCGAAAAGTGTAAATGCCAAACTGATATTTCAATTACCTATATTTTTATATCAAGCTAAATTTTCATAGTTACTTTTTATAATAAAAGTGTTTTCTGAGTAATAACATTTTTCCTTAAGAATAGGATTCATTATTTCTAACATTTTATGTAAACTATCTGGTATGTCGAAGAAAACTTTCAAAAAGAGATGTCTAAAATGCCTTCTCAAGAACACTATTTTAAAATGTTAACATTGGTTGTTGCTGGGTGATTTTTCTTCCTTCCACCTGCTATTCTGCTATTTATCCAAACTTTCCATAATTTCCAAATTAAATGAAAAAATAACTTTTAAAACAACTTATGGGATAATAATGTTGCATCTGCATTTATTTCTCTGCCCATTTGTGAGGATACAGAAGAGTGCTAAAGGATTTAAAAATCATAGATTCACTAGTAAAATCAAATTTGTAAAACATTTCACTGAAACAAATACATATTTATCTTTGAGCTGCAAACATAATTCAGTTTTTTTAGATAGGAAATAAAAAGTCCCTTAGTTGACCCTTAGGACATATTTATTTTCCATCTTCAAGTCAAAAATGTGGTTTTGAACAATATTTTATTAATTTCTTCCCGAAACCCCCTTTATCTTTAATCATGTGGAGCTTAACTTCAAAAGAAATTCAAAACCCTATTTTTCAGATGCTTTGATAGGTTATATCTGTCCCCTTCATAGCTTTTGGCTACACGTACCCCAACACATATAAATGGTACACATTTTATTCAAATCTTTACTCTCTTAAAGCTTTAAGAAGATTATTCTTTAAAATGGGTGCCATTGAGACTTGTCTGCCAGGAAATAAGAATAATCCATATTCTTTAGGTTTACTGAGAATTTTGAACTTGACTATTTAATTTGTGGTCAGTTCAAATCCTGATTTTTCTTCTTGTGCAAAAAAAATTTATTAGCAGCCACTGGAAAGTACAATAGCATATTAATTCAAAATATTCTCAATATTTTCATTCTTAGAGATTCATGAATTTTTCTTGCCAGCAGTCTCAAAATAATAAGGAATGTCAACATTCGGCTATAAGATACCAATTTTAATTAGCTCTGAAATGTGGAACACATTGTTTACTGATATTAACAGCTAGTTGAAAATAAACTTTTACAATGTGTCTACTTTAGATTTTTCAGCTCCCACAAAAATTATACACCAATAGACAGACTCACTGATGGACAACATGGCAGGACTCATTTGACAATCATCTTTTACTAAGAACTCTTTTCACTGCTAGGAGATTAATATGAATATCTTTTTTATATTGCCAGTATTACAACCACTAGTTAAAGTTGTCCATAATATAAGATAATACACTGATAAACAGAGACAGAGATATAAATTTTTCTTTGTCTTAGGCTTAAACCTCTAAACTCTTTAAATAAAAAGACATTATAAGGTTTTTTTTCTTCCTACAAGCCCATATTTGCACTTTTACATCCCTCAGTGTCTAAGCATCAAATTTCAAGTCATCTTGTTAAAAGATACATGTGGGGGAACCACAAGCAAGTAATCATAAGTATTTAGATGAGAAATAAGCCAGTGAAGTCAATAGACATGAGACAGTTCTGATGACTATGCAATATGACTTTTAAAATATCTATTACTTATCAAGGGCCAGCCGAGTAGCGCATTGGTTAAGAGCTAGCTTGGGACGCCAGAGAGCCCCTGTTTGGATCCCACATATGAGGGCCAGTGACACTGCCCTCTACAGCTAAGATGCTGTAGTCACTAAGGGCTGCCTGTAGCTAAGGGCTGCCATGAGTCGCTGGTGAAAGCGTGGACTGCAGCCCCTGCTGCTGTGTGTGGCAGCCAGGGAGAGCAGCCAGCAGCCGCAGTGAGCGGCCGTCCAGAAGCCGGTGACTGATCTGCCTCGCCCGGGAAGAGTGCAATGATGGTGCCAACTTGGGCCAGTGAAGCGACGTCCTCCACAACTAGACCGAAGAACAAAAGGACAGCAACTTGTCTGTGCCCCTTCCCCCAATTTCCCAGTGCTGTTTCTATCCCCCAATTCCCCAAAAAAATCTTTAAAAAAAATAAAATAAAATATCTATTACTTATCAAAGGGAAATACAAATCAAAACCACAATGAGATACCAACTTTACGCCCACTAGGATGACTATTTTCAAAAAGATGGGCAATAAAAAGGGCTAGTGACAATGTTGAGAAATAGGGACTCTCATACATCATTGGCAGGAATACAAATTGGTGCAGATACTTTGGATAACACTTTGGCAGTTCTTTTAACTTTTTATTAAAAATGTAAACAATGAATTACTACATGACAGAACAATTCCCCTCCCAGGTTATTATACCTAAAATAATTGAAAACAAGGTCACAGAAAAGCTTGTATGCAGATACTCGTAGTAGCATAATTTGTAACAGCCAACAAATGGAAAAAAACCCAAATGTCTATTAATTGATGAAAAAATAAACAATATGTGGTATAATCATACAATGAAATATTATTCAATAATAAAAAGAAGTGATGTGCTGATACCTGGTACAATATGAATCAATATTAAAAACAGTATGCTAAATGAAAGAAGCCAGATGCAAAAGGACACACATTATACAATGTCTTTATATGAACCGTCTGGAATAAGCAAAACCATACAAATAGAGTATAGATGCAAAGGACTGGAGGTAAGTTGATATGGGGATTGACTGCTAATTGATACAGAATTTCTTTTTGTGGTGGTGAAAATATTCTGGAATTAGATAGTGGTAATGGTTATACAACTTTGTGAGTATACTAAAAACCACTGATTTGTATACTTTTAAAAGGTTGGTCTATGAATTACATTTCAATTAACTATTTTAAACTTTTAAAAATTTTACTAATCAAATATTTGGCATATACAACTAGTTCCCTACCCAATACCCACACTTTCCTTCCTCCTTTCCAAGAGAACCCCTACTTGGGGGGTGGGGGAGAGAGAAGATAGTAAGGTTCCCAAGTTTGTTTGTTTGTTTGTTCATTTGTTTAATACATTAACCAGTATACTTTGCAGCTAGGAGTAACCTTGTGACAGTTCCAACTGGTGAGAGTTGGCCAAGGTTCCTAGGAAAAGTGGGAACGCTTTGCTTCTCTGATGTAGATAAAACCTTCTCCTGTATTCCCTCCTTGCTCCTTCCTGGGACATGCATTTGGTGGCTGAGCTGCAGCAGCCAGTTTGCAGCTGTGAAAGTAAAGCCAAGAGATCGCAGCGCTGACATCCTTGATCTACTAAACCAACCCCAATAACTGCTTGTCCCTGAACAACTCATCACATAATAAAAATAAAACAACTGTTTTGTTAAGCTACTATAGTTGGTTCTCAGAAGCCTAAAGCAAATTTTTACCACAAAAGAATATAAATTTTAAGGTGTTCTTTTTTCTTTAGTTGATAAGGTAATAAACACTTTTTTGAACTTTAAGTTTGTACCAGCTTAAAACTGTCCATTTTCCTAAGGCCATAATTTAGTTAGCCAATAATTAAGACAAACAACCTATGTAAAAAAATCTCCATTTGAAGATGATTCCTGAAAACCTGCAACCACCTTGCCCATTGGCTAATCAGGTCAAATGAGTCCCCAAAGTGTAAGTTTCTCCAAGAATTCTGTGCCTTGTAAAAGCAGGCCTTCCCAGATAAATATCTACACTTTCATTTACTAGACAATGAGAAATGTGTATAATCTATCTTATTTCCCTTTTATTCAACTGATAGGGAGTTAAATTTTGCTCTCATTGCAGTAATTATCTCACCTCAGGTACCTAAAGAAACTGTTTTACAGCTGCTTCTGAAACTGCGGTCTTGAGCAAGACTGTGCTGCATGCAGGTTATGAATATCTTGAAATTTTATACAAAATCGTTTTGGAATAAAGGCCCATCACTTTCATCAAAACCTCAAAGGAGTTCATGACACCTCCCTCAAAATGTTACAAATCACTGCCCTACCTGGTTTTTAAACTTAAAACAACATTTCATCAAAAAGACAAAAGAGATAAATGCTGGCATGAATGTAGAGAAAATGGAACCCTTGTGCACTGTTGGTGGGATTATAAATTGGAGCGGCCACTGTGGAAAATAGTATGAAGATTCCTCAAAAAATTAAAAAATAGAACTACCATATGATCTAGTAATTCTACTTCTAATATATCCAAAGGAAATGAAAATACTGATCTGCAACCGCATGTTTATAGTAGTATTATATACAATAGCCAAAACATGGAAACAACCTGAGTGTCCATCAACAGATGAATAGATAAAGAAGTTGTGGTATATAAATACGATGGAATAATATTCAGCTATTTAAAAAATGAGGAAATCCTACCATTTGGATGGAACTTGAAGGCATTATGCTAAGAGAAATAAGTCAGAGAAAGATAAATACTATATAATCTCACTTATATGTGGAATCTAAAAATAAAAGAAAAACTCATAGAAAAAGAATTCAAACTTGTGGTTACCAGAGATAGAGAGGATGGGGGAAGGAGAGAATGGAGGAAGAAGGTCAAAAGATCCAAAATTCCTATTATAAGATAAATAAGTGATAGGGCTGTAATGTACAACATGATGAATATAGTTAACACCTCTGTACAATATACAGGAAAGTTGTTAAGAGAGTAAATCCTAAAACTTCTCATAACAAGGAAAAAAAATTTTCCCTTTTTTTCTTCTTTTTTTTTCTTTTAGTTATATGAGATGATGGATGTTAGCTAAAACTATTGTAATCATTTTACAATATATGTAAATCAAACCATCATTCTCTATGCCTTAAACTTATATAGTGATATAAGTCAATTATTTTTAAATAAACATGGGAAAAATATTATTACCTCTCACAGTTTCTTTGGGAAGAAAATTCAGGAAAGGCTTGGCTTGGCAGTTCTGGCTCAGGGTCTCTTAGGTGGTTGCAGTGAGATGGTGACTGAAACCTGAACATCAGGAGGCTGGAGACCTGAGAGCTGACCAAGCACCTCTGTCTCTTCATAGAGTCTCAGAGTTTCTCCATCCGGTTTTTCTACATGGGTTAATTTGAGCTTCTTCACAGCATGGTGGCCTCAAGCCTCAAGAACTCTTGCCTGGCTGCTGAAGGCTTTGAGAATAAGTATTTGGCACACAAGGCAGCTGTTTGATGCTCTTTTGGTTGAAGTAGTCACTAAAGCCCACTCAGTTCTAAGGAGAGGGGACATAGATTCTACCTCTCAATGGAAAGAGATGCAAAATTTGTGGATATATTTTAAAGCCACCACATCTTGATTACGTGTGCATTATAAATTATTAATAAGTTAGGTAACGGAAATTTTCTTTATAATTCAGAATCAAGTAAAAAGCCCTTTGGATCCCACAGTATGTCAAACAATAATATTATGCCTCATTGCTTTTCATAAGTATAATCTGCAATAATTGTGACTAATTTTCATTTTTGGTTTGCAAATCTTTACATATAACAAATTATATATAAAAATAATTCTGTAATTATTTTCATCAAATTGAAAGATCCTACTCTAATCAAGAATAATCATACCTTGATTTAGCTCACACATCCAGATTTTAACCATAAAGCTTGCTCAAAGTTGGATCTTCCTGTATCATAACCTAGAGAGTAGCACACTTTTGGCAAAATTTCTGGGTGAATGTTTATGTTAATGCAAATTAAAACTTTTTGATCATGAGTCATTAATTTGTTTATCAACAAAATGTAAAGTTTAGCAGATAATTAACAATTCTGAAATCCTCAGCCAAATTTCTGAGCTAACTTCAAACCATAAGAAAATTCTATATATATAAAAAAGAGGAAATTCTATATAAAAGTATTTGGAAAATTCAGTCAGTTATTCCTCAAATACTTAATCTCACCTCACTATGCCCAGCATGTAAACACACCTGTAGACAAAGACCAGATCACCGCATAATATAATAGATACTATAAATTAAGATGTAAAGTATTGTAAACGTGACAATAAAGGCCAATTCAAGAGAATGTGAAAATTTGCATCAGGTCTGTGACCCATACAGCCTAGCTGTAACAAAACGTTCAGTCCTAAAACGAAGTCATCTCTTCTGAAACACAGTTCAATCATTCAAACTTGGCTTCATAGCCCACTTACTACTTATTATACACTAATTTATTTTAAACTGTTATTTAGCATATTTTCATTCTACAATTTTTTCCCCTAAATGTTCTATTCATGGTGCTATTCTTTTATCCCCTAAAGTTTATCTCTTTCACTCTTCAAGGAGTTTCCCCACTTTTAAGATACTGAAATGTAGAAATGCAGTAAACCTGTCATTGCTTACAAGCCCACACCCCCCTCACCTTCACGCTCTTCAAGCGTAGGCCCCCACTGAGACTGGTCTTAATCTTCTTAGGCCATCTTCTTATATTGGTTTCCGCCCCATGTTCATTCCTCCTAAGGGGTCTAATTGTTCCCTCCCCTTCCCACCACCACCTCCAACAGCATGGCACGCCTCCTAAGGCTCAGAGTTGAACAAGAACCATTTGGGACAGTGAGATAACATTTTCTGTCTCTTTCTAAAACACTTTCAGCAAGTTATAAATTAATTTCCATGTGTTCTTAAATCTCAGTGGAATGGTATGGAATTGATGGCCAGGAAAGGACAGAAACAAGAGATTCATCATGCTACTGGTAATATCCTGGTGCTTAGTTTAGGCCAAGAAAACAGATGTCCCCATAGTTAGTTTTCCATTAGAGCTTTCCATCACTAATCAATATCCTACTGATGCTCATTTTCTGGCAGTAACTCATGACCAACTGCATGAATTCAGAGATACCCCCAGTAGAATATTACATGTGGATCTTGGAATATGACTGAAAAATACAAGATAATTCTAAACAAGATTTTTAGAACATGTGCAGACACAGAGGAAACAGGTCTGCAGACCTCTTGGCAGGGCTATTGCCTTATTTATCTCTGTGTCTACTGCACCCGGGGTAACTCCAGGATTATCATGGCCCTCAAAACATACTGAATGTTGAGTTTATTAATTATTAGACAATACTACAGTGCTATAACAAAAATAGACCTTAAAAATCATCTAATCCAACCTCTTATTTTGCAGTGAAGAAACTGAAATCTAGAGACTTTATCTTGGCAGAGCCTTGGGAACTTGCCCAAAATTTAATAGCTAGGTAGCTGACACAGCAATTAACCATTTTTCCATAACAGCATGTTTTATCTTACAAGTTTTCTAAAACCTCTTTTTGTTTATATTACACTTCAAAGAGATAATTTTCCAAGGAATAAATATTCACACTGTACAACCTAAAAAATAGGCTCCCTTGATATAACATGTTAATTTAGTTGACTATTTCCTCAGTCTCATACACGTCCTAATCACTGGCATTAAACTGGGCTTGTGTTCTCCTCACCTCACCCCGAACTCCTGCCCCATCCAGATTCCTGAACCAACTCTCTGCAGAATCTGGCTTCGTTTCTTGAGTCTAATGTCATTGTGCCCAGCTGCTTTATGCGCTGCTAATTATATAACATATGAACACTGACAAGGCCACTGAAATAGCATGATGTGAACAACAATAGAAATTCATAAACAGAATTTATCTCCAAACCCACTGAGCCGAAGCTGTGGATCACTGTTTTGTGCAAAGATTCACATTCACTGCTATTGTGTAGGGTTCCCATGCAGATAATTGTCTGCCTTAAAAGAGAGTAACTTTGGGAACAATGAACTCAAACCACTTGAAAAAGTGAGATTCCATGGAGATTTATTTCAGTGCCTGCCATGAGTCTGGGTGCAGCTCTTATCTACTCCCACTAGCCTCGTTGCCATTTGCTCCCCACCCAACTGGTTTCTTTCCTATGTGTTTCCACAAGACGTGCATGAAAGTAAAGAAGATGTGGACCTATAAGCCCACAGAGAGAACTTGAATCCCTTGTCCTTTGCATACTGCCGCTGATTATAGTATTTGCAAACCACAATAACAACATCTGGGAAATAGAGTTAACAGCATTGAAAAAAGCCTCCAGATGTCACATAGCCCCACTTTTTGTACCCAAGTCAGACGTTCCCTAATGATAACAAACAGTTAAACATCTCCAGAGAAAGAGCTGTTATAACCTCCTTTGATATCTATCATACTAACTATGATAAACTGATGGAGTGAATGTGGTATAAGCCACGTTCTCAGAACCCAGATGGCTCTGCCTTATACAGTGGAATTCTCCCTTAGATGTCAACAAAACAAGAGTGTGGATGTCTTTGCAGAGTCATGTGCAAGAAAATACACAATCTGGCTTGTGCAAGAGAGTTTAAGGGAGAAGAGAATACAAGGAAGAAATGGTGATGTGGGGAGAGAGGCTTTGCTTGGTTAAACATTTATTCTCCCATGACATCAACATTTAAAGACTACGCGCCCTTGCCTTGCTTAACTAGCTCTATTGGAAGACAACTATGTCAAATGAAGACAAAAGTTGACTTTTTACCACAGACATTGCATCTGAGAGATGATGAATCACAACCAAACAAACCCCTTATATTCTGGCCATTTATTGGTAACTCGTCAGAAATACAATGAATCAGAAGTCTCACTCCTCATACCAATGGGTTCTATCCACTTAGAGTTTTAAGGGTTTAGCCAATATATTTTCTTAAAAGTAAAAAGAAAAATAACTAAGTTTTTGTCAGTGTGGCAATAAGGGTATCTTCGTCAATGGAAAATAGATAACTAAACGTATAAATCAGGTAAATAAATATACTACTTAGTTTTCTTGACTGTGAAAGGAGAAAACATTTATTGAGTGCTATTAACTTTATTATTATTATTATTATTATTATTATTATTATTATTATTTTCAGGTGTAAAAAACAACATAGTGATTAGACATTTACATACCTCACAAAGTGATAACCCCAACAAGTCTACTACCCATCTGACAGTGTAAATAGCTACTAAAATACCACTGACTATATCCCTTATGCTGTACTTTATATCCCATGACTATATGTTTTTTATTTATAGTTGACATTCAATATTATTTTATACATTAGTTTCAGGTGTACAGTGTAATGGTTAAGCATTTATATGATTTATGACATGATTCTAGTACCCAGATGAGTCTAGTACCCATCTGACACTAGTTTTTACAATATTATTGAATATATTCCCCACACTGTATTTCACACCCCCGTGACTATTTTGTAACTACCTATTTGTACTTCATAATCCCTTCACCTTTCTCACCCATTCACCCAAACCCATCCCATCTAGCAACCATCAGTTTGTTCTCTGTATTTTTTAGTCTATTTCTGTTTTGTTTGTTCATTTATTCTGTTCTTTAGATTGCACATATAAATGAGATTATATGATATTTGTCTTTCTTAGTCTGACTTATTTCATGTAGCGTAATATTCTCTAGGTTCATCAATGTTGTCATAAATGGTAAGATTTCATTCTTTTGTAAGGCAGAGTAATACTCCTTTGTGAGTGCTATTATTTTTAAACTGTGCAATTCTATGAGGTAAGTACTATTACAACTACTTTTACATAAGAGAAAATTACACAATTGGCAAGTAAGAAACAGTGTCCAGATTTAAAATCTTGAGTGTCTGGTGCTAAAACCACACAGTGTTTCTGTTGGGCCACACAAAAAAAGAAAAACATTGTTATTTTCTAATTTCTCTGGCAAATAAGAACAGAATTGTTTTCCAGTAAGAAATAATTTTTACATTTTGTGGTTACTGGAAACTTACTTTTTTTTTTTAAGATTTTTATTGGGGAATTGGGGGGATGGGAACAGTGCTGGGGAATTGGGGGAAGGAAGGGGAACAGACAAGTTGCTGTCGCTCACAGCAGCTTGAGGGCCGCTCACGCTGGCTGCTGGCTACACACGGTAGCCCATGGCAACCCACTGCCACAGGGGCTGCAGCCTAAGCCGCTGGTGACTCACGGCAGCCCAGCTCCAGGTTGAGCTGTTGTTCAGCATCTTAGCTGTAGAGGGCAGTGTCACTGGCCCTCATATGTGGGATCCAAACNTCAGCATCTTAGCTGTAGAGGGCAGTGTCACTGGCCCTCATATGTGGGATCCAAACCGGGGCCCTCTGGTGTCCCAAGCCAGTTCTTAACCATCGTGCCACTCGGCCGGCCCGAAACTTACTTTTTTAAGGTGATTTATTAAATAAACAAGCCAGGGTTTAGATTTTGTGATATTGAAATACATTATCTACCTAAAACACGATGTTATGCCTTCTTAAGAAGATTTCTGCACTCTCTCTCACCACCCTACTTTGCACATGGACTTTTGGAAAGATAATCTGCCCTGGAAAGAGAAGGGAATGAAGGCAGAAATTTTCCTAGGTGAATTCCTACCATATGAGTAATGGGCAGTTTGTACTGCTTAACACTCTATAATCATTCAAATAAATGGCTTAGACCTCCTACTCTAAGATCTCTTCTACAAGCCTTTTATAAGCAGGAACCATAACTTCATCATTTATAGATTGCCATAGTAGGCACAAATAATCTTTTGAATGAATTCATTTCAGCCAGGAAACTCTACAAAGATTGGTTGAACATTGAAGGAAGACTTTTAACCAAATACATATTTGTTGAATCTAATCAAGTATCTTATTCAATAATACATTATTAAAGAGCTGCTGGTACCCTGGCATACAGAACTAAAAAGATATGTTTCTAGAATCAGCTTCCTCCAAGCCTTTCTGGAAAAAGGAAGACAATAACCAACAGTTGGAAAATGTCAGTATTGAATGAATCCTTAAAGATCATCGACTACAACAACATATTTTATTAAGGAGGAAACCTTGGTCTAAAGAGGTTAAATAACTTGCCTAATGTCACACAAGATCATGGCAAGCCAGTACTAAAACCCATGCTTCCTATTTAGCAATAAGTGCCCTGTCTCTTGGGTGCCTTGGGTCATCCTTCTTCTCATATTTCTGAACGAATAAATAAATTGACAAGTCTTACCAAACATGCAAGGGACTGGACAAATACCAATTAAGGGCTAATAATATCAGAGCTGGCCATCATAATAATATGAGCCTTGCTTCCCCAAAAGACATAATTATTGTAGATATGCACTACATAAATGGGTATTTATAAGTTAGACCAAAATTATACTGCATCCTTTCATCTATTTCAGTTACCACTGAAGTTCACGGAGGCAGTCACCTTTTTCTTATTTTAATTTGTTGTTCTCCTGCTTATATTTTTGAAGATGCTATGACAACAAGTCAAATTTCAGTGAAGTTCTTGGAATGCTTCAGTAGTACCCACGTCTCAAAGTTACAAACCCAAACATGTGTTTTTCCTGCCTGTTTCTTCTGTACTTCTATTCTGCAGGTTAGTTTACAACAAAAGGGATCCAGGAATCATGATTTGGGGTGGAAAATATGCGATCTCAAGGCATTCTCAGTATTTTGTGGCTGCTGCGGAGAGCAAGCAACAAACCCTGGGAGAGGGGAAGACTGAGGAAAATGAGACTCTACTGATAATCTTCTGACTCCATTTCTTTGTTAGCAAGAAACAAAAAGAAAACCACGAAAGCCATAATTTGTAGGTCTCCTTCGCCAGGAATACTCCTAAAGGCATCACATCCCACTGTGGTCTTAATCTTGTGACTCTTGACTGAATTCTCTTGAAATAATGGCACTTCAGAGTAGCACTGTGAGTGCCCCTGCTCCACCCGGACCTTCCATTCGCACCCTTTTTTTAAAAAATATTTATTTGTTACTTATTTTTTTAATGTTGGTTTTTCTTTTCATTCTTCTTCCTCTACTGGCCCCCTCAGGATCAAGTCCACTTCCTCTCATTCCTACTTCAGGTCATAGTCTTTTTTATTATTATTATTATTTCAATCAAAGTAACTGATATAAGAAGCTTCAAGAGAAGCAAGTGCTATAATCGGAAATTACAAAGCTGATAGAAAGATTTACACAAAAAAAAAAGCTATTAAAATATGACAAAATGAGGGTCCCTTACAACCTGGAAAGAATAAGGCAATTTCCCTGAAGAAAATTATTCTTGTGTAGGTCATTTCCATTCTCAGGCAAAGAGATTGCTCATAGTTAAAAATCCATGTTCTTCTCTTTTTCCTGGCCACACAACTATAATATATTTCATACTTTTCTTTGCATTTGGGTGGGCAGTATATTGAATTCTAGCAAATATAATATGAATGGAAGTGCTATGTGCCACTTTGAGACCTAACCTACGTAAACGTTAAATATGTTCCTGCATGTTCTGTTTGCCTCTGGCTGTCAGAGAAGGCGAGAACCACAACGATCTTAAGAGACACGTGTCGAAAATGCCAGACCCTCCGTGACTCTGAGTCCCTGAGTAAAGAGGAGCCACCTTAAAATAAATAAATTTCTATTATTTTTCAGTGACTGTACATTTTGTGTCTACATGTCCGAGCACTTAGCGTCTAATACACATTTCTTTGTAGGGACTATAATCAAAGAACAGATATCAAGATACCTATAAATCACTCCAAATGTGCAGTAAATATAATTTTTACCTTGGATGAATTCCTTCACTTCTTTGTATCTCCTAATATTTGTTAGGGACAAAAAACAATAGAGGTTAATCAAAGTCATACAACATTAGTGTTAAAAGGTCACCTAGCCCAGCTTCATGATAACACAGATAACAAAACTGCCATCCAGAACATCTAATCTATGTGAACCAGATCTTACAACCACGTACAGGCAAAGTTGGCATCACAATCCAGGACTAATATTCCTGCCCAGGGTTTTTTTCTCTAAAAGTTTATAGTGAAATGATCCCCAAAGGGGATATTTCAATTAGCAGGGGAAAGAATTCACAGATATGTTCATCGGCATTCTATCTGTAGTACTAGCATTAAAAAAAAATGTCATTTGATTCTGTAAGACATAGTAAGACTCTATACCTGGATTATATTGTGCCTAATGGGAGAGCCTCTACTGTCTAAGAGAAAAAAAAACA